>NC_083421.1:30087995-30391025 GCF_020745735.1 Hemiscyllium ocellatum | reverse complement strand
ATCCCATCTGCATCTACCTATCGCCTTCCCAGTTACCTTGCCTCCAACCCCTTGACCCCTATTTATTGCTCAGTCCCCTTCTCCCCTCCCCGCATTCCTGATGAAGGGCTTATGACTGAAACTTCGACTCGCCTGTTCCTCGGATGCCGTCTAACCCTCTGTACTTTTCCAGCACCACACCCTTCGACTCTGACTCTCCAGCATCTGAAGTCCTCACTTTCTCCTTGACTGTGTGCTGCAGACTGGTACATTCCAAGAGTCAGTACCACATGCTGAGGGATACACTGAAGCTTGGGACAGCTGCTGCCAAGGAGCAATGGGGGAAAAATCACAATCTAAGGTCTTTCTGCGAAAGTTAATTGGGGATCCATTCAGTTATTGAACCTCTCCTTCCTCCCTTTTGCATCAGGTGTTTGTAAATTCAGTCGTGTTCAGAGATACCTTTGGTTTGTTTGCGGGATCATGTCAAACTCCAACATTTGTTTGTTTCTTCATCAGACCAAACTGCTTCAGTCACTATGCACGTCTCTAAAGATACTTTTATGAAGAAAGTATATTTTTGAAATTAAAAGAAAACTGCAAGGTTTGGACCTTGTCTGTGGATACGTGTGCTGTAGACAGAGCAGCTGTTATGTTCAAAGGAAGTGACAAACTGCACATCTTTAAACCTTCTCATTGTGAAATCAGAAGAACTGCTGAACTCAGCCTAAAGCTAGCCAGGTCACTAATCTTTAAGGATCATATTGGCTTTTACTTTACTGGACTGTAAAAGACTTAATCTGTCCTCCCATTCTGTAACCTATTGGTATGGCTGTAAATGTTACACGTTTTGGAGCATGTTTCTTCTTTTCCAATAAATCAGATCAAATATACCATTCAGTTCTTTTTTTGAAACTGAAAGAAATCTGCCTGCTATGTTCGGGGAACATAAACAGTTGAGCAGTCATTAAATTGCCATATATATCCTTGTCTTAAAGCAAAAACCAGGGGGGATCAGGAGGGTCATTTGACCCCTCATTACTTGATGGCAACACTGTGCAGTTTGTTTTCAGGTTAGACTGCCTGTTTACAAACAGACAATCTTTAATTTGTTGCATGAAAATACAAATATTCACAATGCACCGTGACACTGATAAATCCTTGGTCATGATGACAATTAGCCTCTGATATTTCAAAATAAAAACTATCTGAATGCTAAGTAAGAGACACAGTAACACCGCCTCACAGTAGTGCTTATAATCCACCTGTCAAAGCCCTGTGCTTAAACGTTTGGTACTGTTCTGGCCTCCATTGCCATCGTGGAACTTCAATTCACACGAAGTAATGAAATAAATCCTTTGCCACATGTCCCTTATAATTTAAACTTGTCTTTCACCAGTCTCAATCTCCAGGTCCCAGTCAGCAAATGGAAGAACAAATTACTTCAATCACATTATTGTGTGTGCTTTCTCATCAATTACTGAATTGAGTAATGCCTTTGCTGTACTGAACCATTTTAATTATTCACTTAGCCCTGTACACCTCTGTTGCTGTAAATGAAAGAATTCAAAGCACACACTTGAGAGTTAGGTGAACGTGCTCCAAGAAGCAAACAAGCCTGAAGGCTGAATTTCAAACAATAATTCTTCTGTAATGTGGATCCCTGTACTTCTCAAAATCAAATAGAGGGTTGGGCAACTTGTCTTCTCTTTGTTGCTTGCATTGTCACACAGGCTGAAGGACACAGAAGATGGAAATAGAATTGAATTGTTGCCAAGTGGTGCACATATTTCCAATCCCTGATGTCAATTAGGGATGCAGATATGAGAAACTGTTCCAGAACCAAACCACATTTCCATCTCCAACTTATTTTAATAGGTGCTATTTCAATCAACAAATTCTAAACCCTGTGACAATGAATCCTAATTTATCCTAACATTAAATTTGATGTATTCCAGTGTCATAGAATCTCTACAGTGTGGACATAGGCATTTGGCCCAACAAGTCCACACAAAATCCCACCCAGATCCACTCTCCTACATTTCCCATGACTAATGCACACCCCTGAACACTATGGGCAATTTAATATGGCCAATTCACCTAAATTGCACATCTTTGGACAGTGGGAGGAAACCAGAGTGCTCAAAGGAAACCCACACAGAAACAGGAAGAATGTGCAAACTCTACACAGACCATCACCTGAGGCTGGAATCAAACTCAGGACCATGGCATTATGAGGCAGCAATGCTAACCACTGAGCCACCATGCCACCCCAATGGACTTTTGTTCAAAAATGATGATTTATTTTTGAAGATCGTCAGCTCAATAGTCTACCCTAAAGTGTCTTGCAAAAGTAGTCCAGAAGAGATTGAGTGGTATTGCACATTATGCTTTGAACCTGATGATTGGATTTGAATCTAGGCTCAATCGATGGACTGAAAATGTGTTGCTGGTTAAAGCACAGCAGGTTAGGCAGCATCCAAGGAATAGGAAATTCGACGTTTCGGGCATAAGCCCTTCATCAGGAATGGACTCAATCGATGGACTAGCAATTTCTTTGTTTTGTCACTTCTATGGGCTGTATTTATCCTTTTAGTCCAGTATTTCTTCCTGCTATTTCCTTAAATAGGAAAAGCGCAGTCAAAAATGGCAGTGGCTAAAAATGTGCAAGACATGAAAGGTGTGGATAACATACATGCTTTCCATTTACGAAATGTCAAATAGCTTTCAGAAAATGGTTGGGACAATAAGGAGGGCTCCTTGGTCATCTAAAGACACTCAGAATGCAGTGAAGAGTACACTCAGAACATCCACATTAACAACTGACTGCATCTGGGATTTTGGAAATCCAATTTCTCTTTATCCATGTGTATCCAACTTTGTAGTATCCGTTCTCAACTGAGAACTGTCCATGATTTGGAGATGCTGGGTCCAGTTTGCCTGCTCACTGAGATGTCATTACTCCCAACCAGAATAAGAATGTTCACACTACCCGTCCATTTACACAAAAGGAGCAAATGACTCATGTCTATGATCAAAGATTGGTTGTGAACAGTTCTGATTAGATTAGATTAGATTACTTACAGTGTGGAAACAGGCCCTTCGGCCCAACAAGTCCACACCGACCCGCCGAAGCGCAACCCACCCATACCCCGACATTTACCCCTTACCTAACACTCCGGGCAATTTAGCATGGCCAATTCACCTGACCCGCACATCTTTGGACTGTGGGAGGAAACCGGAGCACTCGGAGGAAACCCAAGCAATGGAAAGTGTTCTACTAATGGTTTGGAATCCCATAGGATATACTGAACTTTCAATTCCAGCATGTCTCTTTGAAGGGTGAACTGATGTAAGCAAAAGATGACTGGGCAGATGTAACTTCAGAGACTTTCAGACAAAGTTCAGAGTGGACCCATGATACACTCGTAGAGAATCAGGAATACCTCATATCGAAAGAAAAAAAGAGGAACAGGTATTGACAGACTAGCTACCCTTTCCCCTCTCTCAAAAAAAATACCATCTGTACAACCTTGATTGTCTTTTTCACTTCTTAGGAGGTATTAACAGGAGGTATGTGTCACTGCTCCACCCAATATCAGGTGAACTCTTAACAGCCCTGTTCAGTGGCCCATACAGAGTAGCTGAGAAACTTAAGGAAGTGAATTCTCTAATGCAGACTCCCGATCAGTGAAAAAGACAAAGGCTGTGTCATCTTAATATGAAATATCAATACCGTTATCAAGCAAGGTAACAGTCTGCCCCATTTACACCAGTGTGGAAGACAAGGGGAGGAGTTATCATGAATTGGAGGGAGACATGGGGAAGATCCACACGGAACTCCCGTTACCTTGTTAATAGGCAGAGGGAAAAAGTTAATAGACAGAGGGGTCTATTTCAACCAATAAATTATAGACTCTGTGACAAAGGTTTGCAAAATCCCAATTCTGTCTTAGATTAATTTTTTTCTGTTTGAAAAACCTATCCAACCAATATACTAAGAAATTTAAATTTCTTATTCTTACACCTTTGTGCAGAGCAGTGAGCAGACCTAATTTTTAAGGTATTTAAGGTCTTAAGCAAAGACAAACCAGGTTGCACCACTCTAGATCAATATGGTATGGATAGGGGAGAGGAGCATCCCACTAGGTAGCATCCCTTTCATGTAGACCCAGAAATGATGGGTCAGTTTTGGAAGGGATTAACCAAATGGTAGAAGAGTCGAACCGCAATGGCAGGAGATTCCCAATTGTTCTTGTGCTGGAGCCAGATGAATTCTAAAAGGCTCAATATTAACTACCGAAAAGTTAATGCAGTGACTCAAGCTGACTGGTATCCAGTCCCCTGGCTGGATGATTACATTGATGCAGTAGGTAAAGCAGCCTTCATTACCAAAAAACATTTATTCTTGGTTGGCTGTCTTGACTGCTTGAGTGAAGGAAACTCCCTTTTTCTAATTCCATATAGTTATATCAGTGTCAGATCGTGCCAATTGGATTCTGAAATTGGATTCCTGTCACATTTTGGTTGGCATGGACCAGTTTGGGTCAAAGGGCCTGTCTCCGTGCTGTAGGACTCTATGACTTAGCTTTCAAAGATCGACGAACCAGATAGCAACAGGCTTATTTAATTGTGCAGCATACTGAGATGACTTCACAGAGTACAATGACTCAGTGCAACTGGAAGCCCTCTTGCAGAAATATAGTCAGCTGTATTAGTGGTCAATCTTGCAAAGAACGAATTTACTGAAGGCTCAAGTGATCTATCTTGGACACATAGGGAGGAGGGGTAGGGAACTGAGGAGGACTGATGCCCAGAGCAGCAAATTCACGAGTGGGAGCAGAGATTCCCATTCTCAAAGCAAAATGGGAAATCATGAGATTCTTAGAAATGTCTGGATTCTATTGATCTTTCATCTCAAGCATCAGCACAATCATCGTACTGCTAACAGACCTACAGTTTTGGAAACATTGAAGGCCACTTTAGTAAATAAGCCCATGCTTACAACTCTAAACTTTAACTAAGTATTTAAAGCAGCCATTGATGCAAGTGATACATCACAATGGAACTGTTTTCCTTTGGAAACACAAATCTGGATAGAGGGATCAATCAGTTACTTCTCCAAAAAACCTAAATAAACAACAGAAATGGTACTCTACAGTGCAATGCAAAATCTCTCATTTACTACTGTCATTCAAACACTTTGAGATGTAGTGTGAGAATGAGCATAGTGACCACAACCCATTTACTTTTATGAACAAGTTTAAGAGCCACAATACCAGGTTGTTCTATTAGACTTTGTTCCTTCACCTGTCCACCTTAAAAAATGTTCTAGGAGAAAGTGAGGACTGCAGATGCTAGGGATCAGAGCTGAAAAATGTGTTGCTGGAAAAGTGCAGCAGATCAGACAGCATCCAAGGAGCAGGAGAATCGACGTTTCGGGCATGTGTGCTCATGCCCGAAACATCGATTCTCCTGCTCCTTGGATGCTGCCTGACCTGCTGAGCTTTTCCAGCAACACATTTTCACCTAAAAAAATGACCCATATTCAAGGAAATCGAAGGTGGTTACAGATGATCTATCCATAACATAAAGGGAGCTGGTTCAAACTGAAGGGATAACAATGATTGAGGCTAACAGATTAAACGTACATGTGAGTTTGTTGTTTTATTCATTTAATTCTTTCCTGCCTTTTTTCAATGAGAATGGGATCACTTTTCATTTGTCCTGTGGGGTAAGTGTCACAGTCATGGCTCACATCCTCACAGAAGTTATGGATATATCATACTTTTATTTCAACAGATGTATCTTAAATGAAGACTGCCACAGACAAAAGATGTCTGCAGATTTAAATTTGGTGAGTTTCTGGTGCACTCGTGTGTGCACCCACAGAAAGTGAAACCTGTAAAGTAAAGCAAGCTTGAAATGCCAAATAGAAAGGCTAGCAAGAAAAAGACAGTGAGATGCTAACTGCGTACTCCCCGTCTCAGCAAGAAGCCATTAACTGCATGCATGTTTGTGTGTACACTTCCAGGGATGTAGAAAAATGGGGTTAAAAACAACTGTCTGCAGCCCTTGGTCTGGTAGTCAGTTATCTGATATACCCTTGGATGGATTGGTGCACCGTGAAGTTTGGGAACAGCCATTACTCAACCCTGCACTGCAGGTCAAGAAAGGGAAAAAAATGCATCTCACACTGCTGGCTGCCAGTTAGCTGCCATGCGAAGACAGCAGGATCAAAGAATTTCAATCTGCTTGAAAAGTCAGAAATCTCAAAATTGGTTTCTCATCCACTAATGCTAATGTCATCAATACTATCCAAAGTAATGGCTGTAATATTCTACCATCTAATCCTAATGAGTCAATGAGAGAAAGTCCTGCATACATTTGAAGGATTTTTTTCCTAATCTGTGTGTATTGATATTGCTTTCTTTCATGTTTAGTAACAAATGAACTCATTATTTTGTTAACTCAGGAAAGCTTGGATAAATTATTTGCATTTAAAAGATGCATTAGTTTGGTCTGGAAGAAGGTATCCATAAAGGAAGGGATACTTTTAAAATTATATTTATTCCAATGGAGAAAGCAAAGAAGGGAGTCAGTTTATTTCTCCACACTCAGCAGTTTAATGATTTGCAGTATTTTGTCTGGAACTATAATGAATTCGGAAAATGGTCAGAACAAATAATAACGCCTACTGAGTAATACAAGGTAAAGTCAAAAGCATAATGCAAACAACACCCCTGTTCCTTCAAATCTGTATTACTTCTTCAGAACTAGGATTGCGATGAAAGCCTGCAGCAATAAATCTCTTCTGATCTCAACAATCACTGAGGCAATTTATATTATAGCAATGTCATAATCTCACGAGAAACAAAAATGAATTCTGTCTATCGAATAACTTATCACTTCATCTATTCTTGCTGTTGATTGATTGCTTTGCATGGTAAGTTATTGAAAATGCATATTCCTGATCTGCTCACAGTTTCCTTTCTCTAGAGACTCGCCAGCACCTAGTTCTGGAAATAGAATGTATAAATTATGCAGAGATAGCTAACACAAAGAGCCATATATTTTGATATGTAAAGACAATAAAAGTGCAGACTTGATAACAGCTTTCCGTTAGCACACTATCACAGATAGAAAAAAATGTCTTCTCTTACACTGCCAAGACAAATCATGTTTTCATGTGTTTGCTGTCTGGAAGTTGAGGTCATCAATCAAAGTTCAGAATGACTAATAAATAAGAACAGCAGTGATACCTCTCATCAACCATACAATTATTATACTGCAGCTTCTTTATAATACTTTACTTCAGACTCACTAGCCATGCTTCCAGACCTGATATAACCATAGCTTAAAATAACAATTCATCCTTTCAATGTCCCTTATGACCTAAGGGACCTATCTTTTTTTCCAAAATCCAGTGTAACACTTAACTGAATGAAAGAGATCACATTCAGTGCACAGATGCTCTCTTTATGACTTTGGTTGACCAAGCAGTGTGGATTAGATAGAGGATGCCTCATGAAATGTGATATCAAATTGCATGTATTCACAAGGGAGGTTTCACCTGATAACTCAGAGGTGTCATCATCTGTCATTGGTTATTTGGACTATTCTTGGCAATTAAATATCAAGTGTGTTGCACCTCCTGTCATGATATTTTCTGTTCTTCTAATATGCCTATATTTATATATAAAAAATCTATGCTGATCCAAAATGGGAAAAAACCTCAGAGAACACTTCAGCATAATTCTCTAAATTAGTTTTAAGCTCCATTGACATTGCAATCGCTATATTAAAAGACCTCTTTGTAAAAATTACTATGTAGTTTTAGGAAGAAAATTTCACTTATGAAAACTTTTCTTTTTAAAAAAAGGGGTCCTCTTAACTGTGTGTTGTTCATTGAACATTCTTGTGCTCACCAACCACGCTGGTTCTCAAGCCCCCAGCATCTCAAGTTTAACTTTAACATCTTTGATGGCCTTGCTCAATAAACTTTGCAAATCCTCTTCCACCTCCCAACAGTCTGTCCAACTGATTCTGATCCAGTTTTACTTTCCCCTCTCCCTAATGGAAAAGGAATTTTTTTTGATAGAAAATTCAGGTATTGGGATCAACCTTTTCAACCAAGGTTTCACTCTTCCTTATCTCTCTTTTTACCTTCCCTTTGCTACAGGTCTATATCTTTTATTCCCAACATCAAAAGTTTGAAGTAATGCAAGCTTTTACTGTTGGTAATTCATTTGGTAGGGGTTACATATTCACCTTCCCATAGCAACATTAGACCGTAAGACATAGGAGCAGAAATTAGGCCATTCGGCCAAATGAGTCTGCTCCACCATTCAATCATAGCTGATAGGTTTCTTAACCCCTTTCTCCTGCTTTCTTCTTGGAACTCTTGATCCCCAGATACTCAAGAACCTATCTATCTCAGTCTTAAATATACTCAATAAACTGAGCTCCACAGCCTTCTGTGGCAATGAATTCCATAGATTCTCCACTCTCTGGCTGAAGAAGCTTCTCCTTATCTGCGTTCTAAAAGGTCTTCCCTTTATTCTAAGGCTGTGCTCTCCTCATCTCTCCTACCAATGGAAACATCTTCCTACACCTACTCATTTTGATAATGTTAGGGACAAAGTCTTCCTGTGTGTCAGTCAGGGTCAATATGTCCAACCTTTCTGCCATGTGCTGCTAGCAGGGAACTGTGAACATCTAAAAACTCCTCTTTAATCAGAAACCTGGAACTGACTTTAGAAGTCTAACTGCCAATGGCAAACATCGCTTCTGAGTCAATTGAAATGTTCTGAGATCAGGTGAGGTACTAATGTACTGGTGCCAATATAGATCGGAATATTGTTCCAAAGAAATATTCATCTCAACTTGATTTCAGCACTGTGCATGAGACTCAGTGGTCATCAGTAATTGTAAAGGCTAAAAGAAATGGAAAACTTGAAGCCTACTGGATTCTATGAAGGGAACAGTATCGCTTGTTTATTTTGGATGGATGACCCATAATGGCATAGCTTCTTTAGGCAAGATCAGTATTTTCTGTTTATCCTGAGAACTTTCCTTTTAACCACTGCAGTTATTTGTGAGACAATTGAGTGACTAGCTAGACAACCTCAAGGACAATGAAGAGTTAACTATATATTATTGTTGGTCAATTGCATTTTGAAATGTTGGATCTTCTTATCAAACCACTCATCACAATTCTGACTGTTATTGAAGAAAAAAAGCCAATTGCTCATGAGTATTCAATCAATTTTTACTTTCAAATTTGCCTTGATACTTTAATTGGATAAATTGAGGATCTTTCCTCAAGGAATGCGAAAGGTGTAGGATGCGCCTAACTGAGGCACTTACCATTGTGAAGGGATTTGATATGGCGGATATAAAGAAGTTACATCCATGGGTAGAGTAGAAAACTAGGGGCTATAAATTATATATCATTCAATATCTGACACAGATTACCACCTTTTTTTACACAACAAAGGAGCTCCTTGTTTCTAACAGGTCATTCTGATTTGTCTCCTTGGAAAGTCTGGTCCCATGTCCCATTATCAATCCAAAGATGCGCAGGTTAAGTGAATTGGCCATGCTAAATTGTTCAGGGATGTGTAAGTGAGGTGCATTAGTCATGGATAAGTGTAGACTAATAGGGTAAGGGAATGGGTCTGGGTGGAATACTCTTTGGAGGGTCGGTGTCGACTTGTTGGGCTGAAGGGCCTGTTTCCACACCGTGGGGATTCTATTTCTATTTTTCTATCTTCTGCTTGTGGTTGCAATCTGCACAAACTAACTACCCTCCTAATAAAGAGGTTCCTCCTAGATTATTTATTGATATTAATAACTACCATGTAATTATGAAAAATGTGAAGTGTTCTTCCATTCTGACAGATCCCTGATTGTGATGATCGTCTGGGGGAAAGGCATACAACATCCCTGTTCTACAGCAGTCAGCTGCTGTAGTCTTTGTTTTACAAATCCATCCACTTTAACCGCTGCTGTCAATGGGTAAATATATAAGCTGAGGCTAGGACATGAAGTAAATAAAGTGCCAAGTAGGTAAGTTATCAACTGGGTAATGCAATAGAGAGACAAGAGGGATAGTGTCATGTGAATAGAAAGTTAGGGGTAGTGTGCAATCCAGCCAGGCAAATGATGGAATGCTTTGAGTAAGTCAGGTAGATGAGAGATATCTGGTCTAGTTAGGAGTTGGGGGTTATAAGGTTGTCCGATCCCGTAGACTGGGGTTGGGTCTGGCACTAAAGCAAGGATGTTAGATCCACAGTGAGGAAATGGGTGTTCAGGGTTCAGTGGGGTAGCATGGACAGGTGACAATGGTCTGATCCAGCTCAGGGGTGTTAGATTGGGTGGCAGAGCAATGCAGGAGTTGGGTCTGAACCAGCAGAAAAGTGGTTGGATCAGGAGTTGGGGACCATAAAGGTTCTCAGGCAAGGCGCTGTTGCGGGCGTGTGAGATAGATTGGGTATCTGTTTAGTAGTGACTCAATGTCGGACTAAGTATATAATTGGCTACATTTTCCAGAATAACAACTTTTTAAACTTAAAATGAACCCTCCAGATTCATCAATTTTGATGGATACATTAAGCAAAGAGGTTTCAGGTATTTGGAAACTGACCAGCAGAATCTTAAATTTCCCATTCAATTCCTTTGGCATTTGCTGTGATGGATATTCCATAACGTCCCCACGCATAAATCCCGTCTACCCTTCTGAAACTGTTATGTGGCCATCTGAAAATCCGAGCCATATAGATAGATTCTTTTTAAGAGGAAGCTAGATAGGTTCAAGTGAGATAAAGTAGTGGAAGCCTGTGCAAAAAGGATTGGATAAAGGACAGTGAGAGTGGGCTCATATAGAGCTTCAGACCACTAAGGTATAAAGCAGTGCACTGTTGCGAGGGTAAATGGTCTGTTTCTGTGCTTTAAGTTCTATATAATCTGATGTAGGTCTATTACTCTCACTACGCAGTGACTGAAACTGAAATGAATTCTTACTTTCTTGAATTTTTTTCAATAGCTTTGAATATAGAACTTGTGAACGAGGCCAAAGGCAAATAAGCAGATCAGTCAGCAATGTGACATTGAAGGCAATTCAATTTGAAAATCAATGAATGTAAATGTCTGCAAAGACAGAGAGGATAGGAAACACAAGAACAGAACAATCATTAAGACATCTCATTTCAAGGAATGTTTTTCTTTGAAATTGATGTGGAATATTTGCATTGGTGACTTCAGTCATGTACTGCAGTTGTACAAAATAGATAAATGCAATCAATTTGCTCCAGGACTTGAGCCATTTGGTTTAGCAAGATAGGATGTGCTCACCTCTGTGAAAACCGGGGAAGACTTGGATGTGCTACCCGCTACAATGAAAAGAACTGTCATTGATATACAATGCTCTGCTGAGTAGTAGACTCAACATCAGTGATGTTCGGAGAATGACACATTATGTAGGGTTCCAGAAATGACCTCTCTTAACCCCTCTGGTATATTGTGTTTATGTTTAACAAAATGTCATTAAAGTTAATTGCCAATGTTGTTGACAATCCTTTAGGAACAACTTTATTACAATCGTACTACATTGAGGGATCCATTTACCAAACGTTTAGTAAGAAGGAAGACATGCAGGTAGTCAACCACACTCTAACAAATATCAGGGTTCATTCAAGGCAGTGGAGAGATTTTGGGATCAGTCCGTGCCATGCAAGGACATAAATTCTGGAAGCTACCAGCGAAAAGGTGGGCGCACAGGACAATTCCATAGCAGGGACTGCATCAATGTCCGAAACAAAAACCAAAAATGCTGGAAAAGCTCAGCAGGTCTGGCAGCATCTGTGGAGAGAAATCAGAGTTAACATTCCTGGTCAAGTGACCCTTCCTCAGAACTGCATCAATAAACTCAATCCAGGCCATTCATCTAGAATCATTGCTTCCGGGTATTTGATCCTTCTGACTGCAGCAATAGTATCCCTCCGTCAAGACGTTGAACACCTCAGTCAAATCCCCTCTCAACCTTTTCATTTCCAAGAAAAACAAACCCAATCTCTTCAGTCATTGAAGGCCTTCAGACCAGGAACCAAACTCTCCGAAGACTTCACAACATTCTCCATTTCAGATAGATGATACTGTTACTTAATTAACAATAACTTGATGTTTAAATATATGGTAGAATCTCTTGTTGAAGCCTGCATTGCCAAGGCTGATACTCCATTGGAGGGAATGGGCCACTGTCAGATGAGATGTTAAACCAAGACCCCATGTACTTGATCAAGTGGTCATAAAAGATCCCTGACAAAATCTGAAGAAGAGTAGTGGAGTTATTTCCAGTCTCCAGAAAAATAATTGCTCACCTTCTTTCAAATCTTCAGCCTAGCATATTCAGAGACGTTTGTATTAAGAAAGCAAAATGAAAATGATGATATGATGCATCTTTCATTTTGCATGTGCGCAACTGCAAATATTTTAATTGCCAAATTGACATCAAGAAACAGGTCATCCATTTGTTGTATTTTCAGGTAGCTGAGCTGCAAGAATGTCACTTCCTTTCATTATCAACTATTGGTGGTTTGTGGTTGGGATATTCTTCCTTTCTTACATATTTTCTCATCAACCTGCTCAGATATCTTATTGCACACTTCGGGAATAGTTTGGAGTTGAACCTGGGTGTCAGGGCTCAGAGGTAGGGACATTACATGGCTGTGTCCATAAAGAGGCACTTGTTTTAATTTCATGATAGGTACAATTAACGCTAATTTGTTCATTATAATTCCAGCTAATGGGAGCTAGGTTACATTTATGACTACTGTTCTTTTTAAACTTATAAACAGTGACCAATTATAAATTGTACTCTGTTGAGCATCTGGCAGTTATTTTAACCTACCTGTTTTGACATGCTATAACATAGGTCCAGGCCAAGTGAGATTTGAACTCAGGCTATCTCAGTAGGAACACTACCCCAGCTCTTTTCTCTTTATTTTAACTGATTTTCTAATCATCTGCCCAATGATGTATTTACACACCTCTCGAACAGATGGGACTTGAACCCAAGTCCCCTAGCTCAAAGGTAGGAGCAATACTACTACACCACAAGAACACTTACCTTCCTTTTAAATTTTAGTTCAACTTGCTTTTCTAATCAACTTGTTCCGAGATGCTATTAAACACACCTGTGTGTCTTGAAGCCTGTTTTTTTGATTCAGGGATTGGGACACTACCATTGCACCACAAGAGGACCCCCCTAAAAAGAATGAATTACATACACTGCCCATAGTACATCTTATGTTATGTTTTCCAATCAATCTGAGATGTTTACAATGAATGTTTGGAACAAGTATGACTTGAACCCAGGCCTTCAGGTTCAGTGGTAGGGACGTTGCCACTATACCAAAAGAACCCCATCTTCCTTTGAATTTAATCTTGTCTAATTATCTGTGATAGAAGTTAGACTGCTATAGAATCTTAACAAGAGGCACTTGTCTTATTAAACAAGGTGTAGTTAATTTCATGATAGGTACAATTAACATTAACTAGTTAGATATAATTACAGCTAACAGGAGCTAGATCATTTTATCTTCATTACGATCTCAGGCAAAGCTGTTGATTTCTCTACCACCAGGCTAAGTAAAGCCAATATCACTTTAACATAACCATCTTCAAGACCATAAGCTTATATAACAGTAATCACATTGTTAGCCATGGAAGGTTGCTGCATGTAACTTGACTGCTACATTTCTGACATTACAACAGAGACTTCACTTCCAAA
The DNA here is from genome assembly GCF_020745735.1 of Hemiscyllium ocellatum. NCBI lineage: Eukaryota > Metazoa > Chordata > Chondrichthyes > Orectolobiformes > Hemiscylliidae > Hemiscyllium > Hemiscyllium ocellatum. Next base: position 30,377,254 of record NC_083421.1, on the reverse strand, counting down.
CAAAGTACTTACTTGGTAGCAAAGTTCTTTGAGAGACCTGCTGGTCAAGAAAAGCATTTTGTAAAATATATCAAGTTTCTGATATTTGCTTCTGTTTGAAATGAAAGATGCCTGAGCATAAAAGCTGAAGATTTGGTGCAAGTGTACCTGTAAAATTTATCAGTTATTGGATCTCTACTTTTTTGCCAATCCCAAAATAGCTGCTTTGTTTTTTCAAAATGTAACATTCCCTGCTATGCTGATTCCAGTATGAGTATTACAGTGCACAGCAGGTACAATGCCGGGTACTGAAAGATCCTATAAAACACCTGAAGAAATGTTTTCTCTTCCATTATATTTTTTGCTATATGTTGAAAATTAAGTGTGAAATACAACTTGCAGAAAATAGAGCAAAGGTTAAAGTGACAAATCGCAGTGAGTCTCTGCTACCAAAATCAACATGATTATTTTTCAGGGGTGAGGAATGAAGGCAGTGCCATCATTTTTTCAGGATGTTTTCCCCAATATAACTACAGAGTGACTGAATAGAAGTGTTCGAGATCATGAAGCATTATAACAAGCCAGTGATAGATTTTTGTGGCAGGATGTTGAGGCTGTAACGACAGGAGGTAAAATTAAGATAATTACAGAACAGCATAATGGTGAGGTTGGAAAATGAAAGCTTTATGTATGAAACAATGACCAGAGCTTGTATTTATACAACGCCTTTGAAAAATTAAAATGCTCCAAGTCATTGCAAAGGAACAATTCACAAAATCTGACACAAAGTCACGTAAGGGGTTGAGAGCCATCATTTGATCCCAGATGGGTCCCAGCTATGCCTGCCTCTTTGTCAGTGATATTGAACAGTCTCTATTCAGTACCTACACAGGCACTCTGCCCCAACACTTCCGCCGTTACATTGGTCATTTCATCAATGCAGCATCCTGCACCCAGCTGAACTGGAGCAGTTCCTCGACTTTGCCCACAACTTCCACTCCACCCTCAAATTCACCTGGTCCATCTCAGACATTTCCCTGTCCTTTCTTGACCTTTCAATTTCCATCCCAATGACAGTCTCCAGACAGACATTTATTACAAACCTACAGACTCCCATAACTACTTGGACCGCACCTCCTCCCTACAAGAACTCCATCCCATTCTTCCAATTTCTTTGCCTCTGCCCCATCTGCTCAGAGGAGGAGACATTCGACTCCATCTTATTTGAATAACGTGCTTTACCTCCCCCCATCATCCAAACAGCCCTCCGCCACGCCACCTCCATTCCTCGTTTCACTGCTCTAAACCCACCCTCGAAACCCAATAAAGACAGAGATCCCCTTTTCCTCCCCTACCAGTCCACCATTCTCCATATCTAATGCATCCACAAACTCCAGCTAGGCCCCACCACCAAGGACATTTTCCACTCCCCACCTCTCTGTCTTCTGTAAGGTCAAGTATCCCAGCTGGGCCCACAGAGGCCGACCAGACATCCCAGTCACTGCCCATTTTAATTCCCCTTCCCACTCGCTTTCCGACATGATCATCCTTGGCCTCCTCCATTGCCAGAACAAACCAAACCACAAATTGGAGGAATAATACCTCATCTTCCGCCTGGGCAGTCTTCAGCCCAGAGGACTCAACATTAATTTCTCCAATTTCAAATAACCTCCCTCCCCATCCCCCAATTCCCTTCTCAGCCCCTCCCACTCCCTTCCATTCTTCCCAGCCATCAACTGGATTCATTCCCTGTCTCCACCGATCCCCACTTCCCCACCCTGACCTATCAACCCCCTATATCTACAACTCCCCCCTCACCCACCCCCAGTCCTAAAAAGGGGTTACACCCAAAATGTCGACTTCTCCACCTCTTGATGTTGTCTGGCCTATTGCGTACTTCCAGCCTCCTGCCTGTCGATTTTGGATTCCAGCACCTGCAGTTTCTTTGTCTCTCTCACAAGCCATTGTTGAAGAGAATTCATCAATCATTGAACAGAGAAACACTTGCTTGATAAAGGTGTAACCTGTGGAGAGCATGCAATAGAAGGAAAAATTGTGAAATTGATGACAGAGTGAATTGTTAACATTCTATAATTTGATAAGCTGTCTCTGTATAGTGTGGGTGGAAAATACTTTGTATGTCCCTTCAACATTTGCAATATGGAAACAATATTACACTGTTATATAATTTGCTACCAAATTCACAGAAGTATAACAGCTGGAGGAAGACTACTTGGTGAGATGAGTGAACTAAGTTTAAAGCACAAAATCGACAATGTTTGAGTTTTCAGAATATATTTTCTGGTCTGTGGAAAATGAGCCAACTAACTTTCTATTGCCCTGGTGAACCTTGTCTTAATATGGATAATCCCCAGCAAACATGAATTGGGTTGAATGTTTGGAAATTTTGGGAAGTTTATGTACGGCTATCTATTTATAAAATTCTAAGGAGGAAGCTGTGAATGCAAGTTACAACCAACATGGCAGGACACCATATTTGGAAAAATTTTAAGGAAGGAAGTGAGGAGGAGGAGGAAAACTGATAAATGCTCAGATCCCAACACTGATATTAAAAGGAACACCATCTGGGTGATTATTGCTTCTCTTGCATTTCACGCCTCTACATAATTTTGCTTAAATAGGTCTCTTACAAAGTAAACCAAGTGGGTGGTGGAAAAGTGTTACTAGCTAAAAATATATCGCACAAAACTGAGACAAGGGCAACACAGCTAAGTTAATGAAGATAAAAGGAACTAATTTATGGTCCAGATTTAAATTTCATTGTTGAATACATAATAATAAGGTGGACTGGGATACTAAAACCCCCCGAACTATGCCATAGGTTCAGGATAAAAAGAAATAAAATGCATGGTATCCCCATCATACCCCAACAATATTTTTAAAATTAATTCCAAGGTGTAAGTTTTCACTTAAGGGCATTGGAAAATTTGGCCCTTGGTGAAAATTGGTGAATGCCAAACCATTTGTAATGAACTGCCAACTTGCTTTTATCCCTTCTTCCTTGTCTGATTTTTCCATGCACCTCTATTCCATGATAATCTTTTCAAACCTTGGACATAATTGTGTTCTAACACTCATGATTAAGAGAATGGTAAAGCGGTCTGTTTTGTCTTCTGTTGCTGTCTCATGTATGTTTATCATGTGTGTGCACCTTTCTCACCATGTGTTTAAGTGCACACCTGTGTATGAGCCTATACTTGTGTGTGGACATCTGTGTATGTCTGTGGGATTGTGTACCTGTCATGGTTTACAGAACTGTGGTGGTTCCCGCTCTCCTATATGGCTGTCTCTAGCAGACACTCAAGACGCTGGAGCAGCACCACCAACATGGCCTCTGCAAGATCCGGCCCATCCGCTGGAAAGAGAGACACACCAACACCAGCATCCTCGACTAGGCCAACATCCCCAGCATCGAGGGACTGACCCTGCCTTAATTAGCTGCAATGGGTTGGGCTGTTGTCTGTCTGACCAACACAACACTCCCCAAGCAAGCGCTCTATTCCCAACTTCGAAACAGCAGGCAGGCTCCAGGTGGATAGAGGAAGCGATTCAGTGACACTCTCAAGGCCTCTGTGGCGAAGTGCGACATTCCCACAGATACCTGGGAATTACTGGCCCAAGACTGTCCGAAGTGGAGGAAACGCATCCAGGAAGGAATTGAGCCTAGCCATCGGGAAAAAGTGGAAGCGAAAACAGTAAAAAGAGTGCATTGCCACACTAATGCCCTTCCCATGACTACCACCTTCCCCAAGCGTAACAGTGCCTGCAGTAGTTGTATCAGTATGTACAGCCACCTACAGACCCTCCCTGAGATGGAAAGAGAGTCATCCTCGTCCGTGAGGGACTGCTTATGATGGGATGTTTCTATGTGTGCACCTGTATTGTCTGACTGTGTATGCGTGTGGAGATATATCTGCTTTCCATGACCAAACCTCCCTCACAAAGACCAGACTCAGTTCCCATCAACAATTCTTCTCAAACGCTTAATTAATATAATGGAAAGAAATGTTCAAATAGAGACAACCATTAATTGCTTTTGGAGAGATAATTTAAAATAAAAACTTGCACCACGAGGCAAACATTTTTTACCAGCTACCTGCTACCAGCTGGAATTTGTGTGAACACAGAGATACCAACTTTCATTGGGAGCTTTTGCAGCTTTCACCAATGGTCAAAAACAGATAAATTTCTCATGAATACTAATAGTCATTCCACATTCTAAAGGCATTTTTTGTACAATAAAAAAGGTCCAGCTGATAAGAGACTGTTGTATCCACTATGTAAAAAATTCACAGAAGGGATGAGGAAGGCAGTTTTCACGATATTACCCAGAGGCACTTTCTGCATGTTTCTCAAGAGGGCCACCTCTACTGAAGTACTGATGAGTAGCCTGCATCTCTGGAATAATACGTCATGCCACAATCAGAGGCAGAGACAGCAGAAAATTTGAACAGAGAAAACACTATTTGCCAATTTTAAAGGCACAAAGCTGTTATTCCCATTCTGCAGGGCCAATGACTAACTGCTGAAATGCAATGTGACTTACCTTTCTGAATTGTTATAGATATGAAAGGAACTTTAATCCTCATTGTTACATGATGTGGATTAGTTCAATGCTGACACTATCGAGGCGAATGTTGCGTTCTATTCTTAATAACTCACACAGGAAATAGCTTTTGAAGAGCAGGAGAAACAGAGTAATTATTACGATGAATATTATCAGCTGAGCTGCATTAAGACCTCCATTACAGCTTGTTTTGTTGGCACCAATACAGTTTGCTGAACCCATCCGTGGTTCAGATCCCTTTGAATTATTGAACAAAGTATAATAAAAGCAGAGGTGATCAGATCTCAAATATCCAAGGACAGAATAATTCAGGAATGCTGTGGAAGTGAGTGGGTGCTAATGCCAGAAGTGTCTTTCTAACAGATCCAGGAAATAAATTACTGACTAATGGCATAAGTTTATGCCCCTTTCGAGGCATGTTTGGCGGTAAGAAAGCATTTAACCTCCCAGGAGACAGGCGAATGGATGTCCTCAGCTCTGATTGGGTCCACTTCAAGGAGAATATGAGCCTCCCCACCATACCACAATTGAGGGTCTGAACTAGGCACAACCCATAATGAAGAGCATCATCCTGCCACCAACTATGGCATTCATTCAGCAGCAAGTGAGAGACTGATCTCACAGTGAACTTGGAAAGCAAACCCCATTGGTGTTTGCTTGCAGAGTGGACAGACATGTCCTTCAAACAAAAAAATTAGTTTCTGATTGTGGGAATTAGGATTGGGAAGGGGGGATGGGTGAGAATGGCCTTCTGGGAGTTGACTTCTTCCACATCCTCCCTTGGAATCCCGCCCAATAATCACAGACCCTCACTGGTGTAGTTCTGTTTTACTTTATTTACACCTTGATAGTGTCAGCATTGAAGTTAATCCGCATCAGGTAACCATGAGAAGTAAAGCTCCTTTCATTTCCATAACAGTTGAGAGGGAAAGTCATATTGCATTTACGGATGTCGATGTCTTTGGCTGGACCAGCATTTATTACTCATTCCGAATTCAGGTCAATTAAGATTATAATTAGATTATAAAATAGAAAGAAATATATAAAATTAAATATGATGACTCTTGTCATCCCTATCACTAAAACATTGAACCTTAAACTGAGGTGTATTGCAACTTGATAATAGATTGCATATTTTACAAGATTTCTACCAAAAGGTTTAGACATTGCCACGTGGTTTTGTGAAAAAGTCTGACTGGGTAGAAATTCAATTAACCACTAAAGCCCTTGACAAGGTACATTGCTTTGACAAAAATATCATGAAGTTGGATTTTCTGAGGAGTAGCAGTCCTTTTTTTATGCAAAGAATGAGCTCCCCTTTTCTGATAGAAGACTCTGTTTAGGGCTTTGTCAGAAATGTGGAGCTGCACTTCCATTTTGACAATTCAGGGAAGGCTTACCTCGCTCACATTTTCACAGCAGTGAGCTGCTTCTGACATCTAGAGTTCCAAAATTATAGCCAGTTACTTTGACAGCTGCTGTCAAGGGTATTTATGGGAGGTAAGTGTGACATTAGGGTTTCAGAAGGGTAATGTACTAGGTGAGGGTTTGGATTCTAGGTACAGTGGTAAGGGAATTGGATGTGACCTAAGTGAGATGCCAAGTGGGTATGTTGTCAGGATAGGGAGGTGCGGTTGGGAAGGTAGGAAGTATACTAGAGGACAAGGTAATGAGAGGGCCAGGTAAGTGAGGGTTTAGGTCAGGCTGACATGATGCATCTGGAGCAATGGAGTGTGGGAGATGCTGTTAGGTCTGTCAACAGAGGAAGGGAGGTTAGTCAGGGGTTCTAAGAAAAATGGATTTGCCCAGCTTCAATCTTCAATTTTCTGTGCAATTCCTTCAGAGTCTGCCACATTGAGGATTTCACAGGGTCTCCATGCACAAATCCCATCTACACTTGAAAAATGACCAGCCAGCAATCAAAAATACCAGGCCGCAATTATACAACCAAATCTCTTAAATTAGGAGAGGCCTCTTGAGACATTTAGGTTGTTCTTACTCTGTTTGGTCCAAAGAACATCTTCTTAGAACATTCTAAATGCAATCCAACCTCAGTCTATTTAATGTACTAGTATCAATCTTGCTAAAACAGCAGGGAGGATAATGTTAGACAACAGCAACTCAGAAATAATAAGATATTAAATCTCTTTGGGCAATAAACAATTGATCTACTGGAATGGTACAGAGCCTCACAGATGCATTGATGCATTCTCTAAAATTTATAAGATTAGATTCCATTTGCTTTTATCCCTGGTTCTGTTAAGATAGATCATGAATCAGAACATGGACAATTTTATGTCTACAAAATAAATAGACCAATGTAAAAACAGAGTGAAGGATTAAACTTTCAAAATGAAACTAATCTGGTTTTCTGGAGGTTTAGGTCAATTCTCAAAATAATGATTTCAAACTTGCGAAGGATTCTGTTAGAGAAACTTAAAATTTAAGACCCATTGTAATGTCAAATGCCCAGTTCTCCTATTAGCATGTAGTCTGTTTCATTTCTTCATAATATGTCTAAGTTTACTATTGAAACTGGACTATCATTCGAAATCAGGAATTTAGAATTATTCCAGAAAATGTACAAAGTGCTGTGTAAACCCAAAATTCCAATCATGTAAACGATATGCTAAAGCATCAGAATGAAAATACACTTTGACAGGCTTCTTGGTTTACTTTTCCAGTTGGCACAATATTCATAAAATCATATAACATGGAAACAGACTCCTCAATCCAAATAGTCTGTGTCGACTCTCTTCTCAAACCAAACTAGTCCGACATTTCTGCGCTTGGCCCATATCCCTCCTAACCTCTCTTATTCATGTATTTATCCAAAAGTCTTTTAAACATCATCACTGTACACATATCCATCACTTCCTCTGGCAGTTCATTCCACACATGAATCACTCTGTGTGTAAAAAATATTGCCGCTCATAACCTATTTAGGGACTGCTCCCCTTAAGTCTTTTTTGAGTTGGTATCATTTTGAATTTGAAGGCTGGTTCCAAACTCTGTTGATGACATATCTACTGACATGAGATTCTAATGGGGCTCACTGAAGAGCAACAGTTTAACAGGCTTATCTTTTCAACTCCAGTGGCAATGAGGCCAATAGTATCACCCTCATGCTTTGCCAGACTAACACCAGTTAATTCAAAACAAAGTAGAGGCTAAATTCAAAATTCTACTGGTGTAGTTTGTACTCCGTGCCATACCATACAGGGTAACGTAGCTCTATTTTTGACATATCTTAGATTGGTCACCTTTTAGAACAAATTTACTATGTTTTTTCAGTCATTCCACCACATTTGCTTGCTTCATAATTTTTAGTGGCCTCATTAAGCCCATACAAACATTGACTCCCAAATATGATCAATACACTAGTCTTTGACAATCTTAGCTATACTCATGCATACATCACAAATAAAATATAGATTTCTTAAAAAGTGCAAAGTATAAATCTAGGCTAAGACATTTAGTTAAAATTATTTAGAAAAAAAAATTGAAAGAGAGTGAGATAGTTTCTTTTTACAAAGTGAATGTCTTGAAAATGAGACAGGATTACATATTGAAAACAATCCAGTTGCCTGCTATAGGTCCAGTTGATGCACTTACCTTTGCTCAGAATATCCTGTTCATTGACATTGTCAGCCTGGGGATAACCCTGCTATTGTTTGGGGATTGTTTTTGTCAAATATCTGCAACTTGAGCCACAGACATCTAATTTATTCCAAATCCTCATTAATACAGTTACCTGAAATTGTGCCCCTCACTATATAGATACAGTTTTAAAACAGTATGCTGGCTTAAAAATACTGGAATTGGTTTCAAATGAACATAGACACAACACATTCGAACCTACTGCTGTTGATGCTGTTCCTGATTCTTATGATTTCTGTTGAATTTAAATGGTCATTTGTGAATAATTGAAAACACAAGCTCCCACGTTCACCAGCATTATTTCCTTCCATTTCCTGCCTTTTTCTGAAGAGCTGTTGCATGGTTACACAGGCATCAAATGGTGCAACATGTGACCAAGTGATGGACAGAATCTTGAACATCAAAAGGCAACTTGATGGTGGGCAACATCATAGCAAAATCCTAGTCCTGCATTAAGTCAACAACAGTGCTCCTGGAGCTTGAATTAATATCAAGAGTCAGAACTCTGAACAATTCTATTTCCCCCAGGGGTATCAAGATTACTTGGTGAGACACCCAAAATGAAATTATGCAACTCAGCAAAGATTGGAGGTCAAATCTGTAGTCATCTTTCTCTGCACTCACTGGATAAATTGAAACCAGCTGTGGAATGATGTCCTGCATGTACAAATATAACTTACAAATTATTCCTTCGCAGCTTCATAGCCAGAGACCCTCGAGCCAGAAATGCTCCATATCTTTCGGTCGATACTCTTCATTTAATATAAAACATCACCCGCTTTTCAATGCTGCCTCTTCTCTCCCAGCAGCTTCATGATGGAGGACACACAGTTAGTACATTCTCAGCATTACTAAGGGAGAGGTTTCCTCATTTGTCTGCTGGCACATGTTCGATTGCACTGCAGAATGACAGCTATGTTTATGATGATTGATTTTTAAAAGCTTGTTTCAAAGTTGCTGGAAATCACTGCTCTAAATTGTACTTTGATGGAGACTGTGGAAGTACATCAGACACCTGCACAATGTCATAAAATATTGAAAGGAATGCCTGTAAATCAATAGCAGTGAGTAGACTTGATTTATGCTTAATGCTTACAGCATTCAGCCCTTCCTTGGTCCATTAAGTTTTTAAGCAGAGTATTCTTTAATAAATAGTAAAGTTTAAAAATTTACCATAACCACATTACTCACTCTTGTTCACAATTACTGCAGGGACACATATGTTATGTTCAATATCACAAGATCCTTCCCTATGATTATACTCATTTATACATCTTTAATGGGGACAAATGTTCCATCATTACCTCGGTTTATTTTTACAAAATATTGCTCAAATTTGTAATTATAAGGCAGTGAAAATGTGGATGTACCTTTCTTTTCCACCTTAACCCTTTGGCAGTGATTATTTCCTTCAAGAATCCTGGCATAAATGATCAGGAGGTGCAGGTGAATTAGTGATGGATATGGAAGAATCCCTTGGGGCCTTGGAGGGAAGTAAGGGGGGAGGTGTGGGCGCAAGTTTTGCATTTCTTGCAGTTGCAGGGGAAGGTGCCAGGAGTGGAGGTTGGGTTGGTGGGGGGTGTGGACCTGATGAGGGAGTCACGGAGGGAGTGATCTTTTTGGAATGCTGATAGGAGAGGGGAGGGAAATATATCCCTGGTGGTGGGGTCCATTTGGAGGTGGTGGAAATGATGGCGGATGATACGATGTATATGGAGGTTGGTGGGGTGGTAGGTGAGGACCAGTGGGGTTCTGTCCTGGTGGCAATTAGATTGCTTTCAAAATGCAGACATCCACCAATGGCAGGCTTCCCCTCACCAATCTGCAGAAACATCTTTCATATATACCGTTCATGCCCAAATGAAGCAATACCATTGCTATAACCTGCAGGTAGAAGCATTTGGTGACAGGAATCTATAACTCAACTTCAGAATGACTATGTTTGCTTACATTTAAAGGAAAGTTGGCAGTATATCTCAAAGGCAATGCAGGACTAATGCAAGAGGAACTTAACTTTAGAAAGGTTGTGGTGAATATTATTCCCATCAAGAACCATAATCTATGAGCAGTACAGACATGCAAAATCAGGACTCTGTATTTTTGTCCCGCAATCGGGGATGTGTGTGAATGGTATCGCAAGAAGTTTCCACTGAACATCGTTCTATGTGGAGACCTCAATTAATGGAAGCTATATCATGCAACTATTTACAGGTTGAATTGAGAAACATATGTACTGACATCATTACACTGTGTTTTATAACCATTCAGCATTAAGAGTTCAAAAAATACGGATGTCTCATGCTTCTTGGCTGTCCTCCTTCAACCTCAGGCCATCCTGCTCTTGATCACACCTTATCCCAATCTCCTATCAATTTTTGCCGAACTGACTTTCTTTGCTCCCAGCACCTTCAACAACACATTCCCAACGTGTGGCTGAATTAGCTCTTCAAGGGTAGGGACAGTGGCAGTTTGGGTATTTGGAGAAAGGAGCTTGTGAGACTGTTGTTAAAATTCAAAGACTCACCTCTAAAAGGAGATACAGCTGGAATTTTGATGGGAGGGGTGGTGGAGTGGCGAGGAACAGGCTCCCTTTATTTGGCAGGGAAACAGGCCGCTCTTGTCCCATTTGGGGAAACAGCAAAGCTTGAGCCGAATGAGGTGGCACCTGGTTTGAGAAAAGTAGCAGGCCACAGTAAAAGGTAAGTAACTGAAAGGGCTTTTCAGTATAAAGGTTCCCTCTCATCAAATCTTTTAATAATTCAAATAAAGCATAGATAAAGCAGCCAGACCACCACTTGGAGGTAGGGAACAAATCCTCAACAACACTGCTGTTGGGATATAGCCGTATCTTGGCAGGCAAGAAGAGCCTGCTTGGTCCTTTGGCTCCCTAATCTGCTGTCGGGTATCTGTTTTCAGGTAGATTACAGCAGGAATCTGGAAAATTCATGTCAACTGTTCCTATCAGTCCAACTGATTGCCTGCCTCACAGTGGACAACACTCACAAACTATGAACCCAACATCTCTAAAGTGGCTGCTGCTGAGAACGTGGATCATAGAACATAGAACAGAGAACATTACAGCACGGTACAGGCCCTTCGGCCCTCGATGTTGTGCTGACCTGTCATACCAATCTGAAGCCCATCTAACCTACACTATTCCATGTATGTCCATATGCTTGTCCAATGACGACTTAAATGTACTTAAAGTTGGTGAATATACTACCATTGCAGGCAAAGCATTCCATACCCTTACTACTCTCTAAGTAAAGAAACTACCTCTGACATCTGCCCTATATCTATCACTCCTCAATTTAAAACTATGTCCCCTCGTGCTCACCATCACCATTCTTGGAAAAAGGCTCTCCCTGTCCACCCTATATAACCCTCTGATTATTTTATATGTCTCTATTAAGTCACCTCTTAACCTTCTTCTCTCTAACAAAAACAGCCTCAAGTCCCTCAGCCTTTCCTCATAAGACTTTCCCTCCAAACCAGGCAACATCCTGGTAAATCTCCTCTGCACCCTTTCCAAAGCGTCCACATCCTTCTTATAATGCAGTGACCAGAAATGTACACAATACTCCAAGTGCGGCCACACCAGAGTTTTATACAGCTGCAGCATAACTTCATGGTTCCTGAACTCGATCCCTCTATTAATAAAAGTTAAACACTGTATGCCTTCTTAACAACCCTGTAAACCTGGGTGGCAACTTTCAAAGATCTGTGTACCTGGACACTGAGATCTCTTTGCTCATCTACACCACCAAGAATCTTACCATTAGCCAAGTACTTTGCATTCCGGTTACTCCGACCAAAATGAATCACCTCACACCTGTAAACTCCATTTGCCACCTCTCAGCAAGCTCTGCAGCTTATCTATGTCTCTCTGTAACCTACTACATCCTTGCCACTATCCACAACTCCACTGACCTTAGTATCATCTGCAAATTTACTAACCCACCCTTCTATGCCCTCATCCAGGTCGTTTATAAAAATGACGAACGGCAGTGGACCCAACACCAACCCTTGCGGTACACCACTAGTAACTGAACTCTAGGATAAACATTTCCCATCAATCACCACCCTCTGTCTTCTTTCAGCAAGCCAATTACTGATTCAAACTGCTATATCTCCCACAATCCCATTCCTCTGCCTTTTGTACAATAGCCTATTGTGGGGAAACTTATCGAATGCTTTGCTGAAATCCATATACATCACATCAACTGGTTTACTCTCACCTACCTGTTTGGTCACCTTCTCAAAGAACTCAATAAGGTTTGTGAGGCACGACCTACCCTTCACAAAATCGTGCTGACTATCCCTAATCAAAGTATTATTTTCTAGATGATTATAAATCCTACCTCTTATAACCTTTTCCAACACTTTACCAACATCTGAAGTGAGGCTCACTGGTCTATAATTACCAGGGTTGTCTCTACTCCCCTTCTTGAACATGGGAACCACATTTGCTATCCTCCAGTCTTCTGGCACTATTCCTGTAGACAATGATGATTTAATGATCAATGCCAAAGGCTTGGCAATCTCCTCCCTGGCTTCCAAGAGGATCCTAGGATAAATCCCATCCGGCCCAGGGGACTTATCTATTTTCACACTCTGCAGGATTTCTAATACCTCCTCCTTGTGAACCTCAATCACACTTAGTCTAGTAACCTGTATCTCAATATTCTCCTCGACAACATTGTTGTTTTCTCGACTGAATACTGTTGAAAAGTATTCATTTAGTGCTTTCCCTATCTCCTCTGCCTCCACAAACAACTTCCCACTGCTGTCCTTGATTGACCCTAATCTTACTCTCGTCATTCTTTTATTCATTAAATACCTATAGAAAGCCTTAGAGTTTACCCTGATCCTATCCGCCAACAACTTCTCATGTCTCCTCTTGGTTCTTCTGAGCTCTCTGTTTAGGTCTTTCCTGGCTACCTTGTAACCCTCAAGCGCCCTAACTGAGCCTTCACACCTCATCCTAACATAAGCCTTCTTCTTCCTCTTGACCAGAGATTCCACTTCCTTCATAAACCACAGCTTCCTCCCTGCCTATACTTATCTAGGACACACAGTAGCATTTCCTTGAATAAGCTCCACATTTCTAATGTGCCTATCCCCTGCAGTTTCCTTCTCCATCCTATGCTTCCTAAATCTTGCCTAATTGCATCATAATTGCCTTTCCCCCAGCTGTAACTCCTGCCCAGTGGTATACACCTATCCCTTTCTATCACTAAAGTAAACATAACAGAATTGTGATCGCTATCACCAAAGTGCTCACCTACTTCCAAGTCTAACACCTGGCTGGACTCATTACCCAGTACCAAATCTAATGTGGCCTCGCCCCTCATTAGCCTGTCTACATACTGTGTCAGGAAGCCCTCCTGCACACACTGGACAAAAACTGACCCACTCATAGTACTCGTACTATAGTGTTCCCAGTCATGGTTGGGAAATGGGTGTTAACAGCAGAAATGTAGGTATTTAAGACCTGTCCTGTACTGTTTTCAACCCAAGGGAGGTCTGACCTCGATGGTGTCTCCAGCCAAGGCTTGAATTGATCTTTATGTATTCTTTTAAACACAGCAAACATTCTATTAACTGGCCCCATGGGACCTGAAGTGTGCCAAGATTTGATCAAATATTCCTGAAAATCTAAAGATCCGCATAATCAATGAAAAAACACACGCTGAGTAATATAAACATAATGTAGGGAGTATACACATCACTGTTATACTTTATTGCAGCATAAATCATTTGATTAATAATACAACTTTGCCTTAAATAAAACTTATTGCAGACAGTCTTGCCTCTCACACCTTCAATTGGCTACTCTGACAGTAGATCGTGGTACTTAAGGAGAAATTGACTCAACAAATATTGATATTTTGTTTGGCTATTTGATTGAACAGCAATTATATCAACATTGAGCTAAATAAATTAAAAACTATAATACTAGGACAGAATAATACAATAAACTTCACAGTACATGTATTTGAAGTATATACTTTTTGTCTATTTATCGAAAGTGCAGGTTTATAATGTGCCAGTTTAAACAAAGTCTGCTAAAGTTCATTAGATTAAACATTAAGTTTCTATATTTATAAAAAATACAAGCCTACTCTAAACAACACATACTCATTATTTAACATGTGATGATATCATTCAGATTAATCAGTTTAAGACCCCATCTATGATCTGAGGTCTGTTATGCAAGTCCAAAGGCAATACCTTAAATGGGATCTAACTCCGGTACTTGATATGCATTTTGTCTGCAGAACAGGAATGCGCCTAATGGAGCAATATTTATAATATTTTTTATAACATTAAAACAAGATATGGGTAATGAGTTATTGAGAGATCCAATTGACATTTATTACAACTCATTAATATATACAAATACTGTTGTCATAGATACATCCACGTCTGGACTAACGTTAAGCTGTCAGAGTACAAAGGGTAACATACATATATTAATGCATCATGTCTTAAGTTATCCAAGCTATGATGGAGCCTGAATTAGATTAGATTAGATTAGATTACTTACAGTGTGGAAACAGGCCCTTTGGCGCAACAAGTCCACACCTACCCTCCGAAGCACAACCCACCCATACCCCTACATTTACACCTCACCTAACATTACAGGCAATTTAGCATGGCCAATTCACCTGACCCGCACATCTTTGTGACTGTGGGAGGAAACCGGAGCACCCGGAGGAAACCCACGCAGACACAAGGAGAATGTGCAAACTCCACACAGTGAGTCGCATGAGTCAGGAATTGAACCCAGGTCTCTGGCGCTGTGAGGCATCAGTGCTAATCACTGTGCCACCGTGCTGCCCACGAATTGTGTACCCTTAGGTTAGATGCTATGATAGAGTAATGCTAAGAATGCCTTTTAAAGATATACTGATTGTGAGGTATAACGCAACAACTCTTCCCTGCTGAAATTTCATTTCTTCTTCTTTGGATTCAAGCCCTTTAAAAAAGGAAGGTCAGTGTGAACTTGTTGGGCCGAAGGGCCTGTTTCCACACTGTAGGGATTCTAATCTAAAAGAATCTGAAAAAAAAGCTTCATGGGGTTACAGAGTCATACAGCACAGAAACAGACTCTTCAGTCCAACTCATCCACGCTGACCAAGTTTCTCAAGCTAAACCAGTCCCACTTGCCTACGTTTCATCCATATCCCTCTAAACCTTCCTATTCATGCACCTTCCCAATTTTATTTTTAAATGTTGTGATTACACCTGTATTGACCAGTTCCTCTCGCAGTTTATTCCATATATGAAACACCCTCTGGGTGAAACAGTTGCCCCTTGATTCCATTTAAAATCTTTTAAATATTTGCACCCTACTTTTGAACTCTCACTCTAGCGAAAAGATGTTTGCTATGCCCCTCATGATTTTATAAACCTCGATAAGGTCACCCCCTCAACCTCCTACGCTCCAGTGAAAATGTCCCAGCCTTTCCAGCCTCTCCCTGTAACTCAAACCCTCCAGTCCCAGCAACATCCTGGTAACATTTTCTGAATCCTCTCCAATTTAATAATATCCTTTTGACAGCAGAGTGATCAGAACTGCACATCGTATTCCAAAAAGTGTTCTCATCAACTTCCTGTGCAACTTCTCTTGTTGTCCAAACTCCTGTACTCATTGGTCTGAACAATGAAGGCAAGTGTGCTAAACACCTTCTTAACTCCTCTATCTACCTGTGACACAACTTTCAAAGAACTATGTATCTGAAACTGTAGGTCTCTCTGTTCAAACACACAACCCATGATTGTACCATTAATTGTACAATTCCAATTGTCCAATATTCCAATGAAATTCCAACAGTCATCTCCCTGTTCACTGCAGTTCGGTGATCCACATAGATATGGTCATATGAAGAAGAAGCAAGAGTGGGCTTTGACTGACTGATTTAATTACTCCAGATTCCTATCTATCACTCCTTTACTTATTAAGAATCTGTACTTGTGGTCACCTCCATCTGATCCCCCATAGCTCCTGGATTGCCATAATTTGAATAGCACACCTATCTATCTTAGGGCAAAAGCTGACAATCTTGCATCTATTTTTTAAAGCTGCTGTTAGCGATCCAGCCTGATTTAGAGACAGGTAATTTGGGGACATGGAAAGAGCAAGGTCATAGCTGAGCTGAGCAGACTGGTGGTATAGCAGAGATGGGTGTGTGTTTGGGGGGGACGGGGAGATGGCATCTGATTAGAGATCATAGGAAGAGAAGATGGTAGTCAATGGGGATCTAGTGATGGTGGTGGAGTGCGGTCATGCAGTGAAGCAGAAAGAAGTGGGAGAGTTTCATAATGTGGGGAGGGGTGTGGTTTAGTCCAGAGGTTAATTTGTTTAACCTTGACAAAATCCTGGCCCACAAGCAGTGCTAGAAAAGTATGAACCTTATGGATCAAGCTCTTCTTACCTCATCATTTACCTGCCTTGTTTCAGTTACTAAAAAAATTAATCCCTGTTAAAAGGAGGACAAACAATTTTCTTAAAAGGTTTAATGACCAACTTGCGATTGGAATTGGTTGTCTGTAACTTGTCCCATCTCATCTCTGAGCTGATATCGAGCATTTCAATGCACTCTTCTCCAAAGTCAAAATTATTCCCATGGAAAGTTAATGTTCTTGAATGATAAAGCTGAGTGTTTTTCTTCATCCAAATCTGCACCATGAATTCTTTAACACATCAAATATGAGGTCATCACTTATGGTACTCTAGAAGCTAATGGATTGTTCATGTGTCAGGTGGTATGTTGAACGAATCCTCTGGTCTACCTGCCACATATTCAATTTTGACTAATTATAGGGCAATGTCAAATTATTTTTGACAGTTGAAGGGTTCTGAGAGAAAATAATTCACAGCGATATTCTGAAATTCTCCAACAAGATGGAGTTTTACTTTGTTTTCTATTTTGACAGTAAGTGTTCAGGAGCTTGTTGCTGCTGTTTTCCTGACCAATTTAATCCATTTTCAGTGCATTTCCATTTCTTCATTTTGAAGAATTGCATTTGAATTGAAGTATTCAAATCAAGGCAGGACTCTGTTGAAGTCAGAGTCATTAACACTTTTCTGAAACAGTGCCATGTTTCAGCTGGAAAAGAGATGAATTTCAGTGTTGTGATGAAGGTTGGTGAGAAATGTGAAAATAAGTTTCCTCTTTTTGATTTGTTCTCTGAATAGTGAGAGGTGTGGGTAAATTCTGTTTTGAACAGCAACACAGTCATTTACCGTGACCACTGCAATGATTAAACAGTTTGAGGTTTGCATCAGATTCCTGAGATATTACATCTTTTCTGTCTATCACAGTGAGCCAAACCATAATGGAGCTAATTTTGCTGCACTGTTTGGGTGACAATTCTGACTTAGCCGTCAGGGTTCAGGCTGTCACAGAAAAGAGTCTCCTGATGAATGATCTCAAATTGGGAGTATTTTGAGGGTTACTATTTATACCATGATAAAAATAATTTGAATTTGTTTATCACTTTAACAAACAGCAAAACAACCCAAGGCACTAAACAGGAGTGAAAGCAAACAAAAGAAAAATAGAATTGAGCCAGATAATGAGACATAAAGACTAGTGAGAATACATTGTTGGAGCAACTTTAAGGGGGAAAAGAGACATAGAGAGGCAAAAAGGTTAGGGAACACAACTCCAGAAGTCAAAGATAGAGACACATGGGGCAAAGGAATTTGGGGATTCACTAACATTAAAGCAATGTAATGATAATTGATAAAAAAAATGCAGCTTGTCTTCTTCTCCCACATCACTATGTGATGAAGATGTAGGATGTTTCTCTCGCCAAAAACCAAACATCCTTCTTCATTCAAGACCAACAAGTCAAACAGGATTATTCCACACTTCATCATATTGCCGGTGCAGGACAAATATCAAATTGTCGATGCAACAGTTAGCACAGCAAGATTTCTCAGATTCACAGAATGGTTACAATACACAGTGAGACCGTTCAGCCCACTGTATCTGTGCTGGCTCTCTGCAAGAACAATTCACTTAGTGTCTTTTTTTAAACCTTGTAACACTGCACACCTTCCCTTTTCAGATCACAATCCAATTTCCTCATGTAAGCCATGTTTGAATCACACTCCTGGGCAGTGCATTCATTACTACATGACAAAAAAAAAGTTCCCTTACACCACTACTGTTTTTTTTTGCCAATGACCTTAAATCAGTGCCTTTTCATTCTCAATCTTTTTATCAATGGTAGCAGCATCTTCCCATTATAGAAGACAAGCAGTCTTTAGGATGCAAAAGATGCCAGCTTCCAATTGGCTGGCATCTTCTGGTGACCAGGTCATTGGTGTTAAGGCTTTTGATTCGATAAGAAACTTGCAACAGAGACGACACTTCAACATTTGATTGCAAGATATTTTAGTTCCTTCAGAGGTTGTGAAAGATGCTGTGTAAATAAGAGTTCTTTTTCTTTATCCTCACATTGAAGTCAAAATCCACTAAAATTACTTGGCAGTGAGTATATTGCTCTGTAAGTAAGCTGCTTTATGAAATTCCCAAGTGATAAGCACCATTGTAATACTAGCAATATTATTTTGAGCAACATCTCTAGAGTGTAGAAACAGGCCATTTGGCCAAACAAGTCCACACCGACCCTTCAAAGAGTAACCCACCCAGACCCACTCCCCTACCTTTACCCCTGACTAATGCACCTAATCTACACATCCCTGAACACTACAGGCAATTTAGCATGGCCAATTCACCCGAACCTGCACAACTTTGGACTGTGGGTGGAAGCTGGAGCACCCGGAGGAAATCCATGCAGACATGGGGAGAATGCTCAAACTCCACACAGACAGTCGCCTGAGGGCTAGAATCAAACCTGGGTTCCTGGCACTGTGAGGCAGCAGTACTAACCACTGAGCCACCGTGCTGCCCCATTCTCATTATGTGTGATCTTTATTTGCCAGTTTTAACTTGTTTTGTCCCCAGGTTACTTCAAGGTATTTATCTTTGCACAAGAAAGAATCCACAGTCACCAACAGCCCTCAAACATTCCGTCCAGATGTTCGCTGATAATTGAGTCAATGGAATGAGGGTTAGAAGGCCATTTACCTCGGATTCATACTGGGGCTAAGCTTTTAGATAACGTGTTATGAAATACTGATGGGCCTGCTTTATGTACAGATCCAGCTGCCCCAGTACAAAGAATGATACTACAGCTACTTAACAGATAAGGAAGGTAAGCAGCTGGAATGATTTAGGAGTTGGAGGGATTGAGTTACTAAGAGCTGGTTAGGCATGTTCTCATGGAAAAGATAATGCATCTGAGAGACTTTTGAAGACTTAGTTTAAGTGTAGGGGTCAGTGTGTTAGGTGGTGACTAACACGTCAACAACACTATAGAGAAAATCCACCTTATCGTCCAGCTATTAACTCAAGAAGAGCTGATAGGTGAGTGTGGGAAGGTTTTGCAGTGAATTACAAACCTTAACATAAGTGACCCAGGTTGCCATTTGGAAGCTGGCAACTTCTGGGTCCAAAAGACTGCTGTTCCAAGTTCACAGCTTGAGAGATCTGCCAGCAAGATTATAAGTACTTTTTATAACCTTCTCTGATTGGGAATAGTCAGCATAGATTTGGGACTAAAAAATCGTGTTTGATCAACTTGCTTGTGTTTTTTTAAGACATTATTTACAATTTGGGGTGGCATGGTGGCTCAGTGGTTAGCACTGTTGCTTCACAGCACCAGCAATCCAAGTTTGATTCCACCCTCGGGTGACTGTCCGAGTGGAGTTTGCACATTGTCTCTGTGTCTGCATAGGTTTCCTCCCGGTCCTCCCACAGTCCATATTTGTGCAGGTTCGGTGGATTGGCCATGCTAAATTGCCTATGGTGTCCACAGATGCTGGATTACAGAGATAGGGTGGGGGATGTCGGATGTACTTCAGAGGGTCGATTTGCATTTGAAGGGCCAACCGGCCTGCTTCCACACTGTAAAATTCTTTGAGTAGGGGTAAATGGGTAATGCTTGGGTCCCAGCTGTTCACAATATATTGCAAATGATTTGGAGATATTGCTGGCAGGGGGGACTGTTGTAATTCCAGAATTTGCATCTTATACAAAGCTAAATCAAAATGTGTGTTGGATGGAAGATATAATTAGACTTCAGGAGGATTTGGAAACACTTGAAGAATCTAAATGAATTTGAAGGGGCACAGACCAATTTGGGATATTCAGCATGGCTTTGTGTGAGGGAAATTGTTCCTCGGAAAATTGAGAAGAGTTTTTTGAGAAAATAACCAAAAGGATTGATGTGTGGTATATGATTTTTACATGGTCTTCAGTAAAACTTTAACAAGGTTCTGCATGGTAGTAAAGTTGGATTCAATGGGATTCAGCGTGAGCTTGATGATTGGATACAAAATTGGCTTGACAATAGAAGACCGACAATGATAGTGGAGGGTCATTTTTCAGACTGGAGCCCTGTGACCTATAGTACAGTATCCAGTTTTGTTTGTCATTTATACAAACTATTTCAATGAGAATGTATGAGGTATAGTTAGTAAGTTTATGGATGACACCAAACTTGGTGGTACAATGGACAGTGAAGAAGGTTATCTAAGATTTCAAAGAGATCTTGGTCAATTGGGTCAATGGCCTAAAGAATAGCAGGTAGATTTTAATTTGGATAAATGTGAGGGATAGCATTTTGGTAAAACAAACAAGGGCAGGACTTTTAGTTGGTAGGTCCTTGGGTACTGTTGTAAAACTGAGCGATCTGGGGTTCAGGTATATAATTTTTTGAAACTTACATAACAAGTAGACAAGGTGGTGAAGAAGGTGTTTAGCATGCTTGCCTTCATTGCTCAAATCTTTGAGTGTAGGTGTTGGGATGTCACGTCAAAGTTGTACAGCATGCTGGTGAGGCCTCTTCTGGAGTACTGTGTGCAGTTCTGGCTGCCCTGCTTTAGGAAAGGTATCATTAAATTGGAGAGAGTTCAGAAAAGATTCATCAGGATGTTACCAGAAATAGAGGGTTTGAGTCGTAAAAATAGGCTGGATGGGCTGGGACCTTTTCGTTGGAGTGTCCGAGTTTGAGGGGTGAAGTTACAGAGGTTCATAAAAACATGAGGGGCATAGATGTTTTCCCTAGGATGGGGCAGTTCAAAACAAGGAGGTATATTTTTAAGGTGAGAGGAGCAAGTTTTAAAAATGACATGAAGGGCAACCTTTCTTACACAGAGGTGGTTTATGTGTAGAATGAACTTCCAGAGAAAGTGGTGGATGCTGGTACAGCTACAACATTTAAAGGGCATTTGGATAACTACATGAATAGGAAAGTTTTGGAGGAATATAGGCCTAATGCAGGCAAGTAGGACTACTTTAGTTTGGGAATATGATCATTATGGACTAGTGGGATCGAAGGGTCTGTTTCCACGCTGCATAACTCAATCATTCTCAAATACAGCAGATGGAAAAATACTTTGAAAAAAAAATGAATTTATTCACCTTGGTAGGAGGAACAAATGTTCCTTAGATGGTAAGAGAGTTGCAATCTTGTTGATACGTCACTGAAGGCTAACATACAGGTGCATCCAGATATCAGGACAGCTAATGGAATGTTAATGTTTCTGGTGAAAGTCTGTGAGTGAAGGGTAAGAGTAGTGACGCTTTGATTCAATAACATAGGAGCCTGTTTAGACCACACCTGAAGCACTATGTCCACTTTTTGGCTCCCTTCATCAAGAAAGATGTGATTGCTACAGAGAAATGACAACTAATGTTCATCAGACTTGTTCTCTGGATGGTGGTGGACTGTCCCAGGAAGAGAGCTGGGGTAAACTGAGCCTGCCATCATTAGAGTTTTGAGGAATAAGGGGTAATCTAATTAAAACTTACCAAATGTTTAAATGGATAGACAGGATAGATGCAGGTAAGATGTTTCCCCCTGGTTATAGAACCTAGACCCAAGGGAACAGTTTAAAAGTAAGAGAGATACCATGTTGGTCCAAGATGAATAGAATTCATTTTTACTCTGAGTGTACTGATCTTTGGGATTCTCTATCACAGAGAGCCTTGAAGCTTAATCTTTAAAGCAGAAATTGACAGATTTCAGATGGCCAATTTCATACAATGTTATGGGAGCAGTGTGGGTACAAGACACTGAGGTGATTGATCAGCTATGATCACATTGAATAGAAGAGTAGGCTTGATAGTTTGAACAGCCAACTCTTGTTTCTATGTTTTCTAGTTTTAAATGCTCCACACTTGGTGGCAGCACTTTCAGCTGTCTATGTCCCAAGCTTCTTCAATACCCTCCCTACCTCTATCAGCATTTCTACCTTACTTTCCTGCTTTAAGTTACTTTTAAAAACCTATATCTTTGACCAAATATTTGGTCATCTAAGCTAACACCTCCTCACATGACTCTGTAACGGTTTTATGGGTTTAAGAAGTGTGTTTTTTCCTAGTTTCTTTTACATAGAGAAAGTTTTGGGGGAAGGTGTGAGCAGACTATGAGAAGATAAACAACTTGTGATGCCTTGGGTGTTATTTTTTAGAAGCTGGAACAATATAATCTCCCATCCACAGATCAAGGGACTTTTAGTTTTTAACAGTCGTTGTTTTAAAACAGAATGAACATTACAGCGCAGTACAGGCCTCAATGTTGCGGGATCTGTGGAACCAATCTGAAGCCCATTTATCCTACATTATTCCATTTTCATCCATATATTTATCCAATGAACATTTAAATGCCTTAAAAGTTGGCAGGTCTACTATTGCTGCAGGCAGGGTGTTCCCTACTACTTTGGGGTCTTGAAGAAATGGAAGCTACTTTACCTTTTCCCAATTACAGCCAAAAGCTGGGGGCTCTCTATGGGCTGCTGGATTGCATGTGAGACAAAAACTGTTTGTTGAATTTGCCTTTTGCCACTGCTGTGTTTATGAGATGTTACTATATTGGAATAGCTAATTAGTAATGGTTACTGTATCTATTATTTTGTTGAGTTTTCCATCAGAGTTAAGTTATTCCAAGTTCTTTCTTTTGTTGTATTTTAACTATGGTGTTTGAATAAATTGTGTTTTGCTTAACATCAAGTAATTTGACCAATTACTTGATGGGGTCTGGTCTGGTCCATAACAATTCAGTGTCATCGGTTGTTTACAATGTTCCTGTGAAGAGCCTTGGGGTTTTTCATTACATTCGAGGTGTAAGTTGTTAGTGAAGCAAATACATGATTAAGTGTTTTTTTTCTCCGTTGCAAAAGGCATGATACATTTCCTTTATGAAAAAGAGAACTGCTAGAAGTCTGAACTAGAACAGAAATTACTGGAGAAACTCAGCTGCTCTGTGCATTGAAAGCAGATTTAATGTTTGTGTCTAGTGTCACTTTGTTAGAAACATTAACGGTGCTTTCTTTCCAGATGCTGCCAGACCTGCTGAGTTCCTCCAGCACTTTTCCGATCAAGATTCACATTTTCTTTAAAAATTGGGGTAACGTCCCATGAATTTCAAAGTGATATAGCCCCATCAATATCCTTCCAAAGGCTGCTGGCAAAACAAATTGAGATTAATTTCATGATCTTTAATGAAATTATTTCTACCAAAATTAATTTCTACACTTTCTTCTGTAAAGCTCAAAAATGATTACCATCTTTGTCCTAATAGTATTATTTAAACAAAAATTCAATGAGAAGAAAAAAGACAGAATTAATCTTAATGCTTTTCAGTATCTTTCTTTGAAGAATATATTCTATGAAATAGTTTCTAAATGAACAATGAATATTGTATGCTGTTTAACTTCTCATCGCACTATGAATTGACTCTGTGGAGCTTTGGTCTGTGGTACAGTGGACTCTATCATGTTTTCATTACAGTGAGGGATAGAAGCCCAGCACCAAGACTGAAGCAAAGATGTTGTTCTTCAATGTTCTTGCAAACAGATATTCTCTGATGGTGGGAAAGGGTTTACAAAGATTCTATCTTGGATGCATGGGTTGAGACCTCAACGCATAGACAATCTGAAAAGAAAACATTACTTAATGGAAGCATCAGTGACTCAAAGTCACTCTAGTTATGTCTTGTTGACAGCAATATTGGAATTAGAATATAGAAATAAAGTAAACACCTTGCACCAACCTAACAGTCATATATTATACCTGTATTATAAGATTACGGTTCAGAAAGGATCAGATTGGAGATTGCATTAAGCTCTACATAAATGATGATGGCATATAGGCAATCCTAACACATTGTTCCCCGTCCATACAGATACCACTGAACAATTCATCTGCACTTAGACTTTTGTACACAGAGGCTGCAAAAGAATAGGGTTATTGTTTCAAGAAAGGCCAAATATGTTGCAGGCTATTTGGCAGGTATGGTGGTTCAGTGGTTAGCACTGCTGCCACACAGCACCAAGGACCTGGGTTCAATTCCACCCTACATGCCTGTGTAGAGCTTGCACATTCTCTGCATGGGTTTCCTCCAGGTGCCCCAGTTTTCTCCCATAGTCTGAAAATGAGCAGGTGAGGTGGAATTGCTATGCTAAATTGCCCATAGTGACCAGGGTAGATAGGTTAGCCATGGGAAATGCAGGATTATAGGGGTAGAGTAGGGGGTTGAGTCTGGGTGGAATGCTCTTAGAGGGTTGGTGTGAACTCCAATGGGCTGAATGGTCTGCTTCCACACTGCAGGGATTCTATGATTCTCTGTCAGTAACAACCATAAGCCCCGAATATTCCTTGTTCTCTTCTGTTTACAAATGATGCAGCAGACTCTCAGAAAAGATCTCTATCTGTGGAAGATCTGCTTGTGGGCACAACATTATGTCTCCTGCTATAACAATGGCTTTCTACACAAAAATGATGAACAACCAAATGCAAGGGAAATCAGTGATGTTTTTAAAAAGTGCAAAATCATCCACAATGCACTGTCATCCATGCCATCAAAGTGACTTCAATAAGTGACACAGTTAAGTCTTCTTTCTCCTCTCCCTTCCATTACACCTATGTGCATCTCTGGTTTCTCAGTGAGCCTGCTCTGCACTGGAGTTTATTGGGCCTGGATGTTTGTTCATCTGATCCTGGGATTGCTGATTGGCTTTCTGTCAGAGTTTAGTTGACCCTCCTTGTCTTCAGTTTCCAATGGTCAGAGGAGGGTGGGAGGGAGGAGTAGAGCTCAGCCAATCCTGGAGAGTCCTGATTGGAGGTATTTGAGTGGATCATGCCTGGTTGCTCTTCCTGCTGGATGCCTTGTGGCACTGCCCAGTCTCCTTCTGAGAAAGGGCACCAGGTTCCCCACCCCCCTGTCACCATGCCTTCAATACTGAACCAGCGGCTGGGGAACTGAATTGTGGATGCTTGCACCTCTCCAGTAAAACATTAGGGTGTGCTGGACCTGGCTATTCAGGGCAGTTGCTAACCTGTCCGTGGACGCAGCCAGACAGTGGCATGATTCACTCTTGTAGCTTCTGGGCAATGATAGACATTGGTGTGCCACCTGCAGCTTCTGTTCCTGCCCGTGGACAATGCTCAATTTCCAACGGCACACCATTCTCTCCTGCATGGGGCTGACTGGGAGGCTGGTCTCCAGCAGTGCTCCAAGTGCCAGGCATTTCTTCTTCAGCAAGCTGTGGAGTTGTCACAGTAAGCTGAGATAACTGGAGATGAGCTGGAAGAGGTAGTGAGGAGGCAGTACAAGAGGGCATGTCAGGCTGGTAGTTTAGGTGGTTGTAGAGCATGAGAGCAAGTGAGGGAAGATATTAGATGAGCCTAGGTGGGAGGTGAAGGCAGTAGCAGAGACGGAGTTACTGTGAGGTGGCAGAGAGAAGATTGTGGCACTTACCTTGGCATAGCAGAAAACGTCATTGACATTCTTGCGGTACTGTCTGCGCTGTGAATACTGTGCTAACCCAAGTGGCAACATTTTTGATTTGATCTGATTTAATTTATTATGAGCACATGTGCTGAGATACAGTGAAAAGTGTTGTGCTGTGTGCTAACCCAGACAAAACATAAGTACACCAGGGGATAGCATCTGGAGGTTGGCTAAGATGGAGCCAGAATGCGATGTGAGCAACACCACAGGGGTCAAGAATGGCAGTTAATACAGTGAGCTTGATACAGTATGGTGACATTACTAGACCTCGCATGAAAATCACTCTAAAAAATCTCAATGCAACGCATGTATGGCCAAAACAAAAGATTCTGCCTTTCGTAATCTTTTAGGATTAGTTCAACAATCGGTTCGTGAAATACTCTTTATCTCTTCAGGTACAATGTAGCGTTACCATTACACGTTTAGGACTTTGCTTCAGAAGAGATGAGTGATATTTGCTCAATATCTACAGCTTGAAACTTTAACTCCTCATTCTTCCAATTGTAATGAGCTCTTAGCTTTCTTGTAGTTTTTGAATGAGCATTGCTGAATGATATAGCCTTAACTTTACCAGCAATCATTACGTTTTAGGGTGACTATTTTCATCTACTTTACGCAGGTCAGCAGCACTCACAGAGCTGCATGATGCACCATTGTCTATCTCGTATTTCACATTGACTTGTTGTCCTTTTGCAGTGATCAATTTAACAGCCACAACCCAGCAACCTTACAGCCGTACAGCACTGAAGCAGGTCCTTTGGCTCAACTCATCCACGCTGACTAGGTTTCCTAAACTGAATTAGTCCCATTTGCCTGTTTGGCCTCTTATTTTCTGAACTTTTCCTATCCATGGACCATCCAAATATTTTTTACATGTTGTATTTGTTCCCATCTCTCATACTTCCAGAGGAAGTTCCAGACCTGCATCACTCTTTGTGTGAGGAAGTTGCCCCTCAGATTCCTTTTAAATCTTTACCCTCTCCCCTTAAACCTATGCTCTCTAGTTTTGGACTTTTCTACTCTGAGGAAAAGACCTTGGCTTCTCACCTTATCTCTGCCCCACATGATTCCATAAACTTTGATAAGATTACCCCTCAGTCTATATCTTCATACTGGTTCTGGGTGCCACGGACAGAAAGTGAATCCATTTTAAAACAGGGTGGCCAGTGCCTTTTAGTCAGTGAAACATTTCAGACTGTACAATCATCCCTAAAAACAATTTCATTAGATTAATTCATATGCACAACTTTCATTTGGACCGTGAAAATCATATTCTCCACCTCTGATAATTCTGATCCCGCAAAAACCATTCCTTTCTACAAAATGATGGCACATCCAATTAACTCAGTATAAGTTTGAAAACCACAGTTGTAATGCAAATTCCTGGTTACAGTTTATATCACTGGATTTTTTTCTCAGTTAAATGTGCAAATGGAAGGAATGTTAATGTGTAGTTACACCTTTGACTTTAAGAAAATTAGATCAGAGTGTTCTTGTTCAGAGAAAACTTTTAAGTGACAACACAATCTTTGTCTTATGTAAAAGTCTTTCTTCCAAATGCCACAGTTAATTTTTAATAGATGTTCATTGACTTAATGGCGCAACCTGCTAAGCACTTGCCTGAAACAATATAGTCTCTAAAAGCTGCAGTGAGGACCAGCTCCGGGTATGTAATTGAGTCTGCTATCAGTGATGGCTGTTGCGTGTCACTGGTGAAATGAATTCTGACAATCTCCTTCTAGTTCCCAATGGATGTGAGGCTCCAGGACATCTCTGTGATTTAATAGCCTGAGCCCTCACGCATGCACATTGGATACAACATGGGAAGTGTCAGCCGGTGCTGCTGGGAATTCTCATCTGAAGCTGGGAATGTTACAAACAGCAGAATGATGCGGAGAGTTTTGATCTTCTGGCTGTTGTTTTATCTTGTGTCGAGTACAGTTGGGAAGTTAGTGATTGCTGAAATGTGAGCTTGTTTCTGCTCAAGGTAATGGCTAATGCGAGTCAGGAATTGGAAGAGGGTACAATACATTTCCTCCAGCTCATATTCACTTCTAGTAGCAGGGCTTTCTTTTCCCTCTCAGAATTAACATCAGGCAGCTTGTTTAATAGTGACCGATGCCCAAACATGAAAAACTGCTTGTTGGAAAATATCTCAGTGAAGACCATAGCCAGTAAGGAGATCAGTTCAGCATTCCTATCTCTGTTTCCATAACTGTGCCCAAATAATGTTGTTATATTCCCTGCTTATTGACTAGATCGGACAGCATCTGCAGCCGGTTCTAGTTTACATCAATGCCGATTGTATATTGCTTTAACAATGACTCTCTATCATTGTTAGGTCAAAGTTGTGGTGTTCTATGGTTTTCTTTTTAACATTTAAATGGCTGGGGAAATTTAACAAAACATTGAATGGCTTCAGCTAGGCAATTACTAATCATGGTGATGCCACAAGCATTGGATCTCTCAAGGCTCAGCCACGATCTGGCATGGATGGTTGTCGTTAGTCACAATTTGAGCTCCTCCTCTTGTTATAGAATCATAGAGTCAGAGAGGTTTATAGCATGGAAGCAGGCTCTTCGTCCCTTGCCATCCAGTTTTCACAACTAAACTAGTCCCAATTGCCTGCATTTGGTCCATATCCCTCCATACATATCCCATCCATGTACCTGTCCAAATGTTTCTAAAATGTTAAAATTGTACTCGCTTCCACCAGTACCCCTGGCAGCCCGTTCCATACACTCAGCACTCTCTGCATGAAAAAAATTGTCCCTCATACCATAAACCTATGCCCTCTCGTTTTAGACTCCCCTACCATGGGAAAAAGATGTTGGCTATTTACCTTATCTATGCATCTCATGATTTTATCAACCTCCATAAGGTCACTCCTCGGTTTCCTACACTCGAGGGAAGACAATCTCAGCTTATTCAGCCTTTGCTTATAACTCAAATCTTCCAGTCCAGGTAGCATCCTGGTGACTCTTTTCTGTACTCTTTCTAGTTCAATAATATACTTGTGGAGAAAGTGGCCACATCTTCCTTGGCCCTCCCTCAACTGGTTTAGCACTGTCCAGATTTTCCACAGAAGGTTGAAACCTGAGATGCCACCCCAAGAGTCAGTAAGCCATTTATATTTGGAGTAACAAGGAGATGCCAGGCTGCTCATCCAAACATATTAATAGGACTCCATGCCTCCGATTTTAATGTGTTTCAGACTGAATGTTCGACAACTGATTTCCTCAGGCACAAGGAAGTGGAGGTTGTTGCATGGATGAGCTAAGTGCATTTTTGGCATGAATTGTGGATTAGGAGAAGCAGAATGTTTTTGCCAGTCCTCAAAACAAATCTGTCAATCGATCCCACAGATCAATCAGCACAGAAGTAAAAAAAATGGTAAATCATGCAAATGACACATACTGATCTTTCGTACTTCAATTTGGAGTTCCAGTATGACCAATATGTTGATTTTCACAGTTATTGTTTTTATTTATTCCTCTGGAAACACCCCAAAACCCCCTCCCCTCATCTCTCCACCAATCCAACTCTGTCAATGATCACGGACTCTCCCTTAACACCCTCATTTCTGATTCCAATCTCCAGCTAGCTCTGCATATTGCACCCCCCACCACCAAGCCTCTATCCCAAGGTTGTCAAACAGGCAGGAGTCTTATATTGAAAACATCCATGTTTGAGATGGAATTCTAGTTCCAAGAAGTACCATCAGAGCAGAACTCTTGCATCCCATTGTTTGGGGAATCCTGACAATGCAATTATCGGACTGTTGTATATGTACCTTGCCTTTTAAGGATGCTCACATTGAAGAAATCTATATGGCGTGTGTCTATAATATTGTGACTGCCTGTCAGTTATGGGCCTGCATGCTGCACACTCACAGAAATCATTTGATTTGCTGTATTGTCTACTTCATAATTTATCACCAGTTTTACTATTTTAAATAAACTAACCCACGGAGCTTATCAATCACTGATGAGTAATTCATTATTAGACAAGTACCATGAACATAAGAATGACAATGTTTTTCACTGAGGACTCGTGCGTTCCCACCTCTTGGTTCAAGTCCCACCTGCTCCAGTGGCATGTCATAACATACCCATGAACAAGTGATTGAAATATCTGTTTTGATTGGATTCTTCAGTCCAATAATACACATTTTTTTTTTCACAGTGTGTGGGCATTGCGAGCACTTACTGTCCATTTGTAATTGCTCAAAAGGAGGTGGTGGTGAGCTGTTTTCTTGAACTGCTGTAGTCCACATGGAGTAGGCATAGCTAAACAATCATTTGAAAAGGAATGCAATGATTTAGTCTCAGTGCCAATGATGGAATGGTAATATAGTTCTAAGTCAGAATGGCGGGTGATTTGCAGAGGAACTTGCAACTGGAGATGTTCCCATGCATCTGCTCCTCAATGTTCAAGGTGCAGACTTGGAAGATGCTGTCAAAGGAGCTTTGGTAAGTTATTGTTTAGCCTGTTTGTACTAGTCTCAACTCTCCTGTAGAGAATACTTTGCGGAAATAGACTTCTTATCACTGGAAGTCCAGGTGTGAATTCCTATGGAAGGTCTGTTGACAAGTATAATTGTATGTGTCTGTTGGCACTGTTCATTCACAGCTGAGCACAGAATCTCAACTTTCTCTGGTTATTATCACATTATCATTTACAAGCTTGCTGGGGTGAAATAACCCAATGACATTATGCTGAATGATAGATTGATAATCAGCAATTATCACACTGTTGCTTCCTTGAGTCATTGGTAGGGACATTATCGGAGAAGATTCTTAAAACCAGGAATTACTCACATTTGGAAAAATATAGGCTCATTAATGATAGACTTCACGCTGGAAAGGTTATGTCTCACAAACTTGATTGAGTTGTTTGAGGAAGTGGTAAAGTTGATTGATGAGGGCAGGACAATGGTTGTTGTCTATATAGACTTTAGCAAAGCCTTTGACAAGGTCCCTTATGGCAGGTTGATACAAAAAGTGAAGTCACAAGGGTATCTGCTATGATCTGAAAAGATGTATACTGAATTGGCTCAGTCATCAAAGACAGAGTGTAGCAGTGAAAAGGTACTTTTCCTGACTGGAGATTTATGATGTGGTGTTCCGCAGGAATCAGTGCTGGGACCCTTATTGTCCCTCATAGTGCAAGATACCCAGGTTCAATGCCTCGAGCAACTGTCTGTGTTGAGTTTGCACCGTGCCTGCATGGGTTTCCTCCAGGTGATCTAACTTCCTGCCACAATCCAAAGATGAGCAGGTTAAGTGAATTGGCCATGTTCAATTGCCCTTCGTGTTCAGAGGTGCATAGGTTACGGGCATTAGTCAGGGGAAATGTAGTTGAATGGTTCTGGGTAGGTTGCTCTTCAGAGGGTTGGGGTGGACTTGTTGGGCCAAATAGTCTGTTTCCACACTGTAGGGGTTCCATGATAAAGCAGGATAGAGACTGGCTGTCGACTTGGGTGGAGAAATGGCAGTTGGAATTTAATCTGGACAAATATCAGGTAGTGCATTTTGAAAGATCTAATGCAGGAGACAAGTATTCAGTAAATGTCACAACTCTTTGAGGGATCTCGACACACAGGTTGACAATTCCTTCAAGGGGCCAATTCAGTGGATAAAGTGGTCAAGAAGGTGTACAGCATGGTTGCCTTCATTGGTCAGGGCATAAAATGTAAACATTGGCAAGTCATGTTACAGTGTATAGAACTTTAGTAAGGCCCCGTTTTGAATCTTGCTTCCCTTCCAGAAGCATGGAAAGGCTTTGAAGAGGGTACAGAAAAGACTTATCAGGATGTTGTAAAGTATTAGCTATGAGGAAAGATTGGACAAATTTGGTTTGTTTTCACTTGAACATCACAAGCTGAGAGACGAGCTGATAGAAGTCTACAAAATTATAGCATGGGTAGAACAGATGGTCAGAATATTTTTCCCAGGGTAGAAATGTCAATCACTAGAGGACAGAGGTTTAAGGTAAAAGGGGGAAAGTTGAAACGAGATACTAAAGGCAGGTGTTTTACACAGATGATGCTAAGCGCCTGGAATCCATGTGCAAAGGAGATGATAGGAGCAGATACAAAAGCAATATTTTGGAGGTATCTTGACAGATACATGAAAAGGTAGGGAATAGAGGGATACAAACAGCATAGAGGCAAGGGGCTTTTTAGTTTAGAAAGGCATCATATGTCTGCTCATACTTGTTGGGCCATAGGGCCTGTTCCTGTTTGTGACTGTGTATTCATTGTTGTAACATAACGGTGATAATTAGGTCATACAGTATTGAACAATTCAATGAAGCTTTTATTAAAGAGCTTGGTATCTATGTACGTACATGAAAACCACTGGAACTTGCACATTTGGATACTTAACTTACCAATTCAGATGCACTGTGGCATACTTTTCTCAATGTGCTATAAGAGAACAGAACTCAGTAAGATGGATTCTGTGAGCATTATATTATTAGGTCACATGCCACAATACAATGATGACATTATGACTAAATCTCATATTTTCTATGATGCATACCAAAGAACCTCCTACACAGACATTTGATGTTGTTTTCTTGCAATACAATAATAATGCCACTTCCTAAATGATTAATGGGCTGCAATGTGCTTTAGAGTTGAAGAGTGTGGCACTGGAAAAGCACAGCAGGTCGGGCAGCATCTGAGAAGTGGGAGAGTCAGTGATTTTGATATAAGCCTTTCATCAATGACTTCCTCGTGAAGGGTTTATGCCTGAAAAGTTGACACTTTGCAACTCTGATCACCAGCATCGGCAGTCCTCACTTTCTCCGACAAGGTGCTTTAGGACAATCTTAGATCATGGCAGGTCCCTGCTGAATGCAAGCCTTTTAATTCCTTTGTTTGGCAGAATTAACTTTAGTTCAGAACTTTAAGGCAGAGTCACATTGCACTGTGAGTAAAGCACAAGAATAAAAAGTTTAGATCTTTTCAATGTTCACATATAATACAATAAAAACTATGTATCTGCAATATGGATTCATATTTTTCACAAATTTTTCCACATTTGTGAAATGTATCCATGTAATAAGTTGCTTTGGTTCTTGTGAGCAAACAGTGCTGAAGATTAAGCAACACCGAACATCAGCAAATATTTCCCAAATATATCACGTGATCCTTCTCATAATGGGGAGCTTCAGCCACTGTTATGTGTGTCCAAATGAAAGGTTAATACTTCTAAGTTAATCCCATCACTTTTTCTGATTCTGACTGATCTGTTGTTTATTTCCATCATTTTCTGTCATGCCTGCAATTTGTAGGAGTCAGAGAGATAGAGACACAGAGAGATGGATGCAGTTGTTGTACTATCAGCTTTTTGTCTTTCACCCTCCATTACATCTCATCGGCAACAATTCAAGTGATGAGCCTTTTATCCTTTCATTTTCTTGTTTCACCACGAATGCGTGTGTGTGTGCTTGTCCTCCTCAAACAACTGACCAAAGGAAATGGTGAAGAAAACTTAACACAGCTCAAAATAGTAACAGCAGACCTTGCAGAGTGATAGGGCTGCAGAAGCTATGTACATCCATCAACATCAGCACTGTCCTATTTAACTTGCATTAACCTCCTGCTGATAGCTTCAAACTTGCAAACAGCAGTAAACATGTCTGACATTTAAAGCACACAGCAAAAGTGTGCAGAGATTCTTTCACATTTATTTTTCTTTTAAAGACACCCAGTTGATAAAGATTAATGAATTTGTTTCTGATCTCCAAGCACAAATTAAAATCTGCAGACTCCTGCATCATAAATCACTGAAGGTCACTCAATAACAAATTAGACTCTTAGTGATGTGGAACTTGAGTAATTCAGCTTTTACTGTTTCCCTATTATATATTTACGGATTTTGCAGTGAATTTGCTTCCATTAAGGTGAGGGATGCCAGTGGTGGGTGTTGGCACACTATCACTCTGTGCCCTGTACAGACTAATGGGCACTATGTTCTTTCTAAAAGATTGCCAACTAAGTGACCATGAAACAGTATTGTGTACAGGAACATGCTATCGATGCATGTCTTTATGAATCTGTCTAGATTTAACTTTTAAAGCATCTAGGCAAAAATCTGACTAGATTACATTCAAAGTCGGGCTATAAGATTACTTCTGGAGACATAAAAAATGCTTTAAACCATTTCAGTAAAATAGTTGAGAATGTTCCTTCTATCTATATTTTGTATTTTTACCTTACAGAATAACACAGGCAGCATAGTGCATAAACTCTTCAAATTCTGCAATATATGATTGTCATGCCCATAAACTGTAATGTCAGGTACTGAACTGTCTCTTTGGGATATAACAACTGCATAATTATAATTATAATTAAACTTCAATTGAAATGAAAGGGGAAACGTATTGAGACTTCATTACAAAAAAAACCCTTTTCTGTCCCATTTTAAAAAAAATTCAAAGCTGTGCAACAATTGTTTGCCCCTCATGCCTCTTACTGAGTCGGTTCAATTGTTGTATGACAGTTGCTCTGCAATGTATTTATTTCAATCACAGTTCTATTTCATGCCTATAATTCCTATGTTTAATTATTTTTGAGCTTATGAGCAAACACGTTGACACCCTGAAGATACACAGAAATGCAAATCTCCACTTTAATAATTTAATGTCAGTTGCTTTGCTCCCAGTAACTTTCTTCATTTCGAAGCAGCAGTGAAATGTTGAATCACAGTGAATGACAATCAGGATTGAAATTTGATAGATTATTGTAAATTTAAATGACTTGAGTCAGCTTCCTCCTGGGATAAATCTGCTAGTTTTTCCTTGAAAATCTCAGTTTCACACAGCGCAACTTGATAACATTTTTGTTAAAAGGTTGAATCACAAGCAAGCTGCTCCCACCTCTGCACCAATCCATTTCCTCAGTTATTGCGGTTAAGAAGGTTGGAAATGGACAGGTATTGGTATGGCAGTATTGTCAATGGAAACCCAGGGAATGGTTTGTGGAATCTGGTTCAAATCCCATTAAGGCTGACGATGAAATTTGAATTGAAACTTAAAATCTGTAATTTAAAGTTTTTATCTTGACCAATGTTCAATGTCGTTAGAAGAAGGGAGAAAGTTATTGCCCAAATTTGGCCTGTGCCATATTTGACACAAAACTCACAGAAACGTGTTTGGTACTTAACTGAAGTGACCTAACAAGCCACTCAGCAAAACCAAACATTTACATGTCTCAGAAATGAAACTGAATTGACAACACCCCATTGGCATGGTCACCCAGGAACAAAAATGGCAAACACAGCCTTATTGACCCTGCAAAAGTCTCCTTACTACTAATTCAGGGCTGATGCAAACATGGAGACAGTTCCCTCAAAAATTAGTCAAACAATAGCCTGACATTGTCAAAACCACAGAGTTGTACCTTATACAACTTGTACCAGGCAACATCACCTTCTCTGAGAATGTCCTATCCGACTGGCAGGATAATTCTACCAGATGTGTTGGCACAGTGGGAACAGTTGGGAGAGAGTCACCTTGGGATTTTGGACCAAATGAAATCTCATGTAATTAGGTGAAACATGTTTAAGGAAGCCTCCTGCTGTTTGGCACACAGCACACTTCCGTCGGCTGATGAATCAGCACTTCTCCATGTAGAACACCATGTGAAGAAGTACTGAAGCTGGTAAAGCACAGAATGAATTCTGGGACATCAACATCCATCATTCAGGCTGACAAGATGCAAGCAACATTTGTGTCACACCAGTACCAAGCAATTGCAGGATACAACCTAACCATCGTCCTTGACATTCAATAGCATTATCATTGTTGAATTCCCCACTTGGGGGTTACCTTGACCAGAAACTAAGTTGCAGTAGCTAAATAATACTGTGGTTACAAAAGCATGTCAAAGGCTATGAATCCTGCAGACTGTAACTCACTCCTGACTTCTCAAAAGACTGCCCACTTACAAGGTAAAAGACAAGAGTATGATGGAATACTTCCCACTTACTTAGTTGAATGCAACTTCAACAAAACTCAAGAAACTTTAAACCATCCAAGACAAAACCAACCACTTGAATAGCACCACCTACTCAAACATCCACTCCTTCCACTACCGATGCTCATCAGCAGCAATACGCACTGTCTACAAGCTGCACTGTAGAAATTCACAAAGGGTCCTTCAACAGTATCTCCCAAACTCATAAGGGCCGCAGGTATTTGCATGTTCCCCTTCAAGCCAATCACTATCGTGATGTGGAAATGTATTGTTATATCTTAAGTGACAGTGTCAAAATCTGCCAACTCCCTCTTGAACACCTTTGTGGGTATACTGAACCTAATAGATTGTAGTGGTTCAAGAAGGCAGCTCACCACCACCTTCTGAAGGGCAATGATGGAGGGGCAATGGGCACTGGCCCAGCTAGGGTTGCTTACATCCCCTGAGTGAGTTAAAAAGAACTCCTTCTTACATTCACTTGATTCTTTGGTAAAAGCTCGCTGTGTCAATTCAAAGTGTGGAAAATCCACTTCAAACATTGAGTAGTTCTTTCAGAGAAGAGGAACCTCCAATTCTTGCTAAGCAAAATAGCTACCCAAAGGAGTCTTACCTCACAAACCTCAAGAGGTTTTGTCAATTCATGCTGACAAAAGCATTACTATGAAACAAGCAATGCAGATTTTACACATTTTAATAGATGACTCTGATTCCAATTTGCACTCCATCTCTCTGTTCTGGATAAAGTAGCACACTTTTCAAGCAACTGAAGCAAGTATTAAGGATAGATTCATCTCACAATGTTGCAATGTCAATGGGAAAAATAAATGAGAAAGGTCTGAGTGTTTTCTCCATTTTTTGCAAACAGAAAATTGAAGAAATGCAATGTTAAATAGTGACCCTGGGAAGTGAGGATCTCGAATCTCCAGCCCGTTTCACAGTCATCGAGTCTAGACAGCAATGAAAGAGGTCTTCAGTCTGCTGTGTCCAAGCAACTTTCTGCAGAATAATTGAGCCAGTTCTATTCCCCTACTCTGTTCCTGCAATTGTTGGAAGTTTACTTCTCTCAAGTGCACATCTAGTTACTTTCTGAAACCATTGAGGCTGTCATATCACCCTCATTAGCACCGAGTTCTCAAACACAATCACTTATTATGGGGGAAAAAAAATCATCCTCACGTCCCCTAGCCACATCTCTTGCCCAAACACTTTCATTCTGTTTCTCTCTAATCCTTGATGCCTTTGCACATGAGGACGTCTTTTCTTTGACTACCTAATTATGGTGCATGAAGTGGGTTCACTGAAAAACAGAAATGGAAAGAAATCTAACCTTCATGGCGCTTCACTCCACAACTTTGTGGATATTTGTAGCAACTATATTGTTCTTAAGGAGTAGGAAGGATATGCTGCTAGAGGGAGAAGATTCAATGGGTGGAAAATGATCATATAGTCAGAAACAGCAGACTAGACTAGTGTAGCCAAACATGCTGATGGTGGAGAACTAGAGGCCATAGGATTAAAGTTAGGGGGAAAACTTTAAAAGGAGCAACTTTTTCACGCAGAGGGTGTTGTACGTATGGAATGAACAACCAGAGGAAGTGGTGGAGGCTGGTACAATTACAATGTTTAAAAGACATTTGGATGGGTAAATGAATAGAAAGGGTTTAGAGGGATATGGGCCAAGTACTGGCAAATAGGACTAGATTAGTTTTGTTATCTGGTCAGCAAGGACAAATTGTATGGAAGGGTCTGTTTCCATGCTGTACATCTCTATGTCTCTATGACTCTCGCATTAAATGTACAGCACAGAAACAAGCCAATGAGTCAAATAGGTCTCAGTCAGGCCATGTGTAATAGAGATCCTGTCATACTTAAGTGGACTTCAAGCCATCCTCTGCATTAATGACCAATCAAATTAGAAGGAAGAGATGACCATTAGATAGGATTGGGGCTGATCTCATTACTCGCATTTTCTAAATGATATTTCACCATCTGGATTATCATGAATTTATCTACCTTTGTTTTGGAAATATTCAAGAACTCTTCAGATATGTTGAAGTGGCAGTGATCAGAAGTATGCAGCTTTCAATATTACTCTTGGGTGGCAACCTTAACAGATGAGGAGAAATCACAGCATGTTGCCCTGGTGAGTCTTCACAGAGATGAATAGAAAAAATATTTAGAATGTCACTTGTCTTAATGTCAGAGACAAGGACGGAGTTGTCTGAAAGTGATTGCATCTTTCCCATCAAATTGGTTTTGAAATTCTACAAATGAGTCTCTTTGAGATGTGGTGATATCCATATCATGCACTGCAGGAAGAACTAACAAGTACAGTTCAAATACTTTGATTATACAATGTATTAAATCAAACTACCTGTTTGGCTGTTTCTCAGAATATCAAATACACAAAGGTAACTTTCCTTTCTACCTGTGGCTAGTCCCAATAAGTACATCCTGCAACAATATAATGAGTGACTTATATCTTATTGGGATAGATTTGCTCTCCACAATGCACTGATTTAACTGAGCTCAAGCAAAAAATCAGTCAAGATGATAAGATTGGCTTGTCCAATCCAAAGAGAGGTCGAAAAACAAATTTAAAAATTAACTCCTGAGACAATTATAGGTAATATGAATGCACATTACAGAGTCTTTTTTTTTGGTTAGAGGAGAAGGGCGAGTGGGAGACACTACATGTGTCATATCTTGGGTCCAGCTGCTGCTGAAATATACTCCCAGCAGCCCCCTGCTCCTTGGTGTCACCTCTCCCTCTGCTCCTTTAAAATGTAAAAGAGCTTAGATCATTATATTCTCAGGTTATTGTTATTAATTATTAGGCAGGCCACCACATGAGAGCTTGACAACTTAAGCATGAGAACGCTCACTACCATTGGAATTCCTAAACTCACTTACCCCACTGTCTCATTTCTTGGCCATGAATCCAGTACCAAATTTGAATAGAACATATTTTCAGGATAACTTCCAGTTCTACCCTTTGGTTCATCTGAGCAAGCAGAGGAGAGGAGAGATGGGGATGGGTGCGTGGATTGGTGAAGAGGTAAAAGGCGGGATTAAGATGAAGTGGAGTGAGGAGAGAGGGATGAAGAAAGAAGGATGGGTCGAGGAGAAAGTGGAATGAGATTAGATTGAGGATAGAGGGTAGAATGAGGAAAAGGGGTTTGAGGGGAGGGAATAAGGAGGAAAAGCAAATGAGGATCTGAGCATCTAACTTGCATAAACTCTTTTTAAGAGTAAGCCTTTTAGTTAACTTTTATTATAAATCCTCCAACCCTGCAGTTTTATTTCTCTTGCTTGTCCATTCCTATAATGCATCATATTTAGCCAGTATCAGGCAGTCCAATATGAATCTTTAGCATTTGATGCAGCAAAAATCATGCAATCTAATTCTTCTTCAACTCACTTTTCAGTTATGCTTTTTGGTGTGAGTCATCTGTAATTAGACATAATTCCTCTTTGTAAGTTCTATCTAAACCATTTTATCAAATCTGCTGTGAACATCATTCTGGTAAATCTCTTCACTTGCTCTCTCCGTCCTCCGTCTCTGTCTCCACCCTGATGTGTGGTGGTCAGAATTGGGCACAATAGGTCAAACGTTCTCCCTGTTGTAATGCATGAAGGTAGAGAAATGTGATCTGAATGCGAAAAACCTAAAAATTTCAACATCGAGGAAGTTTTTTTCTAAAATTGCCCAGAAATCTTAAATAGTGATTTCAGAGACTTGTTCCTGATCGAGGATTATCTTGTTTCCATACATTTGCATTTCATTGAAGCCCTTTGCCTTATTTGCATGTCACTTCCAATTCTCCCCTGGTCCACTGAGAAACGAGAGAGTGCAGATTCCCGACATGTACAGCGTAGTGGGTATCTGGTGTCAGCAATATACTGAAAGCTTGTCCTGGACATCATGGAACTGCTTCTTCACAACAATGTCCATGACCATCATCTTCCTCAACCCGTCTTTCACGCAATTCAGAAAATTACCTGCCTTTGAGACCAACTCAGAGCCCTCTTCAGCCCCTTAAAGTCTTCACTTTTGTGCTCAGGTGTTCCCTGTGACTTACTTATTTCTGCCTGGTCGCTTTGTGCCCAGGGACACATACTCTGCTCATGCATCTGCAAAAGATACATCTTTTGGTCCTCAGCTTGCTGACTTTGCACTCACCCGATTTATCGCTGACTGAGATGTTGTCAATCTGAGTAAACTTTGCACAGTCAGGAAGGAGAGATCACATCTAAAGTGAGACACAGCCTAAGTGAATATACAGTTTGCCACTTTGGAGGCTGTGTGGAAATTGGGCAGAGGGGAAGTGGTGTTTTTTCCTTGGTTTCTTTGACTCATAGTTTGTAAGATATTTTTTAGCAGGATAAATTGAAGCCCATGATCAAGGGCCAAGCACAAATGAGTGACATTACAGGGAAATCATCAATTCATTGATTGGTGATAGCTACTAATTTGAGTATCTAGTATAGGTTATTTTCAGCATGAAGTTATGGAAGGGATATATTGACAGCTACAAACTAAAGTACTAGTATAATTTTTTTTAAAAAATCAAATTAAGAACTAAGTATTTATAACAGAAATGCCAAGCTAGGCAATGCATTGGAATTACATGCTGTGAGAGCTGGTGGACCCCATTGTGGGTCATTGTCTGAGAAACTCTAGCTCACAGTTACTGAACTGGAGTCTGAGCTTCGAACACTGTGAACACAGCAGGGAGTGAGGAGTTGTTATTTGTTTTAGAAGGCAGTTACACCCCTTAGATTAACTAGCTCAAAATTGGTCAATGCTTACAGAAAAGACGCTTCATTCATCTTCACCACATGGTGTGTTTTTTTTTACTTTTTGCTTTTATGATGTCCCTGACATCTCTTGTCAGCTACAGGGTTTTATAACTTTATTAAGTCACAATCTGTCTGGTCTGGAAAGTCTGATATGATTCAGAACTGATCCTTACACTATTTAGCACTACCTAGATTTTAAACTCCAAGATCTGGATATTTTTCTTCCCCCAGTAGGACCTGGAATCAGGCTTGGAAACTTGGAAGTGAGATGATTTTATTGACTGCCATATTAAACTTCCTTTGCCACCCTGCCAAGATGCTCTTTTTGCTTAGCCTTTTTGTAGTTTGTGAAAGCTTTGGATGCAAATCACACACATTCCAATTTCATGTTTATGGTCACCACATAAAGAACATTGGGTAAAAAATGAGGTCTGCAGATGCTGGAGATCACAGCTGAAAATGTGTTGCTGGTTAAAGCACAGCAGGTTAGGCAGCATCCTAGGAACAGGAAATTCGACGTTTCGGGCATATGGCTTATGCCCGAAACATAAAGAACATTGAAAAGTTGAATTTTCTTTCTTGTGCTGTTTTCATTTATTGACCCAGAATAAGTGTACCACCCTGTAGTGTATGTAACCATTGGAAGATGCCTGTGGGGAATTCAGAACATTCTAACAGGTAAGTTTTACATAATTTGACACTCTATCTGTTACCATTAGAGGTTGCATTGTAATGTAGATGTGCTTACTTTAGTGCAGTGTTTGATCTCACGCAGAGGTAAGTTTTCCATTATATTGAGGTGTTGAGGTGTATTATGATTGAAAAACTGCCGCAATGCAACCAAAGAAAAATATGCTGGGAGATTCTCTTTTCATAGTTTGGACGGTGATTTAAACGTGGAAGGATCCTTTCAATTTGTAAATAAAAATGCCATGCTGCTGGAAGTAAAAGAAAAACATAGGCTCCACCTGATTGTGAAAGGAACACTGGTTTGAATGTAACACCATTTCTCTTTCAGTTTCAGGAGCTGGAGCTGAAGGCTAACATTTTATAGCTTTGTCCATTATGAATGTTTTGGCTGAGTTCCAAAGGTCACTGGCATACTAAGCTCTGTGGATGCAGCGGCTCAATGGAATAATGAGAGTGACTCGCAGTTTTAAAAGATTGCATTGCTCTATTTTTGATGTGGTTTACAAATACATGTTTCTTTTAAACAACGTAAGGGCCACTTAACGGATAAAAAAAATCTTCTATTGGACAACAGTTTCTTTCTATATCAATGACAAATGTTTGAATAAGAATTTAATTTGATTATTACAGGCTAATTTACTTGTAATCTGGGCCCATTGCTACTGCATGGTTCTTGAGGACATTACATGGTCAATTTTGGATGCCTGGTTATGGTACATATATAGGGGTCATGGAGGGGTTACAGGCCACATGAGGC
This sequence comes from Hemiscyllium ocellatum, assembly GCF_020745735.1. Lineage (NCBI taxonomy): Eukaryota > Metazoa > Chordata > Chondrichthyes > Orectolobiformes > Hemiscylliidae > Hemiscyllium > Hemiscyllium ocellatum. The sequence continues at coordinate 30,334,912 of NC_083421.1, read as the reverse complement.
TGGATGGAAGTGGTATGTGGGATATGAGGTGGCATACATTGAAGGTACAGGAATCTGAGGAAGCATGCAAGGTACATGAGAATGTGTACGGGAGTGAATCATTAGATTTAGATGGCACAAGAACAGAGGTGGTCTTAAAAATGGCTGTCTCCAAGAGCAGATATGGGCCTTCTAATTAGCTTTCCCTCACAACTGCACCTCTACGTCACAGCATTGTTTCTTACAACTGTGCTTTGGAAACTGTCCTTGACATGAAGAAACCAAAATCCGAGGCAAGGTCAGCCATGAGTCAGAAGCCAGGCAATGTATTTTAGAAAACCAAAAGAAGACTGGTGTCCATGCTTCTAACCACCAGGATCTCCCATGCATTGGTAACCTGTCATAGAGTCATTGAGATGTACAGCACGGAAACAGACCCTTCAATCCAACCCGTCCATGTTGACCAGATATCCCAACCCAATCTAGTTCCACGTGCCAGCACCCGGCCCATATCCCTCCAAACCCTTCCTATTCATATACCCATCCAAATGCCTCTTAAATGTTGCAATTGTACCAGCCTCCACCACTTCCTCTGGCAGCTCATTCCATACGCATACCACCCTCTGTGTGAAAATGTTGCCCCGTAGGTCCCTTTTATGTCTTTCCCCACTCACCCTAAACCTATGCCCTCTAGTTCTGGACTCCCCGATCCCAGACTTTGCCTTTTTACCCTATCTATACCCCTCATAATTTTGTAAACCCTAAATATTTGTGACTTACACTCAAGTCTCTCTGTTATAGAGGCATATAGTCATTCAGCATAGATTCGGACCCTTTCGACAAACAATCCGTGCTGAATGTAATTCCAAACTAAACTCATCCCACCTACCTGTTTCTGGCTTATATCCCTCCAAACCCTTTCTATTCGTGTACTTATCCAAATGTCCTTTAAATATAGCTGTACCCACATTCATCACCTCCTCAGGAAGTTCATTCCACACGCGAACAACCCGCTGTGTAAAGAACTTGCTCCTCATGTCTTTTTAAAATCTCACTCCTCTCACCTTAAAAATGTAGTTGCATTCCTTTATTACATAATCCCCTTTTCTTTCTTCCTACTGCTTGGCATTTATTTTCTCTTCTGTCCTTGCCTTGGAAAGTTGATTAACATTTTTAAGTGTTATATAGTCATTGTTATGTTTTCATTGAGAGAATGTACCATTACAGAGTTTTCATCTTCCATTACGATGTATCCTAAATAATCACATGCCTTTATACCAAAAGTAAAATTAAATTGTCCTGCAGGATCACATTAAACCCAGCAGAACTCCATCAGGAAAGGACTGAATGCTGTTGTGTTTAAAAGTACTATGGCTTCCTTTGGAACTGAGGTTCAAATTCACTGCAGACATGAAGGATTGTCTGATTGCAATGTTTTTCATGAAATTTATTTGACCTAAGGTCATTCAACACTATCAGTGAGTACAGTATGGAAAACATGGCATTCCATGACTTCATGAACGTTTAAATACAAACAAATATTCAGTTAGAAGAATTCTACAGAACTCTTGAGATACAAGGTGGAGTGGGATATTGGAATAGAATGGCTCCAATGAAACTTCAGTAGGAATGGATTAACTCTTTGCACTGTATGTGCAACCCGGAGTCCCTGGCATCACGGTCACCTTGCAAGGGACGTCTGTTTACAGTAGACCCAGAGCTAGGAATTCCTGTTTGCAGTAGACCCAGAGCTAGGGACTCCTGGTTGCAGTCGACCCAGAGCTAAGGACTCCTGGTTTCTCCACCTCCTGATGCTGCCTGGCTTACTGTGTTCTTCTAGCCTCCAGCCGGCCTACAGTGGACCCAGACCAGGGGACTCCTAGTTGCAGTAAGCCCTGAGCAGAGACTCCTATCATTTGCAAGGTGACCGCGAAGCCAGGGACCCTGGGTTGCACAGCGAGTGTGGGTTTACCTGGGTCTCCATGTCAGTGAGGTGGGCTCAGCAGCGAAGAGATGGCAAATCCTATGCTGGTGGATTGGGCATAGATGGCGGTGAGGAGGTGGAGGAGGGGAGTCAGAGCAGGTGTCACTATTGAGCCAGTCCAGGGTTTATGGTGGAGGCAATGGAATGAAGATAGATTCTTTTTCAGTTGCATCTTTTCATTCTTATACAATTCAACATGGCGCCAGATTGTGGCAACAGTTGATGCTTTTCACTGTATTTTACCGTTTTATTCACTGTAAAATGCAAATGACAATAAATCATTCTAAACAAATAAGCCATTCAGTAGTTCATGGTAAGGAGCGGAGAGAACAAACATTTTAGTGTGTTGTGCTAAGCACCAACGAGCAAGTTAAACTGTGAGAAGGAGGGAGGGCGCAACTGATATTGTGGGTTGTGGGCAGCAGAACAGTGGCTGGTGCACCTACTTTCTGGGAACAGGACAGAGATTGCACAAATTTGAAAAGATAAAAGACTTCTAATATTGGATTAGCTTGTAGGCATCAATGAAAGGAGTTGGTGGGTTGGGGTGTGGGGACGGAGGGGGGGTGGGTGGTTCGTGGCGCTTATTTAAAGACTCTCAATGCCTGACTGAGAGACTGGGCATTGGTGAGAGCCACCATCCAATCATTTCCTCGGCCATTTCTGCCCCAAAGAGTAACCTCTTCCTCATGATCTCTCATTTACCTGTGGCGTGGAAGCCCTTGCCATTCCACAGAGTCTGGTAGCTGCAGTACCGGTAGTAGCCACCACTCCCAGGTGGTGGTAATAGGCAATGGATAACTGCTGGCCTCTAATTGACCAACAGCCTTTAGGAGGTGGGATATCTGCCTAAGGTCCTACCTCCGAGGGAACTCCCAAAACTTGCCCATTATAGGCCTAATGGGCACTTATACCTGGCTAGCCACCCAGCCTGAAGCATGTCACCATCAGTAAATTCCTCCACAGATATTTATCAGGAATTGTCTCCTACTCAGTGGGAAAGGGGATACATAGAAATATAGGAATAGGGAGCAGGAGTGTGCATGTGGCCTTTCAACTGGCCCCACAATTCCATAGGATAATGGCTGATCATCCAAGTCAGTATCCTGTTATTGCTTGCTCCCCTCACTCCTTAATCCCTTCAGCTGCTGTGTCTTTTTTGAAAACATTTGGCGTTGTGATCTCAACTGTTTTCTGTAGCAGAGAATTCCACAAGCTCAGGAAATTTCTCCTCATCTCTGTCCTAAATGGCCTACTCTACATTCTTAGACTGTGATCCCTGGTTCTGTACTCCCACTTATCAGGAAACCTTCCTGCATTTACCCTGTCTAATCCTGTTAAAGATTTATGGCTTTCAATGTGATCCACTTCCTTCTTGTAAACTCCAGTAAATGTAGACCTATCTGATCCATTCTCTCTTCAGATGTCAGACCTGCCATCCCCGGAATAGTGTGGTAAATCCATATTGCATTCCTTCCACAGCCAGAGTATCCTTCCTCCGATAAGGAGACCAAAACTGCACACAATATTGAAGGCACGGTCTCCCAAAGCCACGTAGAAGACAGTCCTGATCCTGTACTCAAATCCTCTCACTCTGAATGCCAACATAGTAAATACACTGTAGTCTAATGGAAATGAAAAGCACTCACATCCACAGAGTGATGAAATATGTACACTTATCCAAACAGTTCACTTGTTTCATGCATTAACCATTAAAGTAGCTCCATATGTCTTTTAGTTGTTGTATCACATTTGTGTCAGAGTCCCTTAAGCTCTTCTTTGATTAATAACTTGTACTGAAAGAAATCTTACAAATTTACATCCTCTCAGTCTGCTGAGAGCAAGTTTGTATTTTGCACAGAGATTATCAGGCAAAAAGTCAGTATGACCGTCAGTAGTCACGCTTTCTCTTCACTATCTTTGGAATGGATCTTAAACGCATAAATAGAAAGTGGTCATGCCACTAGTGCTTTAGCTGGAGGCTCACTGATGATGTTACCTAGTATGGTGATGAAACGTCTGAAAACAAACCTTCCAGCCCAGTGAGCAAATTTACATCCAGAACCTCAACCTGAGCGAAACATCTTCTCAAAACTCACTCAGACCTCAAGGTCTCTTTTACCAAACCTCTGCCCTCTTTAATCTATTTCAGCAAAAGAGAAAGTGATAGGCTCGTAAAAAAACTCGACCATGCAAATGTCTGCTCAAGCTGATTCCCAGTTCTACCTTTGCGGCTGTCATCTCGAATACGAAGCTCCAGATATAACTTCAACAAATGTCTTTCTGCCATTATACAGAAAATAACAATTGATCTTGTGTCTCAAATCAATACAAGCAAAATCAAAATTACTGAGCCAACAACGATAGCTGACTTATATACAAAACAAACGAAAGAATTCTGATGTCTCCCTGGTCCTACACAAGAAAATAACACATGCTAAACGTAGCTACCATGACTAAAAATCATCTTCAAATTCCCAGAAACAACATAGTAAGAATTAATCATCTCTCAGTAATATTTTGAATTGATTTCTCACAGGATATTTCACAGTGATGGCACCATCACTTAAGGAAAGAGACCTCAAAGCACATGGCAAGTGAACTTTTTAACAGATTGAATGATAAAATGGTGTCAGGACTTTAAAATGAGAATTTGTTGAATGTTGCAGTTTATAATAATGGGAAGGAGTTGCTCGGTAATGTGACCACCTTACAATGAATGAGAAAATGTGCAAAATTATAAAGTAATGAATTACATTCAAGGCAATTAAAATTAACTAAGTAGCAGTTACCATGATGTGGAGGTGCTGGTGTTGGACTGTGGTGGACAAAGTCAGAAGTCACACAACACCAGGTTATAGTCACCTGATGAAGGAGCAATGCTCCAAAAGCTTGTGATTTCCAATAAACCGGTTGGACTATAGCTTGGTGTCATGTGACTTCTGATTTTGACCAACCTTTAAGAAATCAGAACTGGGCTAAATAAAATATAATTTACATTAATATCAAATAGAAACCAATGCCATATAAAGCCAAAAGAGATGACAGCATATGAAGGCAAAATTCCAGCAAGCATTTTGTTCTTTGTTGGAATTCTTTGTATTTGCAGAGACTATTCATGTAATCCTTGTTTCATGGACTTAACTATTTAAACTGCTCACAAGTGGAACACAAAATTTATGTTACATCATCTTCAGATCATAGCAGGATTAGTGTGAACAATTTTAGGCTCCTTATCTAAGGAAAGATATCAACTGGCATTGGAGACAGTCCAGAGAAAGTTCACTGGGTTGATCCCAGTTATGGACGGACTGTTTTGTGAGGAAAGATTGCGTCATTTGAGCCTGTATTCATTGGACTATTGAATAATGAGAGGTGAATTATTGAAAAACAAACAAGTTTCTTAGCAGACTTGACATGGTAGTAGTGGAATGGTTGCTTCCCCTTGTGGGAGAATCTAGGGCCAGAGGGCATAATCTTAGAATAATGGGTTGCCTAGTTAAGACAGAGGTAAGAAGAAATATCTCAAGCTGTTGTTTGAATCTCTGCATTACTGCCTCTGCTAAGAATCCTGATACTGGAAATCCCATTGGTGCTCTTTTGGTTCATCTGTAGGTTTTGTTATTGAAAGCAAAGTGGGTGGTTAGCCAACCATCCACCCCAAACTTTCAGTCTGCTAAGTGGATGACACCCTTGACATCACTAAATGAAACAAATTAGAGGACGCCTTTAAGGCCATCAATAATATCCTTACTGGCATAAAATTCAAAAAGAGGAGGAAAACAACAACAAACTGCCATTCCTAGATGTTGCAGTAGAGCGAATAGCCAATGGGGTTCTTTAAACCAGCATCTACAGGAAAACAATACAGACCCACCAAATAATGAACTACAGAAGCAATCATCCCAACATCAACAAATAAAGCTGCATCAGAGCATTATTTCAATGAGCCATCACACACTGCAGCACAGAGGAACAACACAGAGCAGAGGAAAATCACCTATACAACATATTCAAAAAGAATGGGCACCTCATGAACACAGTTTGCCTATGTTTCAGCAACAAACACAAACAGGCAGATAAAACACATCCAGATACCCTAGCCACGCTCCCCTACATCAAAGACATCTCAGAAATGACTGTCAGATTACTCAGACCTCTTGGCATCATGGTAGACCCACAAACCCACCTACACTAAAACACTAAATCAACAGCTCATGAACCTGAAAGATCCTATAGACACAACAAGCAAAATGAACACAAAATACCTTGTAACAAACATTACATTGGACAAACAGGCAGAAAACTAGCTACCAGGATACATGAACATCAACTAGCCACAAAAAGACATGATCCACTATCATTAGTATCCTTACATACAGATAAGGAAGGACACAACTTCGACTGGTACAACACATCCATCCTACGACAAGCCAAACAGAGACATGCCCAAGAATTCCTAGAAGCATGGCATTCCAACCGGAACTCTATCAACAAAAACATTGATTTGGACCCCATCTACAAGCCCCTGAGAAAAAGAATAGGAAGTGACATCACCAATACAGGAAATGGCATCACCAATCCAAGGAAACCTAAACACATAAATAAAAAGTGGGACATAACCCAGCACTTCATCGGAGACCCACTGATGATGTTACCCAGAATGGTGATGAAACATCTGAAAACGTACCTTTCAGCTCAGTGAGCAATCTTACATCCAAAAATGTAAATTTTCAAAGTTATGGAGGAGACTGACATGAATTTGACTTCTTTGTGTCCTGTGCCTATGTCCAGTTTCATACAAGATGTTTTTTCGGGAACAAGTGGTGATCTGAATCCACCAGCTGCTCACTTTGGTTTCCCAGTATCAAGCTTGTTTGCCGAATTTGGTCAGAAAGCAGTCCGACTATTCATGAGGTGAGATATCGCAATACTAAAGCATGACAAAAGCAATAATGACTGCCAATCTTTTTTTTTAACCACTGCCTTGTGAAAATCTTGTCACATTACATGCAAAAAGCAAAAAACATGAATCGAGATGATCCTAATGTGAAGTGGGGAATGCTGCACTTAATGATTGATTCTACATCATACCTCACCATGGTTCACATTGTCCAGATGCCTAAAAGGTTCTGCCCACAATTTGTTTGTTGCCACAGAGGAATATGAGAAATTCTGTCATAAAATTCCTAGCCTTCAAAAGACTGTACATCCCTTGTGGATTTACTTTGAACCACCAACTTATGCTAGGGACCATTCAGGAAGTTGCCTCAATGCCAACTAAATATACAACTGGCCAATGCTACCTATAAATTTTCCTTCGGGCTTACTTGGCAAGGTGACAGAGTTAACAAGCTCACAAGGCTCTGTGATTGAAATTGGTCATACAACTGCATGAGTACATAACCAAACCCAATCTGCTTCTGTACTGTATGGTCGCAAGATATATTTTGGGCATGGCATTATCAGAATGATCAACTCCCTTTTTGAGAAATGTCATGGGAAAGTTTACCAGGGTTTGAGTTTATCATTTCATCTGAAAGATGGCACTATTGACAGTGCAGCATTCACACAGTACCACATTGAAGTTCCAGCCTCGAACTTGGGGTTGCATCTCTGAAATGGGGCACAAATTGACAAATCTCTGATTCAGAGTTGCAAGGGCTATTCCCAAGGCTAGCAGCTTTCTTATGTCCAGGTGATGCCATACATAGGATTCAAAGATCTGTTGATTGTAAAGGAAATGGAAAATCAAAAGACCTAAGAAATTTTAAGGTCCTAAAGGATTTGATGGAGGCAGATATAAAGGACAGAGGTGAAGGTTAAGAGCCAAAGGAAAAGCTGAGGATCAGTGCTGATAATAATACAGGGCTAGACTACAGAAAGGGTGACAATATTGAAGATTTGAAAGAAGAAAGCAAGATGCGGATCACTTATCTGTTGATAGCATCTTCGTTGTAAATGGTTCATGCGAGAGAAAGCAACGCTAAAAGATTACAATTTCTGTTATTTTCAAATAACAAATACTGAGCGTATTTGCTACTGCAGTTACTTTGCACCATCACACTGTCTGAATTATCCCTGTCGATCAAGAATAGTTTCATCCATGAAGATTATAATCCCCAAAAGTAATTCCCTGTAGGTGTGAGAACTGGGCTTTTTGCCCGAAACGTCGATTTTGCTGCTCCTCGGATGCTGCCTGAACTGCTGTGCTCTTCCAGCACCACTAATCCAAAATCTAGTTTCCAGCATCTGCAGTCATTGTTTTTACCCGGTGTCAGAACTGTGTTTTCTTTTCCCTTTGGAGAATTGAACTGCAGTCTCCTTCATCTGCTGTTGCCCTGATCAGATGTGTAGCCTTCTGGGAGATTGAGAGAAAACGTCAGCTGTTTTTTTCAAAGTTTAGTTTGTTCATGACAAATAGTTTTAATTCATTGTGTCTCTCTTCCTGAACAATATCATCATAAGTACTTTCTACTCATTTAGCACATTTCCTGTTAAAATGATGGGCCTTGAAAATTTACAATGAACTTTGCTGATGTAAAAGGAATTTGACAGCTTAAGGAATGATATTACACTGAGCCTTCTCTGCAGTGACTATGGGAAACTTTAAGGCCAACTCATTTTTGCATGTGTAAGCAGGACACGGGTTTATTTTTGAAGGACCACTTGAGGCTTACGTTTTGATTTTTGGTAGCCACTTGTCATTTTGCAGCACTGTTTTATTTTTTATTTTTACGGTTACATCATAATGTTTTGCACCAGCGGTGATGTATGAGGTATTCTGACTCATATAGAAGCAGAATTAGAAGGTATTCATCAACGTTTTCAATAATTATCAACCTACCATAAAATTTCAAGCCCACAGTACGTTAGGAAAATATATTTTCTCAACGCCACAATATTTAATTTGGCACAAGACAAAAAAGTATAAGGAAGCAACAAAGTGACATCCTTTTAGATACAAAAACCATTATTCCAACCTTCCAGATCAGTGTGGTCATAGTTAATATAATTCTTTTGCATTGTCATAAAGTTGGAATATTTTAACCAAACAGTTACTACATTTATAACTATATCATAGAATCCCTACAGTCTGGCAGCAGGCCAATCACCCTATTGAGTTCACAGTAACCCTCCAAAGAGCATCCACCAAAACCCACCCCACCCCTGCAACCCTGCATTCTCTATGGCTAACTCACCCAGCCTGCAGACTACGGGCAATTTAGCATAGCCAATCTACTTAACCTATACACCTTTGTACTGTGGGAGGAAGCCAGAGCATCCAGAGGAACTCAAGCAGACTCGGGGAGAACGTGCAAACTCCACACATGTACTGATTGAGGATGAAATTGAACCATATCTCAGGAAGGCTGTATTGGACTTGAAGTATAATCAGACGAGATTCACTAGAATGGTTCCAGGAAAGAAAAGCTTAATGCATGAGGAACGTTTGAGCGCTTCCGGTCTGTACTTGATGAAGTTTAGAAGGATGGGGAGATCTAATTAAAGCATAGAGAATAAAAACTGACCTGGTCAGAGTAGGTGTTGGGAAGATGTTTGCGTTGGTAGCAGAGCCTAAAACTTGAAGGCACATCCTTAGATTTAAAGGAAGACCTTTTAGAATGGAGATAAGGAGAAACGTCTTCAGCCAGAGACTGGTGAATCAATGGAATTCATTGACATAGAAGGCTGTGGAGGGCAGGTCATTGAGTATATTTAAGACTGAGATAAATAAATTATTTAGTATCAAGGGGATCAAGGATTACAGGGAGAAAGTGGGAGAATGGGGTTGAGAAACCTATCAGTCATGATTGAATGTGGAGCAGAACTGATGGGCTGAATGGCCTAATTTCTGCTCCTATGTCTTATGATCTTATGGTCATAAAATTCTTAATTACCTGTAAATAAATGTGGAATATCTAGCTTCACACAGCATATGTTCACCAGCCACAATTGGGAAAAAGTGCAATGGATGCTTATGCTATTAACACTGTGTCAATTGGAAAATTTAAGTCCCATATTGAGATGTGAGATATGAGAGGGATAGCATGGAGGCACAATAGTTAGCATTGCTGCCTTACAGCAAAGGAACCTGGGTACGATTTTCTATAGCGGTTATCCATCGTGTAATTTTCTATAGCCCGAGATTGCAGGGGAACACAAATGTCACATTATAGCAGAAAGACCTGGAAGTGAATAAGTCCTGCCCTGATATGCCCTTCCAAAATGTGCCCCTCACATATATCTAAATTAAACTCCATCTGCCTCTCCTCTGCTCATTGACCCATTTGATCTGATTTATTTGTTTCCCGATGTGAATGTTCACAGCCTGGTGTGAATACATTTCTCATCTTTAATTACTTTTGAGCTGCTGTAGCCTTATGTGGGGATAGTAATTTTTCAGTGCTGTTAGGTACTGCTTTGCAGAATTCTGACTGAGTGATGACAAAGGAACAGTGCTTAGAGTTAAAAGTCCAGAGGTTATGTAATTTGGTGCCAAATCCAAGACTGATGGTGTTCCTGTGCACCTATTGTTCTCAACCTTCTAGGTGGTTGAATTCACTTGCTTAGGAGATGTTATCAAAGATGTCTCAGTGCATTGCTCCAGCACACAGAGTGGAAAGCATAGACTATAGTTATGATACACCAATAGAACAAGGAGTGAATATTAAGTTGGATGACCTGCCCATTAAGTAGGCTGCTTTGTTCTGGATGGTGTTGCTATTGCACTCATTTTGGCATGTGGAGAATATACTTTCTCACCTATAATTGTACATTGTGGAGGTTGGATAGCTTGTCGAGTCTAGAGATGAGTTCTTTGCCCCAGATGACAGCTGCCAGAAAATGCTTGAAGGAATTCTCCCCTAATCTGTAACTCATTAACAGAAACTGTACCATTGCTGACTTGAAAGCATGTGACCTAGGCACGAAATGATGAGTGAATTTCCTGGGATTCTCTTCCACCACATCTGTGAAAGCTTGACAGAAACTCTTAGATGTGCAAACGTGGCTTCCCAAACCTTCACCAATGTCAGTGTTGAAGAAGGAGACAACTTGACCGAAGACCTTTGAGATAACCCAACTGAAGTATTCACATTTCTAAAGGATAAAGAAAAGCTGGTATTTAGGTCTAGTTTATAAATCTCAAAGAAAACAATTCATTTGAATGTATCAGGAAAGGGGATGTTAGGCATATTTACTGTGAGCGTTGAAAGTCTAATTGCATTGTAAGACATGAATTAAATGGAAATCCTTCATGTGTATCAATTTGGACCTAAGCTTGTTGATGAATAGAAATCAAGACACCTTTCCTTGTGAATAAAGTTTATTGACTACACAGTAAAACTGCTCTTTCTGCACCCAGTAACACATTGTTCCCATTTTTTTTATTTACCCAGTCACTTAATCAATTAATCCCAGTCAGCAGTTTAAATCTTATTATATTGACAATACAAATATCCTAAATTGGTTGAATTTGCAGTTGATTCTGTTTCTGAAACCAAGGAGGGTCTGAATGATAGGTAAATTGGACTTTCAAGATTGAAAATAGTGAATGTTTGCTAAACAAATAAATAAGGGATATAGAGTAAAATTAAGAGTTGAGATGTAGATGAGCTATAATCTAATTGATGGTGAAGCATCTTAAAGGGACAGAATACTGACTCTGTTCTGAATGTTTTCATAAAGTGAGAAAGACAGTCATGGGGTTAATATTGAATAAAGTCAAACAAAGCCTCTTGGGCACATAAACAAAAAAAATATATTTTGCTTTGTATCATACAAGACTTGGTCTAAATGTTCAAACAAGGATTCTCATACCTTTCAATATTCTAAGTCTTATTTGATTAGATTCCTGACAGTGTGGAAACAGCCCCTTCAGCGCAACAAGTCCACACTGACCCTGTGAAGACTAACCCACCCAGACCCATTTCTCTCTGATTAATGCACCTAACACTATAGGCATTTAGCATGACCAATTCACCTGCCCTGCACATCTTTGGACTGTGGGAGGAAACCAGAGCACCTGGAGGAAACCCACATAGACAATGTGCAAGCTCCACACAGCCAGTTGCCCAAGGCTGGAATTGAACCTGGGACCCTGGTGCTGTGAGGCAGCAATGCTAACCGCTGAGCCATCGTGCCACCATGTAATATAATAAACTTTATTTTTTTTTCAGAAAATACTTAAGTCATATTTTATATCCTTCATTATACGCAGTAATTGGAAATTCAAGGCACCAAGATAACATTCTTGGTTTAAAGATTTGTTCTTTGTCTATAAACCACTAACATTTAAGTTTGAACACACTCCACATTTTTCCTTCGATAAAAGACAAACTCTTCATTCCTGATGAGGGGCTTATACTCAAAACGTCCATTCTCCTGATGTACTTTTCCAGTGCCACACTCTCGACTCTGATCTCCAGCATCTGGAGTCCTCACTTTTTCAAACTCCCCATGCTAGACCACCATTGGCCTCAAGAGTCCAAACTTACTTCATTCATAAAATATCTGATTGGACTGAAGCAGAGACAACCAGCGAAGATAACTGGATCTCTCCATCTTATCATTGTTGCAAGACACAAGTCTTGCATATATCAAAAATTTCTTCAAACTCTTTAGTTGTGTTTACTTGCAGTCAAATTAAACACTATCGAGTACTCATAGGAGTTCCAATAGATTTATCTTACACAGGTTAATTGCTGAAAGTATTTTGACTGCATTAAAATGCATTTTTTCTCTGCAATGTGGCTTGTTATGCCTGCTAAACTGTTTCAAATTTGAATGAAATACTCTGAAGAGCACAACACCAACATTGCCAGCAAGGGAGAGACAGAAAATGTTGTGAGCCAGGGGAGGTGAACACATTTATATCAGTCTGCAGACAGTAGTTTGATGAAATGTGTTGCTTCATTTGTCAAATACTTAGGAATATGCATTAACTATCTTCACTGTAATTGAACTAACATAGGTAGTGGTGTATATTATTAATGCTAATTTGATATTGTCCCGATGCTCATTAATGTCAGGCATATCAATTTTTGTGCAGCAAAGTGTTAGAGCTTGTACTTCATGACACTCAAGTCTGTCAGTAAATCACATGGTAAGTTGTGTTTGTTCCGAGCTGCACATTTTTATGATGATAGATATTCCTTTGAGATTCTATCAGTAGACAAAAAAAAAGTCAGAATTGTGCTGAACAGCCACAAGAGACACAAGCAATTACAATACATAGCTAACAGTATCTGGATGCAGGCAAGACACAGGAAAGAAGCTTTGTATAATCATAGAAATATCAGCAAGCAAGGTCTCTATTTCTATCATTCAGTCCTCTTGGTCTCAAATTTCTAGTGCTGGGAAACAGCCTTCAAGTAGCTTTACACTCCCTCGTCACCTGAAAGACCCCATCGGAGGACTCATTTAGCCTTTTATATGTTCAGTTAGCAAACAGCTGTCTGGGGGTGTTAAAAATCCAGCCACAATATATTTTGTTATTATCGCTGGGTCAAAATCCTGGAACTCCCTCCATAACAGATCAGTGGGTGCATCTGTACCACACACACTGCAATGCTTCACCACTGTTGTAACAATAAAGCTAATTCAATTCAACTAGGGATGATGATTCCTACGTCCATCTCCAGAAAAAAAATCACTGTATTTCTGTTTGATTCCTTTTCACTTTTTTGATTATTTTTCTTTCTCAAGTGTCTATCAAATTCCTTCGTCACTTTGAGTGAATTGCCTTTAATAGTTACTTGTGGCAATGTGTTTCATAGTTTAATAACACCTCACCTGAATGAACATTTTCTAATTTCTGCATGAGTACTATGTTTGTAACCTCTGTTATTATTCACTGTGTCATGGAAATTGCCTTCTTCTATTTGACTTTACACTCCTCTCATTATTCACAACATTTCTATTAGCTTCTCTTTAACCTTCTCTATTACAATGAATACTGCCACAGTTTTCCCCAATCTCACAGCGTTACGATCTCTCCTCTCTTGGATGTGTTTTTCTTTTGTGGTGAATTAGCTTCAAACTACATGAAATTTTAATCTGCAGGAAATGAACTCATGACCCAAATGTGCAAGTCCATTGGTAAATTCAGAGAATCAAATTCTCCACTCCATCTCTGCAGTATGTTCTACAAAGAGTATCAAAAGAAACTGATACAGAAAGCCATGTGAGCAGATAGAAACACAGAAACATGGAAAACAGGTGCAGGAGCAGGAGCAGACCATTCAGCCCTTCAAACCTGGATCATCGTTCAATATGAATAATGGCTGATCATGCAATTTCAGTATCCCATTCCCACTTTCTCTCCATACTCTTTGATCCCTTTAGCCACAAGAGCCATGCCCACCTTGAGCATATCTCATGAATTGGCCCCAACAGCTTCCTGATGGAAAAGAATTCTGAGTGAAAAAAAATCCTTACGTCAGTCCTGAATGGCTTCTCCCTTATTCTTAAACTGTGACACCTAGTTCTTGACTCCCCTAACATCAGGAACATTCTTCCCACATCAAGCCTGTCCAGTCCCATCAAGGTTTTATATGGGATTCTCCCCTCATTCTTCTAAATTCCAGCGAGTACAAGCCCAGTCAATCTAGTCTTTTCTCATTTGTCAGCCTTTACTGTGCAGAAAAGGAACCCACAAAGGCATTTTCTCAAAAATATTTTGTGATTGATCAACTAGCCATCTATTAGATTTAAGCAGCATACATTCATATTTAGCATACTAATGTTATGTCCTCAGTCAGTATAGCATTAAATGACATGATTGTGATATTGACATTGTATTAAAACAAATAAAAACAAAAAACTGTGAATGCTGGAATTCTGAAATGGAGAAGATGCTGGAAAAAACTCAGCAGATCTGTCAGCATTTTTTGAGAGAGAAAAACCAGTTAATGTTTCATGTCTAATATGATACTTCTTCAGAATATATTCCATCCATCTTATTTTGGATCACTTGAAATATGACACTCAGAAGTATATTCATCTCTGTAACTTCATAGCTTGTGTGTCCGAGGAATGTAGTTATGAGGAATATTTGTACTTAACAGTTATCCAGAATAAATGTCTTTGGATTTTTTTTTCAATACCATGCTATACACATCCATTTTACTACATTAGCTAAGATAACATTGGTATTGGCACATCAGGTGAAATGTTCTGCTAAAGACAAACGCACACCAATGCTTACAATCAAATACAAGCTGAATTTGAGAAGAGAAATTTTTTTTTTCTGTTACTGAATCAATTACGGCAAGAGAGGTATGTTAAACTTTAACAAATCAATCCGGGAGAATTTTTTTGTAAAATTCTCTCTGACCTACCCAGGCAATCAGAACTAATGTAAGAGATCACCTTAGCCTTGAATTCCCAAAAGTACCTATATTTAGCAAGGCACAGTGACCCATTCCCAAACCACAGATGTGTCATATATTTTACATTAACAATCTGGATGAAGGAACTGAGGGCATTGTTGGAATGTTTTCAAATGACACAAAGATAGGTGGAGAGACAGGTAGTGCTGAGGAAGTGGGAGGCTGCAGAAGGAGGTTAGGAGAATGGGTAAAGAAGCAGTAAGTGGAACACAGAGTGAAAAAGTGTGAGGTTATGCATGTTGGTCGGAAGAATAGAGATGTAGACTATTTTCTAAATGGGGAATGGCTTCAGACATTTGAAGCGCAAAGGGACGTGGGAGTCCAAATTCACAATTCTCTTAAATCTAAGATGCAGGGTCAGCTGGCAGTTTGGAAAGAAAATGCAATATTAACATTCATTTTGAGAGAGCTAGAATACTAGATCAGATATGTACTGCTAAGGCAGTATAAGGTTCTGGTTAGACCATGTTTAGAATATTAGGTACTGTATCTAAGGCATAATGTGCTGGCAGAGGAGGAGGGGTCCAGAGGATGTTTAGAAAATGAACACGGGGATGAAGGGCTTGTCATATGAGGAGAGGTTGAGAACTCTGGGTCTGTACTTAATGGAGTTTAGAAGAATGAGGGGGGAAATCTCATTGAAACTTACAGAATACTGAGAAGCCTGGATAGAATAGATGTGGAAAAGATGTTTTCACAAGTAAGAAGACTAGGACCTGAGGGCATAGCCTCAGAGTGAAGGAATGGCTCTTTCAATTTGAGGAGAAGTTCATTCAGCTTGAGTAAGAGTCATAGGGTCATAGAAGTGTACAACATGGAAACAGACCCTTTGGTCCAACCTGTCCATGCCGACCCGATATCCCAACCCAATCTAGTTCCACCTGACAGCCCATATCCCTCCAAACCCTTCTTATTAATATACCCATTCAAATGTCTTTTAAATGTTGCAATTGTACCAGCCTCCACCACTTCCTCTGGCAGCCCATTCCACACAGGTACCACCCTCTGTGTGTAAAAGTTGGCCGTTAGGTCTCTTTTAAGGCTTACCCCTCTCAACCTAAACCTCTAGTTTTGGACTCCCCCACTCCAGGGAAAAGACTTTGGCTATTTATCCTATCCATGCCCCTCATAAATTTGTAAACCTCTACAAGGTCACCCCTCAGCCTCCAACGCTCCAGGGAAAACAGCCCCAGCCTGTTCAGCCTCTCCCTATAGCTCAAATCCTCTAACCCTGGCAACATCCTTGTAAATCTTTTCTGAACCCTTTCAAGTTTCACAACATCTTTCCGAGAGTGGTTAATTTGTAGAACACATTGCCATAGAGGACTGTGGAGGCCAAATCATTGAGTGTATTTAAGACAGAGAAAGCTAGGTTCTTGATTAATGAGTGGATCAAGGATACAGGAAGAAGGCAGAGAAATGGGGTTAAGAAACATTTCAACCACAATCAAATGGTAAAGCAAACACAAAGGGCCGAATGGCCTAATTCTGCTTCTATATCTTACGATCTTATGTTCTTTTGGTCACAGACATGTCCAAACTTCTGCTAGAAGGAATTCAGGAAATCAGCATATAATCACTAAGCTCCTGCAAGTTCATTGCTCTCTGAGAAATATCCAGCTCCTGACAGTAAAGTTGGATTTAGCCTCTGAATACTAAACCAGAATGCAATCTATTTCCTTCATCATCTTGAAGATCTTGATCAGATCACCCCTAAGCTTACACTTCTTTAATGTGAAGGGACTCAAATGGATGACCAAGATGCTTTTTCCTGTGTATTATTTCAGTGGTCCTCCTCGGCATCCTTGCCAAAACTTCAATACCATCTACCATATGCAGAGACCAAAACTGCACGGTATTTCAAGCAAACACTAACTAATGTCTTATACAATGACAAGATAATATGCTTTGTCATACACCCAATTATTGTCTGAATGCACCCCAACACCCTTTTTTGTCTATTGCTTCACAGTATTGTTTATGTATACTTAATGATTTGTGTGCTAAGCCTCCCGCAACATTTTCTTTTTCCATCTTCATTAATACATTTCTCTCAATGCCGTACAAAATTTTAAGCATTTTTCTTTCACACATTCATGACATTGATGCAAGAGAAACAATTTTCCATTCATGGGCCCAATCTCCCAACATATTAATATCTGAGCAATTGAGCTTTGTTTCCAGCCTTACAACTGTGTCATCTGCAAATTTGCAGATTAATCTTTTGACACCCATCTCCAGGCAATTACCAAAAAGAATAAGAACCAAACTTCCCAACAACAATCATTGTGACCATCGCTAATTACCAGCCCTAAAACAGATCCAAATTTATCCATTACTATATTCTGCCAATGTTTTTCCTGCCACTTCTCAGGAGCCAGTTTTGCACAGAAAGCCATAGGCTATTGAATTTTTAGAGGATCTGAATGGTAAATGATTTGTATGCTAGAAGGCAATGGCAGCTGGGACAATAATAACTTTCAAACAGATAAGCAGATTCATGTACAGGAAGGCTATGAAGTGTGTTGTCCTACATCGAGTAAAGAGGGTTGGGGGGCATTAAGCCCTCATCTAAATAAATGGCAGAGCACATCTGTTGGGCCAAATAGTCTAATCCATTCACAAGTTCCTACCAATTTCAATAATCATTACTGTTTAGAAACAACGCTAAAGTTCTGTAGTGATACACAATTTGCCAAACAAGCAGGCAATCCATGCTGCCAATTTGGAATTCTCAAACCAGTCTTAGTGCCTTAATATCAATAAGAGTAATGTACCCTGTGGGAATGACATCTAGAGCTCTTCCATTGCACTGTGGGGCCAGTAACTGTTTGGGTGAGTGGAGCAAAATGGTAGTAGGATTATAGGAGATTGAATAGTCATGGGGTTTGATAGGACTTTCCGCAGCTATTGATGTGAGACCAGTATGTTATGCTGCCTTTCATCATACTACATTGAATCAGAAATATGCAAATAAATGATGATGCCACTCTGACATCACCAGAATTGAAGGGAAATAGAGGTCAGACTGGAAGAAGCATGTAAAGAGAGATTTTTTAAATCACTAATCCAGAGAGGCATTTTCAATGAGCTCTGAAGTATAGACCTTAATAAAGAGTGCAACAGTGCAATCTTATCTGTTTTCAAAGAAGGAGACCAAATATGTAGTCACTACTCCTGATATAGTTTCCTCAATCCCCTTTAGCGAAACTTCTGTGTTCCATTCCCTTTGCAATAAGCAACAACATTCCATTGGCCTTCCTAATCACTTTCTGCATCTATATACCAACTTTATTTCACTCGTGTCCCAGACCACTTGAGTTTAATAAATGCAGCAAACACAGACTGGTCATCCAGTGGTGAAGAAATTTTAAGAGACAAAATTAGTTTGGAATTTGAAAGTTGTTGGCTAAGAAAGAACGTATGTGTCAATGTGTTAAAGACATCCCATGCGTATATAATTTGCTCAGATTCTTTTATCCTCAGTGCTTAACAGGAGGAAGTGATGTCCTCATGGTATTATCACTGGACTGTTAATTCAGAGAGCCAGGTAATATCCTGAGGATCCAGGTTTGATTCCCATTGCAATAGATATTGGAATTTGAATTCAATTAAGAAGAACTCTAGAATTAAAAGTCAAATGATGACCATGAGACGATCACTGGTTGTTGAAGAAACCATCTTGTTCACTAACACCCTTTAGGGAAGGAAATCTGCCATCTTTACCTGGTCTGGCCTACAAGTGACTCCAGACCCACAACAATGTGATTGACTCTTAACTGCCCTCTGAGCAATTAAGGATGGGCAATAAATGCTAACTCAGCCAACAACACCCTCATCCTATGAACGAATAAAAAAACATCAACTTGTCTTTCAAAATATGTTCATGGCCAAGTCTCTCTGTTCCATTAATCCATTTAGATTTTCATTCTTCCAATCTAAATATATTATTTTATACATCCATATGTTGAATTTTAGCTCAGATATTTCTGGCATAGGTTTGGGATGAGAGAGGAAAATTTAAAAGGGACCTACGGGGCAACTTTTTCGCGCAAAGGGTGGTGTGTGTATGGAATGAGCTGCCAGAGGAAAGTGGTGGAGACTAGTACAATTATAACATTTAAAAGGCATCTAGATGGGAATATGAAAAGGAAGGGTTGAGAGGGATATGGGCCAAGTGCTGGCAAATAGGACAGGTTTGAGTTAGGACATCTAATCGACATCAAGTTGGAAATTAGGGTTTGTTTCCATGCTGTACATCTCTATGACTCTAAGGCGTATCAGATTATAAAGGACATATATGGATAGCAAGGTACTTTTAACATATGTAGAAGAGTCAATAACCAGAGGCATAGATTTAAGGTATGATGTAGAAAGGTAAGGAGAAACGTTTTCATTCAGAAGGTGGTAGGACTCTGGAACTCATTACCTAAAAGGTTAGTTCGGTCAGAAACTCTCATAATATTTAAGTAGTTTTAACGTATTCATTTGTGTGACCATAGTCTCCAGGAACATGCTCCAAAAGCAGGGAAATCGGATTAACACAGTCAGATCTTCGTTGACTGATCTTGGATGGTTGAATGTCCTCCTTCTGAGCTTTAAATGTTGAGTCAATAATAGACATGTTAAACTAATTAAGTGTTTTGGGATTAGTGCAGCACAGATGTAAAATGGCTAAGGGAAAGAAAGTAGAGAGTTAGTGATGATAAATTTTTGGAGTGAAGTGTAGTGCTGTTGCCCAGTGGCCAGTATGAGGAATACTACTAGTTTGCTGCTAACAGCCTAGATTTGGATACTCAGAGCATCACTTTAACGTTTTCAGATGGTACAAAATTGCACTAAGGTGCAGTTTGCACATAGCCTAGAACTTGTGGCTGGTGTTTAAAAAAAAATCACCCTTTTTTCTTTCAAGCACAAAACATTATTTAATCACAATGTTGCTTTTCACCTCTGAGAATCCTCCACCACAACACCATCAACCTCCCCTAAAACAACTGTGTATTTATTAATAAAACAGCAGAGCGAAAATGCCTTCTCATATCCATCTTGGGAGCAATCTACTGTTCCTCAGTCCTCTTCATTGGCTCTGATTACCTAATTTGCATTGATTTCCTGCAGAGAAGAAGACTATTTAACATGTCAATAGAGGAGTTTAGTAGTTGAAAAGAATGAAAGAGGGGAGGAAAATTAATTTACATATCACTTTCACGATCTCAGGAGGTATCAAAGCCAGATACAAGCAGTGAAGTACGTTTGAAGTGTAATCAAATCGAGGAAACACAGCAGGTAACTTGTTCACAGAAAGATCCTAGTAACTGCAATGTGATAATGAAGGGATAAAATGACCACTGGCACTTTGCAAACAGGATCTGAGATGTCAGCTGGCCACAGCAAGCTTCAGGATGCACCGACACTTGTGCTGCTGACTTCACCGTGTTGCAAGTACAGTACCAGATCATACACTACCCCACCTCCGTTAATTATTTTGTAAAATAATCCCCTATGCTGCCTCTAGCTGCTTCCCCCGGCACGCCCTCCTGGCAACTTGTGATGATCCAGTTTGAAAGTGGGGACATGTGTGGCAGTGTCTGTTGATGCCATCTATTTTGTTCCTGGTGTTGCCATCTTTGTGCCAAGCACCTGCCCTTCCATTGCTACACGGGCAATGATGTCACAATGCAACTTTGCATTCCTGCGCACATACTGTTGCTGCTCCATCTGATAGCATCAGTCACTACAAAGATGTGGTAATGACCAGACAGACTACATTTTTTTGTGATGTTGGTTGTGAAGAATGAATAGTGAAGAGGGCACCAGGGTCTTCTGATATGCAATGGGGTCTTTAAATTGACCTGAGAGCAGGCATGACCTTTGTGTAACTCTCATCAAAAGATGGTACTGTGGGCGGTGCAATACACTCGCAGCAATACGTTGGATTATCAGCCTAGTTTGGTTTCGTTCAGTCCTCTGTCAATGTTTTAATCTGGCTGATAAGTGATCAGGCTATCTATGAGAACAACAGTAAAGGAAGAACTAGGGGAGAAATAATAACATAGAACACGTTCTCACTTCACTGCTGGATGGCAGAGCAATTAAAGATAAAATCTAACTTGGCATCTTATGGCCTAATCATCTGCCATCAGTTAAAAGTGGATAAATCACCAGGATCTGATCAGGTGTACTGGAGAACTCTGTGGGAAGCTAGAAAAGTGATTGCTGGGCCTTTTGCTGAGATATTTGTATCATCGATAGTCACAGGTGAGGTGCTGGAAGACTGGAGGTTGGAAAATGTGATGCCACTGTTTAAGAAGGGCGGTAAAGACAAGCCAGGGAACTATAGACCGGTGAGCCTGACCTCCGTGGTGGGCAAGTTGTTGGAGGGAATCCTGAGGGACAGGATGTACATGTATTTGGAAAGGCAAGGACTGATTCCGGATAGTCAACTTGGCTTTGTGCATGGGAAATCATGTCTCACAAACTTGATTGAGTTCCTTGAAGAAGTAACAAATAAGATTGATGAGAGCAGAGTAGTAGATGTGATCTATATGGACTTCAGTAAGGCGTTCGACAAGGTTCCCCAAGGGAGACTGGTTAGCAAGGTTAGATCTCATGGAATACCGGAACTAGCCATTTGGATACAGAACTGGCTCAAAGGTAGAAGACAGAGGGTGGTGGTGGATGGTTGATTTTCAGACTGGAGGCCTGTGACCAGTGGAGTGCCACAAGGATCGGTGCTGGGCCCTCTACATTTTCTCATTTACATAAATGATTTGGATGCGAGCATAAGAAGTACAGTTAGTAAGTTTGCAGATGACACCAAAATTGGAGGTGTAGTGGACAGCGAAGAGGGTTACCTCAGATTAGAACAAGTTATGGATGAGATGGGCAAATGGGCTGAGAAGGGGCAGATGGAGTTTAATTCAGATAAATGCGAGTCGCTGCATTTTAGGAAAGCAAATCTTAGCAGGACTTATACACTTAATGGTAAGGTCCTAGGGAGTGTTGCTGAACAAAGAGACCTTGGAGTGCAGGTTCATAGTTCCTGGAAAGTGGAGTTGCAGGTAGATAGGATAGTGAAGAAGGCGTTTGGTATGCTTTCCTTTATTGGGTAAAAAGTGAGGTCTGCAGATGCTGGAGATCAGAGCTGAAAATGTGTTGCTGGTTAAAGCGCAGCAGGTCAGGCAGCATCCACGGAACAGGAAATTCGACGTTTCGGGCATAAGCCCTTCATCAGGAATGAGGAAAGTGTGTCCAGCAGGCTAAGATAAAAGGCCGGGAGGAGGGACTTGGGAGAGGGGCGATGGAGATGTGATAGGTGGAAGGAGGTCAAGGTGAAGGTGATAGGCCGGAGTGGGGTGGGGGCGGAGAGGTCAGGAAGAAAATTGCAGGTTAGGAGGGTGGTGCTGAGTTCGAGGGAATCGACTGAGACAAGGTGGGGGGAGGGGAAATGAGGAAACTGAAGAAATCTGAGTTCATCTCTTATGGTTGGAGGGTTCCCAGGTGGAAGATGAGGTGCGCTTCCTCCAACCGTCGTGTTGTTATGTTCTGGCGATGGAGGAGTCCAAGGACCTGCATGTCCTTGGTGGAGTGGGAGGGAGAGTTACAGTGTTGAGCCACGGGGTGGTTGGGTTGGTTGGTCCGGGCGTCCCAGAGGTGTTCCCTGAAGCGTTCCACAAGTAGGCGGCCCATCTCCCCAATATAGAGGAGGCCACATCGGGTGCAGCGGATGCAATAGATGATGTGTGTGGAGGTGCAGGTGAATTTGTGGCGGATATGGAAGGATCCCTTGGGGCCTTGGAGAGAGGTAAGGGAGGAGGTGTGGCCGCAAGTTTTGCATTTACTTGCGGCCACACCTCCTCCCTTACCTCTCCAAGGCCCCAAGGGATCCTTCCATATCCGCCACAAATTCACCTGCACCTTCACACACATCATCTATTGCATCCGCTGCACCCGATGTGGCCTCCTCTATATTGGGGAGACGGGTCGCCTACTTGCGGAAGGCTTCAGGGAACACCTCTGGGACGCCCGGACTAACCAACCCAACCACCCGGTGGCTCAACACTTTAACTCTCTCCCACTCCACCAAGGACATGCAGCTCCTTGGACTCCTCCATCGCCAGAACATAACAACACGACGGTTGGAGGAAGAGCGCCTCATCTTCCGCCTGGGAACCCTCCAACTACAAGGGATGAACTCAGATTTCTCCAGTTTCCTCATTTCCCCTCCCCCCACCTTGTGTCAGTCAATTCCCTCGAACTCAGCACCGCCCCCCTAACCTGCAATTTTCTTCCTGACCTCTCCGCCCCCACCCCACTCCGGCCTATCACCCTCACCTTGACCTCCTTCCACCTATCACATTTCCATCGCCCCCCCCCCCCCAAGTCCCTCCTCCCTACCTTTTATCTTAGCCTGCCTGGCACTCTCTCCTAATTCCTGATGAAGGGCTTATGCCCGAAACGTCGAATTTCCTGTTCCTTGGATGCTGCCTGACCTGCTGCGCTTTAACCAGCAACACATTTTCAGCTTCTTTTATTGGTCAAAGCATTGAGTACAGGAGTTGGGAGGTCATGTTGCGGCTGTACAGGACATTGGTTAGGCCACTGTTGGAATATTGTGTGCAATTCTGGTTTCATTCCTATCGGAAAGATGTTGTGAAACTTTGAAAGGGTTCAGAAAAGATTTACAAGGATGTTGCCAGTGTTGGAGGATTTGAGCTACAGGAAGAGGCCTGTTTTCCCTGGAGCACCAGAGGCTGAGGGGTGACCTTACAGAAGTTTACAAAATGTTGAGGGGCATGGATAGGATAAATAGACAAAGTCTTTTCCCTGGGGTCAGGGAGTCCAGAACTAAGTTTAGGGTGAGAGGGGAAAGATATAAAAGAGACCTAAGGTGCAATTTTTTCACGCAGAGGGTGGTACGTGTATGGAATGAGCTTCCAGAGGATGTGGTGGAGGCTGGTACAATTGCAACATTTAACAGGGATTTGGATGGGTATATGAATAGGAAGGGTTTGGAGGGATATGGGCCGGGTGCTGGCAGGTGGGATTATCTGGTCGGCATGGATGGGTTGGACTGAAGGGTCTGTTTCCATGTTGTACATCTCTATGACTCTATGACTCTATTACTGGCAATAATAATACAAGTGTGTTAGCGTTTTCCCCATCAGCCACATCAAATAACTCCCCCCATCTGTCTTGTTTCAGATATAATTTCAAATTCTCTCTTTGTAAACAAAGTTGAAACAACTGTACGAAGTGTAGAGACTTGGTTGAGATTCTGAAGGACTTGCAGTCAGAAGACAAGAAATGCCAGCAGGAATTATTTGATGTAGGAGGGAATACATTGGAGAGTGTGAAGTAGAGATTTATGAGAATGGATGCAGTAATGAGAAATTATAGTTTTAAGGAAATAATAGAAAAGTTGGAATTCTTTTCCTTAGTGAACGGAGACTTGATATATAAGTTTTCAAAATCAGATCGAGTCTGGACAGACTAGATAATGAGAAACAGTTTCTCCCGATGAAAGGATCAAGAACCAGGGGGCATGGTGTTAAAGCCAAAGAAGTAAATGCAAGGTGAGAACAATTTTTCTTACATAACCGTTAGTGAGAGTTTGCAATGCTCTGCTTAAACTGTGGTGTAGTTGAGGTTCAATTCAGGCTAAAAAGAGGGTATTGGATGATTATTTAGAACGAAACAACATGCAAGGTTATGGGACAAAGTGCAAAAATGTAAAATGCTTTACAGTGGATCAAATGACTCCTTCTACACCTTAAAATGTTTGTGATACACATTTTGCTTCAAAAGCTCTTTACTATTCGTAATCCAAATAACTGCATACAAAACCTGAAAACACTCACAAGGATATTGAGAACAATGGTCTTGTGATGATGTTAATCCTTTCCAACAGTGACTATCCCTTCCTTATGCCTGAAAATAAACCAGCAGTGACCACTGACGTTTAAACTGATTTTAGGATTCAGTTTTCAAAAAGTGAATCACAAGGATATTGAGAACAATGTTAAAAATCACACAACATTCCTTCATCAGGTGATAGATGAAGGAGCGTCGCTCCGAAAGCTAGTGTGCTTCCAATTAAGCCTGTTGGACTATAACCTGGTGTTGTGTGATTTTTAACTTTGTACACCCCAGTCCAACACCGGCATCTCCAAATCACTGAGAACAATGGTCATGTGATGATGTTAATCCTTTCCAACAGGGAGTAGCCCTTCCTTAGACCTGAAAATAAGCCAGCAACGACCACTGATGTTTAAACTGATTTTAGTATACAGTTTTCAGCAATTGTAAGTGACTCATTTTGATTATGTTTAAAAATAAATTCTGACTGGGTGAGTTGAGTGATGTCTCCTTAGGAAAGACCTACTGCTAAACCAGTCAAAGAAACATTAAGCTGCATCTGGTCCATAATGTATTTAACATTGGATGTGGACATTTGGGAGCAGATTTTGACATCATTGTATGAGAGATAATTTGAGTAAAAAACAAAGCCATACATTAAAGAACCACTCCAACAGTGCTAGAGGGAGAAAATAGGACCTTTCACAGCACAAACATACTTCACCTTGACACAGACAAAATATGGTGACATGTGTGTGCTTTTAGGCCATCAGCCATTGCAATTTAATCTGGTTACGGGAGTACAATTGCAATGCTTCATATGTTAAACCAGAAGTGAGTCAGACTACATTATAAATTTGAGGCATGGATTTTCAGACAGAGTTTGCATTACTATCAGCATTTTGTATTTTTTTCCAAATGTAGTGAGACATATTTTCAAGCAAACCTCACCTATTGTCCAAGATTCCAATATTGCAGATAAGATGCCTTGGTGCAAATTCATCTGTGCTCTTAATTATTAATTTCTTTTCCTGAAGTGTATGACTAAATTCTCTACTTCTCTACTTCTGTCAGATATACTTCTGGCGAGCAACGTCATTTCGCTTGACTAACACTTCATTGTTCTTCTTGAAACTAGTGCCTTTTAATTGCTGGCATGAGACCCATATTCACAAATCTCTTTCTCCCTTCTTAGTCCTGCAGGTGCAACACCCATCAATCTCCCTTTCCTCCCTCCACTCATGTCTATCACACAGCAACACATGCTAGATTTCATGGAATCTTTCTCAGCTCCTATTTATTGCTGCATCTCTAAATGATTTCCTTCACTAACCCTCATACGTGTAATCTATCACAGACTGTTCAAACTATCTCACCTTGTCATGACAACCTTTTAACAGGTCAAATAAATATGCACTTCCTTTCTTCCTGGATAGAGGTAGATATATGTGTCACTGCAGAGTGGTTCACAATAGGGAAGTAGTCGAGAATAGAAAAGTTACAAATTCTACAACTGAACGGAATGTCAGGAGTACCATGGTGCTCTTAACAGCGTGTTTGGTCACCTCTTTGCTTCTCACTATCCTATCGCCCTCTGAAGGATTAAATTAGATTAGATTCTCTACAGTATGGAAACAGGCACTTCGGCCCAACTAGTCCACACCCACCCTCCAAAGAGTAACCCACCCAGACCCATTTCCCTCTGACTAATGCACCTAACACTCTGGGCAATTTAGCATGGCCAATTCACCTGGCCTGCGGGAGGAAACCGGAGCACCCAGAAGAAACCCACACAGACATGGAGAGAATGTGCAAACTCCACACAGCCTGAGGCTGGAATTGAACCTGGGACCCTGGTGCTGTGAGGCAGTAGTGCCACCATGTCACCCACAAATAAAGGATAAAGTGGTGTTCCTTTGAACAGCTACTCATCAGCCCCCACACAGACAATTCTCCTCATCAGGACAATGAGCTCATTTTCAGCAGGAGAGAACTGCCCTTCATGGTACATAATGCCCCTCTGTCTTGTCCTTTCAGGCAACAGCTCACAAACTTGCATGGAGTTATTTTTTTGAATAGAGGGGTTTGCAGCAAAATAATCACAAAAAGGAGGTGCACACAGAGGAGATGTGATGGCTGAAGAACTGACTCTGCCACACAGATTTCAAACGTTGACTTCAAATGATCCAGCTATCAATGGCTGTGCTCCATTGAACAGCTCAGTGAATGGGGACAATTGACAAATGATCCTTTATTCAAGGTTGGACTATCTGATCTAACTGCAGGTTGTGAGGGGGCATTGGGCAAGGCTTAGGATTAATGTAGTCACTAACTGACACAGATATCTACCTCTATGCACAACAGGGCCCTCACTTGCAAAACGTTTGATACCGTTAACCAAAGTTTGAGCAGTTTTGTTCAGACTTGAACACGCCTTTCAATTTGCATTCATAGCAACAACCAAAGCAACATATCAGATCCACTCTGTACACTTAAATCAAGCAGCAGCTTTGCTGAGGTGCTGTGTACTGAGGAGTGGAGCGCTTTCCCCTCTTCGGTCATCATTTCATATCATGCAATTATTTTTGGTCTTTCACTCGGTGAAGTCTTATTAATTACAACCGGTAGAGAACACAATGCTACCGTGTAATGTCAGTGGATTAATAATCTAGAGACCCAGGAGAATGCCTGGGTACAATTGCTACTATGTTACTATGATAAAATTTTAGATTAGATTACTTACAGTGTGGAAACAGGCCCTTCGGCCCAACTAGTCCACACCGACCCCACCAAAGCGTAACCCACCCAGACCCAATCTCCCACATTTACCCCTTCACTTAATACTACAGGCAATTTAGCATGGACAATTCACTTAACCTGCACATTTTTTGGATTGTGGGAGGAAACCCACGCAGACACAGGGAGAATATGCAAACTCCACACAGAGAGTCACCTGAGACGGGAATTGAATCCGGGTCTCTGGCACTGTGAGGCAGCAGTGCTAACCACT
Source organism: Hemiscyllium ocellatum (assembly GCF_020745735.1). Classification (NCBI taxonomy): domain Eukaryota; kingdom Metazoa; phylum Chordata; class Chondrichthyes; order Orectolobiformes; family Hemiscylliidae; genus Hemiscyllium; species Hemiscyllium ocellatum. The sequence continues at coordinate 30,306,687 of NC_083421.1, read as the reverse complement.
GTGCCACCATACCACCCATGCCATACAGTTTAAAGAAAAATGTAGATTAAAAGCTGATGTAACGATAACCATGTAAACATTGTTGAGCATCATAAAAAATACATCAGGTTCACAAATTCCCTACAGAAAAGAAAGTTTGTCATCTTTATATGATTTGGCATATATGTGACTGCAGACCCACTGCAATGTAGTTGACTCTTACTGTCATAGAGTCATAGAGTTGCAATGCATGAAAATGGATCCATCGGTCCAATTTGTACAAGATGGCAAAGTATTCTCCATTAAAGTAGTCCCATTTTCCAGCACTTGGCCCACATCCCTCTAAACCCTTACTATTCATGTACCCATCCAGATACTTTTTAAATGTTGTAATTGTACCAGCCCCTACGACTTCCCCACTGGCAGCTCATTCTATACATGCCTCACCCTCTGCATGAAAAATTCCCCCTCAGGTCCCTTTTATATCTTTCCTTTTTCCTATTAAACCCATGGCCTCTAGGTTTGGACTTCCCCACCCTGGGGAAAAGACCTTGTCTATTTCGCCTCTCCATGCCCCTCATGATTGTTCTCTGAGATGGCTTAAAGCCACTTTGTTAATGAATGAATAAATATTGGCAACAAATGTTCACCTTGCCAGTGATTCTCAAATTTCATTCAAGAATAAAACTTTGCTTAAAGAAGTAATTACCTTAAAATAATCAGCAAACTGTCACTTGGGGGAGTTGGCATCCATCAATTTACTTCCGGATGCAAAAGGAAGTGACAGAATGCAACTGAGGAAAGTTTTGGGCCTCAAAATTAAAAGAAAAAGAGCTTTCAAAGATTATCACATGCCAGGAAGCAGGGGTAATACCTCTGAAGTCATCTGGCTTCATACAAAAAACAATTGAATGGATTATATGGCACATGTGGAGGCTGAGAAAATTGTGCTTTCATTCTACAGATTTGGTTTCACATTAATAGGATGCAAATCCTTGTTTTATGTAATGATTTCATAAGGAATGAAATTGCATAGGCCTCACACAGAACTCTATGCATGTGGTGCCAATGCACACAAACACTCAATCTGATATGGGAGCAGAATCCATTGCACAAACCATGAGAAAGGGAGAGTGGGCCCGTGTTTTAATGCAACCTCCATGCTGGTGATTCAAAGTGATAAAAATTTTCCTCCGTAGCGTCATCAATCTTTGAACAAAACATCAATTTAAATGAAATAGAATGCACCATCACATCAACACTTGCAATCTACTTTGGTTTTTAATGATATCTGTCTCAATGATGTTGCATTTAAACACGCTAGAAAAACAAATTGAGAGAAAGCTAATAGGCAGATGGAGGTATATTACCATTCATTCCTTCATCAACCAAATCTCTCTCATTATGGAACAATGCTGCTATAAATTACGTTTAATTTCCACAACATAATTCATCAAACCTTAAATTGATTCAGCTCTTCCCTAATCCCTCATTCAGCAGGCGGTTGGAATGATTTCAGTGCAAATGAAAATTGCTATTCTGTAACGCTTCATTAAAGGCAAAGGATTCCAGTAAATCCAGAATTCCCAATCCCACTCAATTATTTGCAAGTCTTCAGAAACATGCTAACGATATAAAACAACTGCAAGATGACTGAATGCAATGATAGCAGCCACCAATCAAATGAGAAATCACACCAGTAGGAAATTACAACACGGCACAGCTGACAGGTATTGAGCACTAAACCCTCAGCTCCTGCGTGAGCCAGTGGTAAGCACCCCACGTATTGCTAAATGTTCAACATTCTCATTGACAACTGGAAAACATTCATCACAGCAACACTGTTTTTACCTGATGAATCAAACACAAAATAATTTGATGGAATGCACTGTTTATCTCTGGGTACTTCTGTTCCTCATGCAAGTTCTCGTCAGGATGCAAGGCTTCTTTTGACAATGTTGATTAGCACTATGCAATCATGATGAGGCATCAATGCTCCCTGCTCTGACCTGTACTCACTCCAACCTTCAAATAGGTTCTCTAAACAGGACAAATAAGGTCATAATTACCATTGCAGCGCACCTCAAAGGCTCATCTACTTATTCATTGAAATCCCATCTGCAAGTGCTTCACTTAATACAACAGATTTATATTGGGGTTTAATACTCTGTAGAAGAATTCTGCCTCCTTGTTGCATCTAGTCCAAATATACATCTTTAGCATCAGAACCTTAGAGGAGAGATGATTTGGAGGTACCGGTCTTAGACTGGGGTATACAAAGCTAAAAATCACACAACATCAGGTTATAATCTAACAGGTTTATTTGGAAGCACTAGCTTTCAGAGCATTGCTCCTACATCAGCTAGTTGTAGAACACTCCGAAAGCTAGTGCTTCCAAATAAACCCGTTGGACTATAACCTGGTGTTGTGTGATTCTTAACTTTGAGGAGAGAAGAATGTTATTTAGGCCATCATGTGCATTTTAGCTCGTTGAAAGAGCTGTTCTAATTTAGCCTCATATTCCAGTGTTAATCCTTCCCCCTACAAATTATTTTACTTCAATGATACTAATTGTGCTCGAGAATCTGTACCCCTTACTATGGCAATCAAGAAGCAATGACGGCGTTTCAGGGTAGATATTTTTTGGTTTAATTGAATTCAATTGGCAGTTATGACTTGCTTTTCACTGTGCACTGCTTTTAAATACCTCCCTCCCGCAATTCTCCTACTTGCCCCTTTTGCATTCACAAGATGTTTGGTGCTGAAATTCAAATACTTTACCTGGACAACTTAAAAACAACAATGCCAGAAATGAAGCTGAAAAATGTGTTGCTGGAAAAGCGCAACTGGTCAGGCAGCATCCATGGAGCAGGAGAATCGACGTTTCGGGCATAAGCCCTTCTTCAGGAATGATTCTTGAAGAAGGGCTTATACCCAAAACGTCGATACTCCTGGTCCTTGGATGCTGCGTGACCTGCTGCGCTTCTCTAGCAACACATTTTTCAGCTCTGATCTCCAGCATCTGCAGTCCTCACTTCCTCCTAATGCCAGTAATGAAATCAAACAATGACAATAACTTCTCATAGGACTAATAAAGTCCTTATATTTTAAGTATCAATATAGAGTGATCTGTGGTGGACTGAGTAGTCTCATAGAGTCATATAGAACGGAAACAGACCCTTTGGCCCAACCAGTCCATGCTGACCATAATCCCAAACTAAACTACTCCCACCTGCATGTGCTTTGCCCATATCCCTCAAATGTTTCTCATTCAAGTACTGATCCAAATGTCTTTTAAACATTGTAACTGTGCACGCATCCATCACTCCCTTTGTAAGCTTATTCCACACACGAACTAAGCTCTATGTAAAAAAGTTGCCCCTCGTGTCTTTTTTAAATCTCTCACCTTAAAAATGTCCCCAGTCTTGAAATCCCCCATCCTAGGGAAAAGACACCTGTCATTCACCTTATCTATGCCCCTCATGATTTTATTAACCTCTAGAAGATCACCCCTCAATCTCTTACACTCCAGGGACAAGTGTCCAAGACCGTCCAGCCTCTCCCTGCAACTCAAACCTTTCATTTGTGGCAACATCCTGGAAAATGACTACAAATGAATAATAATGTGGTTCTCTGGGAAACAATTCATGGTACATTTTTTTAAAAGATTGTCGATACTTCCCCAATCCACAACTAGGAGGCAACACTTATTATGTCTGATGAAAAATATATTGATCTCCTTTCAAGAAAATGTCAATTACAAATATTAATCTTTGAGATTTCTTCATACTGTAGCAAAATTAAAGAAGAGAATTTCTTACAATTGCACAACCAATAATATACAGTTATGTCATCCCTTCCAGACCTCAGAACTTTGCAATAAGATTTAAATATTTTCAATAATTGTTATCCTGTAGACCTCTATATGACTCTATAAAGACAATTTAATCTTTTTGATGTATAGTAATAGTCAGACTGTAGGAAACACAGCAACTACTTTATGCATATTAAAGTTTTGTAAACAGTAATAAGAATGACCAGGGCAACATGAACCATTTTCTAAGGGTCAGGATACTGAAGAGATCACCTCTGCACTTCTTCAAAATAGTCCCATCGGACCATTTTACATTTAATAACCTGGAGTCAGATGAAGTTTCATTTTAACAAATCATTGGAAATATAACACCAACAGTGACACACTTCTATGATATTGCACGAGAGTGTCAACCTTAAGGATTGAACAGCAAATATACAACTGAAAATATTGTCAGACATTCAATTTTTCTCATGCTGCTGGATAACACAAGGCCATGAAGAAATATTGTTATCTGTGACACAACAGTAATTTCTATTCCCATACCACAAACTGCTCAGCAGGGTCATAGGAAATACGAGGCACAAACTTTACAACATTGTTTTAAACATGGGCCATGATCATTTCTGGGTCCCAACCTAATGGTATCTAGATTCTGCTCATCTGTATCTTCATCCCCATAAATTCCTGGTGACTTCATTCTATTATGGTGTAAGTGGCTACAGAGGCAGAGGGTCAAATGGAACACTGACAGCCCTCAGAATGGAACGGACCCCCTCCACTGCCCCCGCCATGGACCTTTTCAAAGCAAAGTGACTTTACAGCCATAAAAAAATGCAATTATGCAGGCGGAGCCATCCCATGGATATTTATGCCTCCATAACCTATGCTCTATTGACACCAGGTGGTGATGGGGTTGGAGAGAGTTGGTTTCCCTCCACATTATCACACCAACACCTGCCCCTGGGAGACTACATCCATGCCCAACCATCTTCACTTGCTTCATCAATGACCATCCCTCCATCTTAAGTCAGAAATCACACATCACCAAGTTATAGTCCAACAGGTTTATTCACAACCACAACTTTTGGAAAGCTGCTCTGAAAGCTTGTGATTTTAAATAAACCTGTTGGACTATAACCTGGTGTCATGTGACTTCTGACTTTGTCCACCCCAGTCTAACACTGACATCTCCCCATCATGGCTTCCATTGTAAGGTGTAATAGACTAGGCCATATTCTTAAGCAGGCAACGTAGGCCATAACATTGCAATTTGTTTCGATAAGTGTACAATGAAAATTACCCGGAGTAAGTTAGCTAGGTTTACTAACAGGTTTTAAAACAGACAGAAACATATTCACAAAATTACACAATGAAACATACAGAACAGAATAAAGAACCTCTACAGAACTCAGTCTATCTAAACTAGACTTAATTATGCTGTTCTGAATATACACAATAGTCCCAATTAGCAAACCTACTTAAAAAAAAGTAAAAGTGGAACAAATGCTTACAGGTTGAAGTTAGAAGGGCAGAAGGAGAGAGGGAGAGCCTGTTTCCACCCAGCTGAACTCCTAACTAGTTCTGGGATGAACTGCTCAAACTTAATGTTTGCTTCCAGAGCTGACCACTCCCCTTTCATTATACAGGTCACTTCTAAAACATGACCATTGTGGCCTGAAGTCTCATCTTCTTAAATATAAACAAAAAGGCTTCTCAATACTCTTTAATCTCTGTACCAAACCAGTCTAATCAGAGCCAGGAGAGATTTTATGACCCCTCTGAAAAAAAACCAAGGACACAGTATCCTTGAGAAAAGGAATAGATTTTAGAAAAAAGGAACCAGCTTTGTGACACTTCCCCACACCCTTCCCCTTAAAGAAAATCAACCATCAATACCAAAAGATGGCTTCATTTTTAAAACCCTTCAAAAACAAACTGGTTAGTAGTCTAAAACACACATACACATGATACTAACTATTAACATGCAAACATGCATAACCACATGCAAATTCAGGCTGTGGCACACCTGCCACTGAATGATCCCAGATCTCATTCGAGTTTGATAACGCACCAGAAATCATGCTTTCGCGACCTGCCATATGCACAATTTCCAATTGAATGGCTGCAACAATAAGCTCCATCTAAACAGTCTGCATTTTTGCCCTAAATGTTTTCCACAAATGATCAGTATAAACAATTGTCTGAGATGCATTGCTGATTAAAGTCTCTTTCTTCACCATTGAATATTTCTGCTGATAAACGTTCAACTTCCTGGAAAAAATACCTGATGGGTCTTTCTATTCCCTCATCATCCTCCTGCAGGAGCACCACACCAACACCCACATCAATAGCCATCTTGTAAGGCTTTGTGCAATCCGCTATGGCTAATAATGGAGCATTGGTTAACACAGTTTACAGGCTGGTGAATGCCTTCTGACAGTCTACTATCCACTGAAACCTGTTGCCCTTTCTTAACAATTCAGTGAGTGGAGCAGCCACACTGCTAAAATTCGGTACAAAGTTTTGGTAAAATTCACTCAATCCCAGGAACAGTAGTATTGCTTTTATCGTCGATGGTGTGGGATGTTCCCCAATTACTTTCATTTTCGCATCCTGTGGGGCCATTTGTCCATATCCAATAACATGGCACAGAAAGGTGGCTTGGGCTTTAGCCAATTCACTTTTAGTTAGGTTAACCACCAAGCCTGCCTTCCGAAGTCGATTGAATAAGTCCGATAAATGCTGTAGATGTTCTTTCCATGAATGACTAAAAATCACCAGGTCATCAATAAACACTACACAGCTCAGTAATCCAGCAATGACCTTGTTGACCTTATTAGTCAGTCTCTGAAATGTAGCTAGAGCGCTTTTCATACCAAATGGCATGACTTTGAACTGATATAGTCCATTTGGCATTACGAAAGCTGAGATTGCCTTTGCTCTCTCTGACAGAGGTACTTACCAGTAGCTTCTGAGTAAGTCCAACTTAGAAATGGAAGTTGCTTTTCTCTCTTTTTCAACACAGTCCTCCAATCATGGACATGGATATGCATCAGTCTTTGTAACAGTGTTGACTTTGCGATAGTCCACACAAAATCATTGGGTACTAGCTGGCTTCGGCACCATGACTATGGGCGAGCACCAGTCTCTGTAACTCACTTTGATTATGCCATCTTGTAGCATGTGTTCTAGCTGCTGAACCTGGGCCAACTTTAGAGGATTATGCTGAGAAGGATGTTGCTTAATCGGAACAGCATCTCCTATCTCTACATTATGCACAATTAGTTTAGTACTTCCCAGTTTATTTCTACATATCTCCCCATATGATAGTAATAACTCTTTCAGGTTATTTTGATTTTTTTTGTCAAAGGTAACTTAATTTATCGCAATTTCTGACAACTTCCCATTGTCCAATTTGATGTGAGGAATGTCCAATTCAGAACTTGGTTCTTCCTTCTGTGCTGTAATCATTAACACCTTTTCTTAGATTAGATTAGATTACTTACAATGTGGAGATAGGCCCTCCGGCCCAACAAGTCCACACTGACCTTTCCTCTTGCTTTCTTTCCCTAGCAAGATACTTTTTGAGTATATTCACACAGGATACACTCTGTAGGATTTTTCCTGTCTGGAGTCCTTATCAAGTAGTTCACCATACTCAATTTGATTAGGCCCAGTAAACCTGTTTTTTAAAGGATCATCTGTTATTGGATATCTTAATCCAAGTTGAAAAAATTGCACATGTTTGACTTCTTATCCATTTTCTGTTTAATTGTATGCTGTGATACTTTTAAAGCTGCAAATGTGTTGCTGGTCAAGGCACAGCAGGCCAGGCAGCATCTCAGGAATAGAGAATTCGACGTTTCGAGCATAAGCCCTTCATCAGGAAATGCTGTCCAGCCAACTCTCCAGCTCTATTTAATCACTCTCTAATATTTGACACATACTCCAAATGGATGATGTCTGAATTCTGACTTATTAATTTCTCTTTAATTAGTTTTAACGGCCCTCTTACTTCATGCCCAAAAATTAATTGAAATGGACTGAATTTGATCGATTCATTCGGTGTATCGCTGATTACAAAAACTACAAACAGAACTCCCTTATCCCAATCATTTGGATAATCATGACCATAAGCCATCTACATTGTCTTCAGTGTTTGATGCCATCTCTCTACTGCTCCCTGTGGTTCTGGATGGTAAGCAGTAGATTTGAAATGCTTTATTCCCAGGTTATCCATAACTCCTTGAATAGTTTGGATGTGAAGTTTAATCCTTGATTTGACTGGATCTCTATTGGTAGTCCATATATAGTTTAAAAAATCATATATTTCTTCTACAACCCTTTTAGCTATGATGTTGTGTAATGGGATTGCCTCGAGAAATCAAGTTGACACATCCATTATAGTTAATAAATACTTATTCTCATTTTTTGTTTGAGGTAGGGGAACTATGCAATCAATCAAGACTCTTGTGAAAGGTTCCTCAAATACTGAAATGGGTAATAAAGGTATAGGTTTTATTACTGCCTGTGGTTTTCCGATTAGCTGGCATGTGTGATACGTCTGGCAAAATTCAAATACATCCTTGTGTAGTCCTGGCCAGTAAAAATGTCTTTGTATTTTAGCCTGTGTTTCCTACCCATAAATGACCTCCAAGTGATAGCTCATGCACCACCCGCAGCACTTCCTTTCTATACTCTACTGGCAAAACAATTTGATGAATCTCTGCCCGTTTCTCATCTGCTTGAATATGTGATGGTCTTCATTTCCTCATTAAGACATCATTTGTTAAGTAATAACACACGGAGATGCATTCACTCTCCTTCTCTGTATAAGGCTTTTTGATACCATTGTTTTAAGTTCTCATCTTTCTGCTGTAATTTAATCAACTTAGCAGAGCTAAAGATACTTGCATGTTTACCTAACTGCTCCTTCTCTGTCCCAGTAATCTGAAGACAAAAGGTCTCAAATAAGGCTACATCAACTTCCTTATCTGTGCCTTCTGATTTCTCCTGCTTCAACTTGTATATCTGTGATCTTGTGATCTCACAATCTGGGAAAATACCTGGATAAACTTCTTTCCATGTCTTCATTTCCCTGCATCTTCACTGGCTTTTCAACTAGAATAGACAGCACACCTACCGGTGAATCAGTTATATCATTTGCAAGACAAATTGTATTCCTGGAGATGCGATTTTGTCCAGTATTCCTACCACAAATTCTCCACTCTTCTCAGGACTCTTTCGCCTCACTTTATATAACTGAACACTTTTTGTCTCATCATGAATTCCTGTGACCAGTGCTTATTCTGGCAATAATCCATCAGGAGTACATATCTCCTCTTCCTTCAGCAGAACAGACTGAGAGTATCCTGTGCCCCTTAATATTGAAACATCTTTACCTGCTACTCCTGGCCTATGTGATTAAACTTTACCTTTGCATGTATGCTTTTTAATCAGCTCTGGCATTTTCTCCTTAATCAACCTCTGATCATCCTGTACACTCTGAAGCAGTTGTTTAACTTCCCTTGTAGTTTTGGTTACTAGTCCAACAAAACTCCCAGGCTTGTCAGGTTTTCCTACAACTGGCTTTTTCCTAACCCACCAACGCTGGGATTTTTGTGTTGCCCACTTTGTTACAATGAAATCACCGGAGCTTTTTAACTTCTTTTCCCCCTCAAGGGTTTCTTTTTTACCCAGTGGTAAGCTATCCTGATGATCTTCACAGAGATCCACCTTTCCCTTTCCCTTTCCATGTGAGGATTTCTCTTTGCCCTAATTCCTATCGTTGATGGACTGAAATTGATTCTGGAAGCCAAACTGTGTTTTTGGACCCATTCATAATCAATAACCACTTCAGCTGCTAATCTTGTTGTTTGAACTCTCTGCTCTTCCACATGAGTTCACACTACTTCTGCACTAAGGTTTCTTTTAGCCTTTATCTCCAGCCTTTTAAGCTGACTTTCCTTTCTAAATGTCAGTTCCTGAAGTACAAATGCTTTCTCAATTTTATCTCTGTTCTGTTGCTCTTTTTTCTTCCCTCTCTTCTGCTTCTAATCGTAACTCAAACTGTTTCATTTCTGCTGCCCTTTCCTTATCTCTCACCTCTAACTCAAGCTGCTTCATTCGCAATCAAATTCTTACCATCTCTATAGATTCTGATGGTTTCTCCAGCAAGTTTAAACGCTGAGCTACTGCTGTCACTATCTCTCCTTTCCTCACAGAAGCAGGCAGTTCCAATCCCAGCTGGTTTGCTAATTCCTACAGTTTGGTCTTATTCACCTTTTACAAAACTTTCAAACTCACCGTACCCACTTCCAGAAAACTTTTGGTGACTGAACGATCCGCTGCTATCCCAAACTTTGTCTACCCAACCAAACAAAGACTCGAAATAAAGACACTCACACGTACCACTCACTGTTTAAAATCCCTCAAAGAGCCCCCAATCTATTATGGATTAGTCCAGACCACCTAGAAGATTCTTAAGCAGGCAGCCCGGACCATAACTTTGTAATTTGTTTCAGTAAGTGTGTAGTGAAAATTGCCAGGAGGAAGTTAGCTAGGTTGACTACCAGGTTTTAAAACAAACAAAAACGTATTCACAAAATTACACAAAGAAACATCCAAAACAGAATAAAGAACCCCTACAGAACTCAATCTATCCAAACTAGCCTTAATTATGCTGTTCTGAATATACACAACAGTCCCAACTAGCAAACTCCCTTAAAAAAAAACGTAAAAGTGGAACAAATGCTTACAGGTTGAAGTTAGAAGGGCAGAAAGAGAGGGAGAGAGCCTGTTTCCACACAACTGAACTCCTAACTAGTTCTGGACTGAACTGCTCAAACTTAACTTTTGCTTCCAGAGCTGACCACTCCCCTTTCATTATACAGGTCACTTCTAAAACATCTGTTTGCCTCTTAACAAAAATGCCTCTCAATACCCTTTAATCTCTGTACCAAACCAGTCTAACCAGAGCTGGGAGGGTTTTTATGACCCTTCTGGGAAAAAAAAACAAGGACACAGTATCCTTAAGAAAAAAAAAGGACCAGCTTTGTGATAAAGAGCAGAAGTGGGGACAATCACTCCTGACTGCACAATGTTCAGCACTATTTGTGACTCTTCAGGTAATGAAGGATTCTGTGGCTATACGCAACAAGACATAGACAACATCCAGGTAAAAGCTAACAGATAGCAAGTAACATTTCTGCCACACAAGGAGCAGTCAAATTGCATCTTCAACAAGAGAGAATCTGACCCTTGCATCTTGATGTTGAATGGCATTATCATCCCTGAATCCTCAATTATCAGCATTCTGAGGTTTACTTTCAATCAAAAAATGGACTGGAACAGCATAGCAACATTTTGGCTATAAAAGTGAGCCAGAGGCTTGGAATTCTGTGGTGAGTAACTCCGCTTCTGACTTGTCAAAGCCAGACTGCCATCTAAGGCACAAGTTAAGAGTGCGATGTGATACGTCCCATTTTCTTAGATGGGTGCACCCCCAACAACACTTGAGAAGCCTGACACCATTCAGATCAAAGCAACCTGCTTGATTGCTGCCTCATCCATTACCTTCAACACTCCCCTCACTGCCAAAGCATAGTGGTAACAGTAGGTACCATCTACATGATGCAGTACAAGTAATGCATCTAGACTCATTTAACATTACAGGTGCTTGTAAACACCACCATCTACAAGTTTGCCTTCAAGTCACACACCATCCTGACTTGGAAATATATCATGGTTCATTCAGTGTCACTGGGTCAAGATTCTGGAACTTCTTTCCCAAGAACACTGTGGATATTCCTACAACCTATAGACTGCAGCATTTCAGAGACAGCTGACCACCTTTAACAGGGCAATTAAGGATGTGGAATAAATGCTAGCCTACCCAGCAATGCCCATGTCCCATGAATGATTAAAATAATTCAATATAATAAACCTTCTGACATAATATCGGGGTAGATTCCTCTAGTTCCAGCAAAATGAAAGGATGTGGGGAGTTGATTTGATCCAGCAAATTAGAGGAAATGGCTGCTTGAAAGTAGACATCACGAACAGAGCAAAAATGTTCATGGAATCAAGCTCTCTCTTAAAAAAACATGATGAATCCCTGATATTTTCATGGTTTCCAAATATCCGCCAACATTTTCTCTTGTCAAACTGTTATCAGCAGTACAGATGGCAAGATCATCTATCTTTCTTTACACCACTAATATCCCATCAAGAGGAAATGAAATTACAAGCACCAGATGGGCCTATGTAATGTGGGTGTGTATATTCACAGTGAAGAGATTGAAGTGTATGGCTTTATATGGGTTTGGACACCATTAATAAAGGCACCATTCATTACCCAACTCCAATCCTGAGAGGCTTGCTCAGCCACTCTGAAAGTGGGTGAGCATTAACTATATTTCTAAGGACCAAAGGCTATACATCGGCCCAATCAGCACAAAATTGTTTATTTTCTTCCCCAATGATCATTCATAAATCAGATAGGTTTTTACAATGCAGATGGTTGTCCGATCATTATTTCCTGTATTTTATTTGAATGATTGAACTTAGATTTGGGGGTGGAATTTGAACTCAGGCCTAACTTCTGACCCCCATTTTCATGTGAATTTGGCTGAGTCTGATTCTGAATGTGCCCCACCCAAGGCAAGCCCAAGGTTGGATTAATTAGCCTCACTCCCAAGCTCATCTATATCCCTGGTGTCCATATACTGGGTCCGATTCTTTGTCTCTCTCTAGTTCTGCTTCTTAACCAAAAAGGAAAAATATGGTGTTATATTTAAGGTTTGCTACTTGACATTTTTTAATGGTCATAATTAACCATTTTCATTTAAATTACCTTCTCGGCAGCTGTTTTATTGTATCTTGCACTCTGTTCTTTTACCCTGATGCACTTGTGTCATACAATCTGTTTGTAAAGCATGAAAGACAACACTTTTCACTGTACTTCAGTACACATGACAGTAATAAATCAAATCAAATCACCAGCTTATTGCTTTTGTGTAGTTTTTGATGAATTTTGTATTTATTATTGTGGCAGTATTTATCTTTTTGAAATTAGACAAAAGTTTAAATCTGACCCTGTCCCCATGCAAAATGTTAGCCAGCTGCAACAACTCATCTGGCCTCCTTTGATCTCTTCTTCCAAATCCATGGCTTCTACCACCTGGAAGGAAAACTGTAGCAGATATACAGCAATACTATCACAAGCAAGTTTCCTCCAAGCCACTCTCCATCCTGAGCTGGAAGTATATCACCGTTCACTGCCACTGGGGACATTATCCCGGAAAGGGGGTGTCAGCTTCTGGCTTGGGAGCTGGCAGTAGGTCTTGATCATATCTTGTTTTGTAGTCCCACTTAGAATATAGAACAGTATAGCGTGGGAACAGACTTATTTCATTCAGGCAATTGACAAGCCAGCACAGACCTTCCCTGGAAGGACTCCATGACCAGAACTTGGAGAAGCCAAAAGCCAACCAGAGACCAGCAACTTAACTTAATGGCAGTCCCATTAAAGAGGTGGTGGATTCTTCCAAAAGGACGCCCATTAACAGTGAGTATGTGAGTAGGAGTAATGGTTCACACTTAATGACAAATAGGCAATGATTTTGCCAAATAGTTGATAAATGCAACAAAGATTTACATCTGTTAGTCATCACATCAATGCTAAGCAGTGCTCACCTATTCTGGATCTAGGTGAAGACTTTTGCTATCAGGACATGGTCTATGTGCTTGACTTTCAGAATCTTTAAATCTTATCTTTCCCTCTTGATCTGCTCCAGATTTACTCTGTCTAATAGTCACAGTATATTTTGATCATGGTCAGCAAAGGCTTCTACCATTCGTAAACCTGCAGATTATCGATTACACCTCCACTCTGCAAAACAACTAACTATCTCATACTATATAGGCTGAATCCTGCCAGAAAAAGTGAGGACAGCAGATGCTGGAGATCAGAGTCGGGTGTGGTGCTGGAAAAGCACAGCAGGTCAAACAACATTCGGTGAGCCTGCTGTGTTCAGAATGTAGCTGGACAGCTGCTGCTTTCATCTAGCTTCACTTAGCCGGTAACCATCCTTCACATCTAGAGCAGTGAAGATGTCTCCCTTTGCAACTTGAAGCAAACTTCCTTTGATGGTTGGCATGGGGGCTGGTGAGATGTCTTTACTGAATGACTTAGATCTTTCATGTTGATGCACCCATTAATTTTCCAGTGTTTCACTGCTTCCATTCCATTATCCAATCATCACTTTCTTATTGACTCCATTTCTTTTTGGCTCCTCCACCTTGTCTTACAGTTTGGCCATAAGGTCATTGAACTTTCCTTGGCATATGTTGAACTGGCCATACACATTCAATTCTCCTGGAAAGCATTCTAACCTTACAAACACATTGTTATATTCCCATAGGATCTAGCTTGTACTGAGTGTGAGTTGAGTCTGTTGTGAAACATTGCAAATGTTTTTTGGCATGTTGTGGAATATCAGGCAAATCTTTAGACTTGGTCTAGCTGAGATGACTAACTTTTACTTGTTGTCTATGATGTAGAATTCTCGATCTTTAATCTTGACATTGCTTTGGGTTTGCAGGCAATTATTCCCCTCAGCATGGACGATGACACTGTTTTATAAACTCAATCTTAGTGAACCACTGGATTTGGATCTGTTCAATAATCTAGTCATGTCATGGTCACCATGACTAATACCAGCTTTTTTTTTTAGTATAAATACTGGTGTTACTCACCTTGCTAAATTGAAATTCATAGTGGGCTTTTAACTCATGTTTCCAGATCATTACCTCCAGATTGCTAGCCAGTGCCATAATCACTACCATCCCTCCTGTGAAGGGCAGAGGTGAAAAGGCCAGCAGGAATTGAGCTGCAGAACTACAGCTGTGAGGTGATAAGTTTGCCATATGATTTTAACAGTTGAAGGGCAGAGCTAGGGCAGGCATAGGATGTATTGCAGATTGTAAGTGGGTTTCATTGACTGATCAAATGAGCCTCTCAGTGGGACACACAGACCAGAGAGTGAACTTTCTGCAAACGTGGTTCTGCACATGAACCAATATTTGAGAGCAGGTCAAGCATTGCTGAAAATGAAGAAGCTGGTCTTGTCCAGCATCTGTGATAAGTGACAGCTGCCTGATGAGCTGCACTCAGCAATAGCTATGATCTATGATGCTGGTAATAGTGTCAGCTTCTGCTCAGTGTGTGTCGCCTTTGTGTGATATGCCACCACCTGGTATAACAAAGTCGTGCTTTGAATAGGCTGGTGTGCGCGCACACACACACACACACACACACACACACACACACACATCAAACAACAGCCAGTTCAGTCAGGAATCATGTTCAACTGAATAATTCAATAATTCAACTGACAGGTATAACAAGATAGGCAGCTTTAGAAGTTAGGTCCAAAGGATATTCAGCTCACCACAGTCTGATCCATTTCATCAAGAGTCTTGGGGTTTTAATCGATGCAGTTTTTGCAAACAGAACTAGACCCCTAAAATTGCAAAGAACTGTACACCAGGTGATATGTTTGCCTAACACAGGCACTGATATTAAAAACCGAGTCGAAGCAAAAGTACAAGGCAAATAAGCATCATGAAAACATAGGACAAAATCATTAATTGTCTGACCTGAGCCAAGCCACCGAACAATTTAATAAAAACAGCAAGAGGCAAAAGTCATGGGTGAGTAAAGCGTCATCGCAATCTCTCTGGTAACCCACTTGAGGGAGGAACTCCACAGAAAGCTGGGAAACATGGAATGCATTAAACATACACCTGCAGGAAAAGTGAGCATCCTGAATCAATCATCAAATCTGTTTTGGGAAGAAAAAAACTGTTTACCGATTAGAAGTGCATCCATTAATTGTTTTCCCCATTCCTCCACCTGGCTACAAAAGTTTAATTATTGTTGTAATCAGATTATATTGGCAAAACGGGGATTAGGGAGGTGAGACCGATAGCCATCTTCTCAACCGTTTTCTCAACCAATCCTTTCTGCCAAACTCAGCTCCTACAGTAAATGCAGGAAATGTTGACAAATTGCTACTGTCTTCAGCACACAGCCATTGACTTTTGCTTATGTTTATCTTCTTTGCTGACGGCAACTTGCTAGGGAACAGCTTGATGAAAAGTCACCACTCCTGGGAAACACACCCATTTGGCACTCACCGTAAATGAATCGAGGCAGGCAATTCAGTTCTAGTGTCTAGTGTCAAGCTGTTCCTACCTAGATATCTACAGTTGTCATGGTAGTCACTGCATTAAAAAGAAGATTGAAAGTCTTAGCTGCTTCTTCAAACTCTGTACACTAGGGCAGTCTGTAAACTCCCTGCTAAGAACAGCTAACAAGCACGCAGTGGGAAGGTGGAATGTTGGTTTAATTGAATTTCTTAATATTTGTGAATATAAATCAGACACATATATTGACTGCTCTTGAGCATTGTGGTCATAAACCATCGACCTCAAGGACATCAGATTGTCTAAAAGCATAAAGACTGAGTGCCTTATTATATAACCACATCCCAAGGGATAATGCTTCAGTCTACTGCAGTCAATACTGCTTCTACATCATTTTCCTTTAACAAAGGTAATAAGCAGCAAAGCTCCTTATATAGCAATCCAGTATTGAGGATTTTACCAAGCTGATCGGTAAAGACTGCTAATGCAGATTTCTTCCAAAACAGAGCTAAAACATTGGCAAAGCTCCTAAAGCTATTTGTGTTCACTGTCTCGCAACCAATTGCAGAGGCACATCAGTTTTAGAGTTCCTTCCCTGATTTTTCAAATTTCCTCATGGACTTGTTCTATCCCATATTTGTGACCTCCTTCTGTCCTGTGCTCCCACAAGGTAATTGCTCTACTCTCTAACTCCAGGCATTTCCTCACCCTTCACTCCTACTTCTGTTCATGTGACCATTTTGTGGAGCTCTCAACTTTAGCCCTTTTCATTTACCCATCATAACTCCTCAATTGCCTTCTCTTTAAAGGTGGTGTCCATGCCCCAAGTTAACAATTTATAGCTTGCGCCAGTTGATGTATCTGGATGATTTTATCTTATGAAGAAATTTTCTGCATTCTGGTTCTCTGCCTGTAAAGAAGAATTAAACAAAACATTTGGGCACCAATCTAATCTCTGCTGCTCTATCATAAATAATTATTTGACTCGATTACCTACTGTGGCATGTGCATTGCTCAGTTGATGAACCATGATTTTATTCATTCAACCATTGTGATCTGTACTTAAAACCTACAAATGCACATTCCCTTACCTGCATGAGGTACCAAAGGTTGTACCCTGTCTCTTTCATTTTCTATTGCACTAATGATGGCAACCAGTATTAACACAGTGTAGCTAGGCCACTAGGGAAAGTTACCATTCTGTTTCTCCTGAAGGTAATGATCCATGTGGCTGAATTGTTCCACAGATGCCAAGCAACAGTTTGCCTGCTAAAATACCCATTCCTCAAATTCCTCAGACAGTTCCGCTGACTACTAAGCTATGAAGGACATCAGAGATGTATAAATCATGTGGCATCACACACTTCAGTAAATGTTCAATCAAAAGTGATTTGGGAAAGAGATGTGGCCTGATTGCAAACCCCTCTTCTCTCACTGCCCCATCCACAGGAATGCAGCACTTTAGCAACCAGGAGTGTCTGAGAAGTCATTGCAGCTTTAGACCACACCAGTACAGTATCTCAATCTCAACATGAGCAGCTCCATGCCTTCTTCAGTCAAAAGGTTGATTTCTGCTGCACCCTTGAGATACTCGCCCCTTAAGTTCAGATGAAATTCTTTCAACCGTGCAAAAGAGACTGATTTCCCCAAGAGAGCAAAATTATTTATACTAAGCACATGTGTTAGTGAGAGTAGGAATAGGAAGATAGGGCAGATGAATGCTTGGCTAAGGAGCTCGTATAAGGGGCAAGGATTCACATTTTTGGACAATTGATATATCTGTGGAGTAGAAATGACCTGGATAATAGGGAGGGGTTCCACCCGAATTGGAAGGGGACCAATATCCTGGTGGGGAGATTAGCGAGTATTACTTGGGGAGCTTTAACTAGTAAGGAGGGTGAGGGGGCATGGCAAAGAGTAAGTGAGAAAAGAGTTAAGTCTGAGACTGGTACAGTACATAAGGGGAGCAAGTTAAATAGTCAAGAAGGCAAGAGCGCAGTAGAAAACAAGGAAAGCCCGATAAATTAAACTGTATTTATTTCAATGCAAGAGACCTGACAGGGAAGGCAGTTGAACCTAAGGCATGTTTGAGAATATGGGACTGGGATACCAATACAGAAATGTAATTCCAGGATGGATAGGACTGTCAACTTAATATTGCAGGGTATAGATGCTACAGGAATGATTGTATGGGTGGGGGGAAAGGTACAAGAAAGGAATGGAAGTGGCATTTTTGGTTAAGGATACATTATGGTTTTCCTTCGGGAGGATAATCCTGGGAGAATGTCCTATGAAGTTTTATAAGAACATAAGAAATAGGAGCAGGGATATTTCACTGGCCCATCAAGCCCGCTCTGCCATTCAATAACATCATGGCTGATCTGTTTATGGATCATTTCCACTTACTGGCCTACTCACCATAACCCTTAATTCCATTACTGTTCAAAAATCTGTCTATCCTTGCCTTCAAAACTTTCAACAAGACAGCCTCAACTGCTTCACTGGGAAAGACTCACAATCCCTTGGGTGAAGAAGTTCCTCCTCAACTCAGTTCGAAATCTGGTCCCCCTTATTTTGCGGCAATGTCCCCTCATTCTAGTTTCACCCACCTGTGGCATCAACCTCCTTGCTTCTATCTTATCTATTCTCTTTAGAAATGTACATGTTTCTATAAGATTCCCCCTTCATTCTGATAAATAAATAGAGTTCCAGTCTACACATTCTGTCCTCAAAACACAACACTCTCAATTCCCGAATCAACCGACTAAACCTGTACCACTTCCAATGCCAGTATATCCTTTCTTCAGGAAAATTGACATTTCAGGCATAAGTCTGAAGTAGGGCTTATGCCCGAAACGTCGATTCTCCTGATCCTTGGGTGCTGCCTGACCTGCTGCGCTTTTCCACCAACACATTTTTCAGCTCTGATCTCCAGCATCTGCAGTCCTCATTTCTCCCAGTATATCCTTTATCAAGTAAGGAGACCAAAACTGCGTACAGTACTCTAGGTGTGGCCTCATCAGCAAAATATCCTCTCTATTTCTAAACTTCATCCCTCTCACAATGAAGGTCAATATTTCATTTCTCTTTTAATTACCGGTTGCACCTGCAATCCAGCTTTTTGTGATTCATGCATAAGGACAGCCAGGTCCCTCTCCACAGTAGCATGCTGCCATTTTTCATCATTTAAATAATAGTCTATTTTATTGTTATAACTACCAAAATGGATGACCTCACACTTGCCAACATTGCACTCCATCTGCCAGACCCTTTCCCACCAATTTGATCTATCTATATCTCTCTGCAGATTTTCAGTGTCCTCTGCTTGACTACTCATTTCAGAGTCATCTATGAACTTTATCGGTGGATCAGAGAAATAAGAAAGGGATGATCATCTGATTGGGTTTGTAATATAGGCCCCGCAATAGTTATCAGGAAATTGAGAAGGAAATATGTAAGGAGATCTCAGATATCTGTAAGAATAATAGTAGTGGTATTGGTAGAGGATTTTAACTTTTCAAGCATAGACAGGGTGGCATGGTGGCTCAGTGGATAGCACTGCTGCCTCACAGTGTCAGGGACCCAGTTTTGATTCCAGCCTCAGGTGACTGTCTGTGTAGAGTCTGCACATTCTCCATGTGTCTATGTGGGTTTCTTTTGGATGCTCTGGTATTCTCCCACAATCCAAAGATGTGCAGGTTAGGTGAATTGGCCATGCTAAATTGCCCATAGTGTTCAGGGATGTGTCGGTTAGGGGCATTAGTCAGGGATAAATATAGCGGAATTAGTCTTGGTGGGTTACTCTTCAGTGGGTTAGTATGGACTTGTTGGACCAAAAGGCCTGTTTCTACAGTGTAGGGATTCTTCTAATTCTAATAGACTGAGACTGCCATAGTGTTTAGGGCTTAGATGGATTGAAATTTGTTAAGTATATACAAGAGCATTTTGTTATTCAATATACTTGAGAAGGAGCAAAACATGACTTTCTCTTGAGAAATAAGGCAGGACAAATGATTTAGGTGTTAGTGGGGATGCACTTTGGGGCAAGTGATCACAAATCTGTTAGTTTTTAAATCGTTATGGAAAAGGATAGACCTGATCGAAAAGCTGAAGTTGTAAATTGGAGGAAGGCCAATTTTGACAGTATTAGGTAGGAACTTTGAAAAGTTGATTGGGGCGGATATTTGCAGGTAATGAGATGGATGGAAAGTTGGATGCCTTCAAAAATGAGATACCAAGAGTTCAGAGATTGCCTATTCCAGTTAGTGCGAATGGAAAGGCTGGTAGTTGTGGGGAAAGCTGGTTGACTGGAAAAGTTGCTGGTCTAGAAAAAGGAGGCATATATTAGTTCTAAACAGTTGAGATCAAGTGAATCCCTAGAAGTGTTTAAGGGCATTAGGAGCATACTTAGGAGCGAAGTCCAGGTGGGTGGCACAAAGGGGACTGAGATAGCTTTGTCAAATAAGGTAAGGAGAACTGAAGAGATTCTACAAATACATTAGGGGCAAAAGTGTAAATAGTAAAGAGAGAATAGAACACCTCAAAAATCAACAAGGCTGTCTAAGTGTGGGACCACAGGAGATGGGTGAGATATAAACAAGCTTTTTGTGTCAGTATTTACTGTGGAAAAAGACATGGAAACTAGGAAACCTTGGAAACAAATAGTGATGTCCTGAAAAGAGTTCATATTACAGGCAGTTTGGGCGGCACGGTGGTGTAGCGGTGAGCACTGCTGCCTCACAGCACCAGGGACCTGGGTTTGATTCCAGCCTCAGGTGACTATCTGTATTGAGTTTGCACATTCTCCCCGTATCTGCATGGGTTTCCTCCGAGTGCTCCAGTTTCCTCCCACAGATGTGCAGGTTAGGTGAATTGGCCATGCTAAATTGCCCATAGTGTTCAGGATTGTGTATGCTAGGCGCATTAGTCAAGGAAATGTACAGTAAAGGAATGGGTCTGGGTGGGATACTCTTCAGAGGTCCGGTCTGGGCTTGTTGGACTGAATGGCCTGTTTCCACACTGTAAGGATTCTATGATTTTATTCTATGATTGCAGAAGAAGAGGAGCTGAACTTCTTAAAACACATCAAGGTGAATAAATCTCCGGGACCTGATCAGGTGTTTCCCAGAATGTTGTGGGAAGCTAGGGAAGTGATTGCTGGGCCCCTCGTTGAGGTACTTGCATCATTGTTAGCCACATGTGAGGTGCCAAAAGTCTGGAGGTTGGCTAATGTGCTGCCATTAACTAAGAAAGGCTGTAAGGCAAAGCTAGGGAACTTTAGACTGGTGAGCCACTTCAGTGGTGGGTAAGTTGTTGGAGGAGATTCTGAGGGATAGAATTTACACGCATTTGGAAAGGCAAGGACTGATTAGAAATAGTCACAATAATTTTGTGCATGAGAAATCACATCTCACTAATTTTGTTGAATTTTTGAAGAGGTGACAAAGAAGATTGTTGATGGCAGAGCAGTAGACATCCAATCTTTGGCTTGAAAGTCAGAGGCAGAGGGTGACGGTACAGGGTTGTTTCTTGGACTAGAGGTTTGTGACTGGCGTTGTGTATCCCGCAAGAATTGGTGTTGGTTCCACTGCCTTTTGTCATTTATATAAATAATTTGGATGTGAACTTAAGAGGTATGGTTAGTGAGTTTGCAGATGACACCAAAATTGGGGTGTGGTGGACAGCCAAGAAGGTTACATCAGAGTACAACGAAATGTTGATCAGATGGGCTGGTGAGCCAAAGAGTGGCTGGTGGAGTTTAATTTAGGTAAATGTGAGGTGCTACACTTTGGAAAGGCAAATCAGGGCAGGTCTTGTGCACTTAATGGTAAGGTCCAGGGGAGTATTGCTGAACAAAGAGACCTTGGTGTACAAGTTCACAGTTCCTTGAATGTAGGTTGACAGGATAGTGAAGAAGGCATTTGGTATGCTTGACTTCATCATTCAATGCATTGAATGTAGGAGTTGGGATGTCATGCTGCATCTGTACAGGACAGTAGTGAGGCCATTTTCCAAATACTGTGTTAAATTCTGATCTCCCTGTTATTGGAAAGGTGTTGTTATATTTGAAAAGTTCAGAAAAGATTTCCAAGGATGTTGTTGGAATTAGAGTGTTTGAGCTACAGAGAGAGGCTGAATAGGCTGGGGCTGTTTTCCCTGGAGCATCGGAGGCTGAGGAGTGACATTCTAGAGGTTTAAAAAATCATGAGGTGTATAGATAAGGTGACTAATCAATGTCATTTCCTCAAGGTAGCCGAGTCCAAAACCAGAGGGCACGTGTTTAAGGTGAGAAGATAAAGATTTAAAGGGACCTGAGGGGCAACGTCTTCATGCAGAGTGTGATGCTTGAATACAACAAGATGCCAGAGGAAGTGGGTGAGACTGGTACATTTATGGCATTTAAAAGGTATCTGGATGAATATATGAATAGGAAAGGTTTAGAGAGATAGGGGCCAAATGCTGGCAAATGGGTCTGGATTAGATTAGGAAGATAGGATGAGGCGATGGCCTCGCGGGATTTTCACTGGTCTGTTAATCCAGAGACCCAGATAATATTCTGGGGACTTGGGTTTGAATCCCACATGGCAGATAGTAGAATTTAAATTCAATAAAAATCTGGAATTAAGAGTCTAATGATGATCATGAATCCATTGTTGATTGTTGGAAAAATCCATCTGGATCACTAATGTCCTTCAAGGAAGAAAGCTGCCATCCGTGCCAGTCTTGGGGGTGATGCAATAGCTCAGTGGTTAGCATTGCTACCTCACAGTGCCAGGCACCTGGGTTCGATTCCCGTCTCAGGCAACTGTCTGTGGTAAGTTTGCATATTCTCCCCATGTCTGCGGGGTTTCCTCTGGGTGCTCTGGTTTCCTCCCACAGTCTAAAGATGTGAAAGTTAGTTGAATTAGCCATGCCAAATTGCCCATAGTGATAGGTGCGTTAATCAGGGTAAATCTGGGCCAGGGGAGTCGGTCTGGGCGGATTACTGTTCGGAGCATCAGTGTGGACTAGTTGGGCCAAAGGGCCTGTTTCCATACTGTAGGGAATCTAATCTGGTCTGGCCTAAATGTGACTCCAGACCCTTAACTGTGGCTCTTAACTGCAATTAGGGATGGGCACAAAATGCTGCCTGGCCAGTGCCGCCATCATCCTGTGAAATAAATTTTTAAAATTTTGATCGGTGCAAATGGGTTATAGCATCATAGAGCAACACAGCACATAAACAGACCCTTGAGTTCAACTCGTCCATACCGAATATAATCCCAAATTAAGATACTCCCACCTGCCTGCTCTCTCCAAACCTTTCCTACTCATGTACTTATCTAAGTCTCTTTTAAACATTGTAACTATGCCCACTTCCACCACTTCCTCAAGAAGTTAATTCCATCCAAACCACCATCTGTGTAAAACATTTGCCTTGTATGTCTTTTGTAAATCTCCCTCCTCTCACCTTAAAAATATGCCCCATCGTTTTTGAAATCTGCCATTCACCCTAAGTATACTCCTCATGATTTTAAAAACCTCTGTAAGGTCATCTCTCAACCTTGTATGCTCAAGTAAAAGAGATCCCAGCCTATCCAGCCTTTCCTTTTAATTCAAATACTTCATTCCTGGCAAAATCCTGGTAAATCTCTTCTGAAGCCTTTCTAGCTTAATAATATCTTTCCTATAACAGGGCAATCAGAATTGGACATAGTACTCCAGAAGAGGACTAATACTGTATAACATTATGACTCTATGTTTTTATGCATTTCACACTGACTGCAATATTTTGCTTGTCCCTGCAGATCTTGTCTTTCATTGTCAATTGATAATGCTCAGTTCAAAGTGTGGCTTGTTGACACCAAACTTGAAGGAAGTTGTATTTTGTCACAGTGGCTCTTCAGTGAAATCACAATATTCACCCTGGGCCAAAGCTTCCAGAATAAAGCCACTGCCCACTTTGAAATAGTGCATGGCTTTCGCTCCTGCCAATGAATGAATGAACTTTAATTAAGGCTAATTGTCTGAATTCCCAGGAGCGAGCACAAAATTATAGTCCTGTTTTTCCTCATCTGTGGAAGTGACATCAGTTTGCATTCTGATGTAACCTCTCTTTTTCAAAACCAAACAATTGAGGGAAAAGGCTGGAAGGAACAGCTATCCTTCTGATCAAAGAATAGCCAGGGATGTTTCTTTTAGTTTAAGGAAAATGCTGAATGCTTTGTCACCAAGTATTTTTGGACGGGATTGTAGATTTATATTTCAAATGAAAGCAGATAATTATCTGGAACTGCTTCTCACTTGCGTGCTTCTTTGATGTTTACTGCTGTTTTCAGTCTGACAATAATGTATTAATGTCAGACAGCATATAGCTACCATTCAGTTTCACAATGACTGAAAGATACATTCTTTTAACACGTATATTATTGTCCAGTATGTGCGCATGCATTTAACCCAAAATGACCCAGGAATGATGATGAAATTTATCCCTGGTCACATTCTAAATTTCTACAATGGAGAGGAACAACGTAAGAATATCTTTGAGAAACACAATTTGAGATTAACTCTGTTCGGGATGTACTTGTAGTTTGAGGATACATTTAAAAGTTTCCTCATCTTGTACCGGGTTACTTTTTTTAAATCTCTAGTTCAAAAACAGGGGAAAGCAGGCAGCTTCTTCAATTTTCTGATTTCAAATTCAACCATGTGTTCCACAATAAAATAAAAGAGGACACCATTATTATGTTTGCTGGCTTCCATGCCTTCTAAGTGTACATGTTCTTTAGAGGTTAAACAGGCTTAATGAGGGAGACGTTAACCATTTTCTAGCTTAGTAAGAAGAATCTTGTGGGGTAACCAAGATGTAGTCCATTGCATCTCTGCAGAATCCATGAAAAAGGATCAAAGGATCCACAATACTGAAAGACTCTTAGGAAAACCTAGCTGTATTTCCCACAAAATCCAATTTTATTCTCTGACCAAGTCCTCATAGCACCCTCACTGTGGGTTATACTAATTGCACAAAAAATGACCTGATTAATTCATTAAATTAATTTTCCAAAGTAAACTTCATTCATAATGACAAAAGATTTTCTTGTATGTCATTGTTATTCCACTTCAATGAACTATGACCTTTCTTACTAAGGACCGTAGTGACAATATTGTAGAGCAAAAGACTGCTTCAAATATTTGTGATAATTACGATACATCTTGACTGGTCTTTTTGCATGAATCAAACAAAACAGATACATCTGGAATTTCTATTTATGTACTAACAGAACTATGATGAAGGATTGTTGGAACACCCAGAAAAATTACATAACATAAGGCATAAGCATCTAAAAATTTGTAAACTGTTTATCCTCATTGGCTCCAACAAATTTTTAGCTAAACAATTACAGCATGGAAAAATCTCAGGAGAACCATATTGAATTTTCCTCAGTATTCTTACAACAATTGTTGGGAACAATGGCAACTACTGTTATTATTTCTTTTAAAGATCTTCTTTTCTCGACAAGGCTGTCAAGGTGGCAAATGGCACGAACCACTTCAGTAATGGTTGAAAAATAATCTGGAATTAAGAGTCCAGTGATGACCATGAAACCATTGTTGATTGTCAGAAAAACCCATCTAGTTCACTAATGTCCTTTAGGGGAGGAAACATCCTTACCTTGTCTGGCCTACATGTGAGTCCAGAACCACAGCAATGTGGTTGACTCTTTACTGTCCCCTGGACATTAAGGGATAGTCAATGAATGCTGGTCTAGCCAGCGATGCCCTCATCCTGTGAATGAGGGAAAAAGATAATACTAAGATTGGACTTGGTTCATTGGGTCCAGGGTTGGAATAGAGAACAGCTACTGAATGAAAGAATTATGACTGCTGCCAGGATAATACACATTCACATGCATGATGTGGCAGCCTGTGGTCGCACACATATTGAGGAAATGCAATCCTTTCCAATCCATGAGAGTAGTCAAGGTCACAGGTCACAAGCAGTTCTGCATATAGGCTGGGATTTGGACTTCTTCTAAGTGTCGGGACAAACTCATTGCAAGTGCCAAGCTCCCATGCCCCCACTGTTGAAGAGAAAACTTGCTTGATCACACAATAATTAGATCGTTAAGAGCTGACAAACAAGGAAGGGGAGCACGTCACCCTATCAAGGGAATTGACACTGGTGACTTGAATCACCAGAAGCTGTCCATCAGGGTTGGTGACGATTCGCCACGGCAGATTCACTGCCGATGATTAGTCACTGCCGGTTCGTCACCAGCATTTGTCCACTGGGATCGTTTGACCTCTGGAGACTACTCACCGCAGGAAATATATATACGTACTGATTGTTTTCCCTCCCGCCTGTTCTTTCATACTTCTCAGTCCCCTTTATTTATACAACTACATACTACATATTGATAAAAAAGAGGTAAAATAAATATCATTTTATTGGTTTATATATAAAAATGAGTTACAAACTTTAACCAGGAAAAGGAAATATATTTTAAGAATCTTTATAATGTCAGTAAAATCTCACATAAATATTAAACAATGATTTTTTTTAGTTCATTTGATAGTTATGCGCTATTCCTCTAAGATATTCCATACAATCTCTTTCACCATATTCAAGAACATTTTTTTTTAATTCTATCGTCTGCATCTCGATATTTTCTTAGCTTTATTTGTGGTGGGTAACACGCTATCAGCTGTTGCATATATAAATCTCGCCCCTTTTGCACTTTCATTAACGTTCCAATAAATTTCCTTATGGTTGGGTGGTGAGCTCCAAGTTCAAAAGCAATTCTCCAATGAGCGGCTTCAGTGTGATTATTTGTGCGATCTTCATTGTTTATTGTTGTCTCATAGACTGACCACATATCATGGTGCCCTTTGGCTACTATCACGTCTATTGTAGAGTACAATATAATTAAATTCAAACCAATCTAGTAATGGTTATAGTTATTGAGGCAAAAAATCTGCGAGTGCTTCTATGTAGGTATCAAGGTCAGTAAGTGGCACAAAAGCCAAAGCAATTATCATTTTTGCTTTTAAAGAATAATCAGGATCAGTGCTGTATTGACGAGTTGTTCCAACTGCAGCAATGTGGCTATGCATAGTTTGTGCCAAATGAAAGAAACTGCCCCTAATTCCAACTTCAGGAAAACATTCTCTCATTGCACTGATAGCTGCCTGCACAACGTCACAATGGATATACTGTGGTCTGGGATTAGGTACCAAGGACTTCACCATTTCAAACATGCATACATACTTTGAACGCTGCTTATTTGGTAGAAGTATATACAATATTAGATGAACCCCATCAAGTCTTTTTGCTAAAATCCAATATACCTGAGAGAATAAATTAGGGACTATGTTGAAAGTACCATCCACAAACCACGTTGATTCTGCTAAATGATGTATCCAAGATTCCCGACCAAATATGATTAGGCAATTACTTTCTTGACTACTATCCGCCAAAAGAAATTTTTCTTCTGCTCCGTTATCCAGCTTATATACTTTGTATGTAATTGGAATTACCAAATGCTGAAGATCAGTAGGGTTTAGTAGCGCTAAACTAATATCATTCCTTTATTGTCAAATTATTTTCTTCATGGTCCAACATTAAAGAGGAACACTTTTATCTTCTTGTCATGGAGTCTCAAGAGAGAGGAATTAATGGCAAGGACGTGGGGATGTGGCATTCAGAAAACTCTGCCCTCGATTTCTGCCTGACTCCATCTCCCCAAGACTGGGGCAATTGGAGGTACCCCTGTCCAAAAGTCTCAGTGGGTAGATCATTATTTTCCCCAGAAATATTGTTTTCGAGAAACGTGTCTATGAAAAGGCAGCTGATTGGGGAGGTGGTGAGTTAAGGTTCTTCAGTGGCCATTGATTGACCACAAAAGAACCTTAATCACAAATGAGCTGAGAAAATCCTCAACAAGGATTTAGTCAGAGAAAGGGTCCAGAGCAAACTCACCGAATTATTTCCCCTTCTCGCACCTCCAGAGAAATATTCTGCCCCTATCCTGTTTAATATCATCCTCACCTTTATGAGTTTGAGATGGGATGTTAGCTAGAGAAAGGAATTGGAAAAAACAGCAACACCAGCATAAAATCAAGATTGAACACTGACGTTCACCATCATCACCAGTTGCCTTACACAATGCTGATTCATTACATGGAGCAGGATCAAATTCCTCTGATATTCTGTGCAGCTTCCATCTTGGATCCCTGTTTAATCGCTATATGGCTGCCTTGCACCTCCAGAACTAAAATTACATTGTCTACTTTAGCCATGGTCTCTCCTTCTCTCCTTTAAAATTAGTTTTTAATTTAAAATAAAACACACAAATAGCTTTTTTTTAATATAGTGGATCAATTTTTAACCTCAGCTTTCAGACTCCCTGATGTGTGACCGAACTATAACTTTAAGAGATACATTGTTTCTTTTTTTGTGAAGAAAGGTTCAGACAGAGGCAATGAACAGTCTGCTCAAAGCCAATAAAGTAAACAACTTGTGAGGCCTTGGGTTTTTCTGTTTAAGTTGGAAGAATAGAAGCAGCCTGAATGGGTGTGGTCAAGCTTCTAAAGAACCCAAATATTTAGTTTTAGCTTTCAGCAGCTGCTGGGGTCTTAAAATTGGATGTGGAAGCTCTTTTTCCTTTCTCTGTTACAGCTAAAGCTGGGTTCTTTTCCTGCTGCAAGAATTGCATGTGAGACAATCTATTTTACTGAAATTGCCTTTGCCAAAGATGTGTTTACGGGATGTTACTATATTAGAACAGTTAATTAGTGGTTGTTTATAGATATTATTTTAAGTATATTGCTCGAGTTATTGTTAAGCCAATTCTTTTCTTTTTATTTTGTATGTATTTTAATGTTGTGTAAAAATAAAACGTGTTTTGCTTAAAGTCAATTTGCTTGATCAAATGAATTGCATCTGGAATGCAACGCCTCACATTTACTTGCAAAATAAGAAAAAGTTAGGTTCTAGATTATCTTTTTAATTTATTTTGAGGGGCTTTGGTCTGGTCCATAACAAATGTAATGTCAAAGTTTTCATCTATCAATTGGCAGGAGCTTGTGAGATCTCAAAATGCAATGTTTATTATCAAATTTGAATAGTTCACCTAAATTACTAAAAAGCAAGTATGGATTTAACCAGTCTGAGGGACCTCAAGCTGCACATGTCTCTGCCGTTGTCAGAAATGGTGACCATGTGAGTTTACCAGAGGGTCTGAGACAAAATCAGTAGCCAACTTTCAGCTCTCAGTGTGCCAGTTTTCTGGCACGTTCTTCACTCTGTGCCATTTAGAAACAGTCTGGATTGGATTTGGGAGTACAAACTGATGGGCAACTGGCCACAAGTCTCAGGTAGCTAATCAGGCCATCAAACAAAGCCGGTAAGAAGACTCTGCTAAAACTGAGTGGAATGGTTGATCAGATACTGCAATATAATTTGCTGAGAGATTATGAAGGCTTCTCAGAGACAGACCAGGAATGCCCAATTCCCCAGTCTGCAAGGTATCCCACCCCGTGACCACAAGGACTTAACTGTGGTCATTGCCTGTCTAATGAAGTGGTTGCTTGGCAGCTGTTTTACCTTTGTATTTAACAATTTGGCAGGGGATTTTCAGAGAGCAGTTCCAACTCTACGCACCCTCTCTGCCTACTTACCTCAGCAGCTCG
Source organism: Hemiscyllium ocellatum (assembly GCF_020745735.1). Classification (NCBI taxonomy): domain Eukaryota; kingdom Metazoa; phylum Chordata; class Chondrichthyes; order Orectolobiformes; family Hemiscylliidae; genus Hemiscyllium; species Hemiscyllium ocellatum. The sequence continues at coordinate 30,277,010 of NC_083421.1, read as the reverse complement.
TATCTCTTACAAAGGTTCAACTTGCTACTGGTTCTCCAGCCTCAAGCCCACCATCATTAATTGAATGGGAGTCCTCTTCTTAACTTGGCACATTGTCCAAAATTGAGTTGAAGGTTCTGCCATTGACATCTCTGCATCCCTGGCCTGGAATTCATGTTGTTGTCAGGATCAACATCCTTTCCCATATTCGAAAGGATAAGAACAGGAACAGGTCTCATATGCTAACTATCAATCCAAGGTATTATGGTAGCATTTTGAGTTTAGAATTAGGTTTGAATAAATTAGAAAACAAACCAATAATATTGAAAGATTAGCATTGAGACATTAAATATAGAGCTTGTCTATATGTCTTTGTAATTCATGTGGAAGTTACACAATAAAAAGCAAAAATAAGAGAGGAATAGTGTGTTTTCCTGACAGCATTGTCAATGTTTCTGCCTCTAACTTTGACATTCCTTGCACTGTTGTTTCGAGTATCTGATTGTATGCACAGTGGTTACCCGATTAACTTACACAAATCTCTGCATTCCAAAACAAATGATTTTGTATGAAGTAAACTTCATTTGTCAGAGATATTATAAAGATACTGGATAAGTTAAAAAGCTATTTCTTTATTTTCTCTTTGAGTAGCACTTTCCAAATTGTCAATATGCCACACTAATGATTCTGAAAAAAATTCAAACCATGTCTTACCCAGAAGTGATAGCCAATTGGTAAAAGCTGAATCTAAAGCAGTCTGTATTTCAAATGGAATTATTTATAAAATGAAACAATTACAGATATATATCTACTCCACTTGAATCAGTAGGTGTTACATTCTGTAGGTGTCAAATTGCTTTGTGAACTATGCCCTCCATCTATAAGCACTTAATTCAGTTGCTAAAATTCACAAAAAAATCATTCAATCCCACAGATATTAGTGATATTCACATAAAAATAAAACAATCAAAATTCAACACAAATGCACACTAATGCTGAAATAATTTAATCATCATACTACTGTCATGAATATTGTTTACTGTTATAAATGTATTATTTCAACATCAGATTGTTTAGTTTATGATGAAATCTGCATCATTACAGAATAGTGAATTCCAATGGAACTGCGCTTGCTGCCCTCAAACAAACAGGGCCAATGAGACCTCAGCATAGAGTCATAGAATCAAAGAGTCATATAGCGCAGAAACACACCCTTCCATCCAAGTCTTTGCCGAACATAATCCCGAAGTGAAGTCATCCCGTCTGCCTTCGCCTGACCCTTGTCCCTCCAAGCCTTTCCTATTCATATACATATACAAATCTCTTTTAAATAATGTAAATGCACAGGTCCACCACTTCCTTAGGAAGTTCATTCCACATACGAATTACCCTCTGTGTAGTCATATGTGAAGAATTGAAAGGTAGTTCTCCATTTTCTCCATTTAGGGACAAGATAAAAAGCTATTTTCTTGTCCCCATTTAGTCTTTGTGAAAGAATGTCAATGGTTTTCTTTGAAAAACTTGATCAATTTTTCTCATAAGAAAATTGTATGGACAGCTATGGTATTTATTGGAACATTTTTTCCCTTCAAATGATGCTCACAATAATAAAAAATAACATAGTAAGTTCCAAAAGTCTATGCACTATGGAGAATTGCTTAAAGACCTGAGGGTCTAATCAATGGGAGAGTACATTAATGCAGAGCACTGAATTGCAGATTTCAAACAATATCTTAACAATGCAAGCAACATGCCATAAATACTAAGATATCCATTCTAATTGACACTGATACCTGATATGTGAGCAATGTTCCTTTGAAGTAATGAAATTAATTTGATTGGACAGTTTCACACGTCTAGCTTAGAACAGTAAAGAGACAGCATAACCTGGAAAAATCAAAACATAAACATAGAAAAAAATGGTTTTTCAGTCCAATTGTCCAAACAAAAAAATGATCAGGAAGTAGTGCCACAATCAACTGATTTTTAAATGACAGAGGACCTTGCAAACATATCAACAACTTGCATTGATGTAAGTAGAAATATGTAAAGACATTTCTGACTATCAACCAAAATGTGATACTGAGCCGTGGAAGGTTGTATAGGAATGGATAACTAAAAGCTAAATTAAAGAGGTGGGTTTCAAAAGAGAATCTTTATAAAGGAGAGATAGAGAGGTTTAATGAGGTAATGAAGCTTCAAGTGCTGAAGACATGGCTGACAAATGGTGGAGCAGCCAAAAATTATAAATGTATTAGAAATCAGTACTGGAGTAAAACTGCAATCTCAAAAACATGTAGAACTGGAGGAGATGAGAGTTAGGGAGAGCTGAGCTCTTTGGAGGGATATGGAATTAAGGATGAGAATATTATAATTCAAGTGGTGCAAGTCCAGGAGTTAATATAGGTCAAGAATGACAGGCTCTTGGATAAGACAGCCTGACATATGAATCAGACATATTTGATAGATCAAGAGATCTATGAGCAAGTAGCAAGCGTCCATCAGAATATGTGTGGAACCTTACTTTCAAAACTATTCCAAATGTTCATTATTACTGTGGGTTGTGAAATTCTTAACAGCAATCTCAAAGCCATATCAACCATCTTTTCTATGATCACCTGTATCTTGAAATAGTTTTGGATCTATTATCTTCCTATACTGTTTAATCATTTTTGCAGATTTCAATAAGGTCTGCAGTCTATCTCTTCCATGAAAAGGAGACAGATTTTCTGCAGATTCCTATTCTTTCTCAAAAGATCAATTGAATATTATTAATGGTGAGTAGATAGCAGTATCAATGTACAGTATTATTGTGGTTACATTTATTACCTTATATTAAAAAGAAATCTCAAGAATGTGAATTCAAATTTTACCAAAATGTTAATTCAGTTTAAAACAAAGGATGAAAAGAAAGTTGACCTTAAAGTTGCTAAGTCACAACAATGAAAACAAGTCAATTGATCATCTTTGTGGAAGAATTTTTTCTATCTTTATAATAATGGTGTCATATAAATAGTGAATGGTAATACAGTGCCAGAGTAAATTGGTTGCATTCTGAAGCACTTGAGCAAACCCTCAGTTGTATCAAAGCCAAGAAAGCTTCCAAAACAAAGCACAAAACCAGCACATAGGGGAACTTAAGATGCACAATAAATGTCTATGGTGCCTATAGCCTGAGAATGGCATCTTTGATTGTAAATAAACAGAGGTGTGGAATCAATATAAAAAGACATTGAGGATGATGAATTTAAAAGTGAGCATCTAAGAATGGAGTGATTAAAAAGGGAAAAATGAGAGAAATAAGTTGCACAACTGAGATGTATTTATAAGATGGAGGGTATAAATCCAGACATGTAAGAAGGAGTGAATCAGATAACATGGATATGGTGAAGAAACATGAAAATTGCCCATTTAGCATTCTGCTTAAATTTAGAATTATGGCTTCAGAGAATTTATGGTGCAGGAATTTAAGAAAGACAAGAGTAAGGGGTGACTTGAAAGTGAGTGAATGGTCTGAGATTGCTAAGTCATCAGGAATCAGTGAGATGCCTGGATTCCACTAGAACTTGAGCGAAATCATTTGGGACTGTTGCAAAGTGGTCTTTAATAAGCTGGATTCAGAAATTCAATACAATTATAATGTTTACAGATGATATTGCAGATATAATAACGGCTGACTTTTACCACTAATCCATGCACACTTTCCCCAAAAGAAATCTCACAGCATGTCCACAGCAGAAACCTTGGGGGTTTATTGCAGAATTGATAGCTCTGAACATTTCTGAGCAATTAACTTTTGGATATAAAGTTAAAAATGCAGACAAATGGCTTTCATGGTTACATCAGTTTTGAAGTCGGGTTGTTTCCTATATGGTTTCCTTCCGTGCGCCAAGGCAACTTCTCTGCTGCTCATCTTATTAACTACGCAACCCACCTTGACATTGTCGCTCTCAAGAAAACTTGCATTCAGCAGAGGCAAAATTGCACCCCCGTGCTATTACAATCCAGCATTTATGCCAGGGGCAGCATTTTTAAATCCCAGCTGCACACATTTTCAAATGCTGAAAGCCAGGAACTGACTGCACTTTGTGTTGCTGTGCAAACCCAATGACGTGACAGACAGCAGGAAGTTGGCACAACGTCACGGACAGGGAGAAAGTGAGGACTGCAGATGTTAAAGATCAGAGTCGAAGAATGTGGTGCTGGAAGAGCACAGCCAGTCAGGCAGCATCCGAGGAGCAGGAGAATATATGTTTCGGGCATAAGCTTCATTCCTGATGAAGGGCTTATGCCAGAAATGTCAATTTTTCTGTTCCTCGGATGCTGCCTGACCTGCTGTGCTTTTCCAGCACCACTCTGATCTAAACTCTGGTTTCTAGCATCTGCAGTCCTCACTTTTGCCCTGATGGAGAGCAGGTTCATCCTTTCTCCTCTGAACTGTGAGAGGTGATCGTGGCACAGGATGCTGCCAGCCTCTACTGAAGTAGCCACCCCGGTCAATGCACTGCCCACAGTCCAGAGGAACACATGGCAATGACACAAGAAGGATAAAAACCTATGGCATTTTGTAATGAAGTATGCCACAACCTTGTCTCTGCTACTTCACTCTCACTCTAACTCTGCAATTACCTCCGACAGCAACCTATGACTCGGTATTGCATGCAGCATTTTTATTCAGGGCGTTTTACCCACTCCATCTTCTCAAACTTCTCATCCTTCCTCTCCTCTGAGCCTCCTACCCACTCATTCAGGACAACTTATCATCATTTCTGTTCCTGCAGAAATTAAACTCCATCTGCCACTTCTCAGCTTATTGGCCTATCTGATCAAGATCCCATTGTAGTCTGCCAAACTGGGGTGCAGGTGCATAGTTCCTTGAAAGTGCAGTCACAGGTAGATAAGGTAGTGAATAAAGCATTTGGCACACTTGCCTCCGTCAATTAGAACATTGTGTAAAGGAGTTGCGATGTCATGTTGTGACTTTGTGGGACATTGGTGAGGCCACTTTTGGAATACTGCACACAATTCTGGTTGCACTTCTACAGGAAGTATGTTGTTCAACATGAAAGGGTACAGAAAATATCTTTTTATCTTCCCTGGAGTTTTGGAGGGGTGACCTTACAGAATCATGAGGGACATGGATAGAGGGAATAGCCAAACTCTTTTTCTATGTTAGAGGAGGCCAAAACTAGAGGACATAAGTTTAAGATGAGAGGGGAAAGATTTAAAAAAAGGTTTGAGGGGTTTCCTTTCATATAGAGAGTCGTGAGGGGAAGTGGAGGTGGCAGGTATAATTACAACAATTATAAGACATCTGGATGGGTAGGAAGGGTTTAGAGGGATATTGGCCAAGTGCTGGCAAATGGGACTAAGCCAGATTGGGAGTCTGGTTGGCATGGACAAGTTGGGCCAAAAGGTCTGTTTCTGTGCTGTATGAATCTAAGTCTCTGTGGCTGCCTTCTGTATGCTCCACCAGCTTAGATACTGACACCTCAGTGTCTCTCAAGTAGATTCAGGAGCCTGTTCTGGTGAACACTTCATTGCCACATTGTTGTGGTTGACTGAGGGTGAAATGTCATTGGAGTTCAGATGAATACCTGAGACCAGGTATCTGGTCAGCTCCAGGGAGGAGAGGACTCCATAGTTATGGCAATTAATAACTTGGTGTAAATGTGCAAACACTCAGCAGCCAGGGGAACTTTGTAAACTAGATTGAAAGTTGGAGGAGGCCACCAACATTAGCAGTACCCTGCCAACCCTGGCATGTATGCATCTGGCTGTGTTCAGGGTCTGGCTGCCATGGATGCTCAGAGGCTACTAGGGATGCACACAGACCTGCACTCCCTCACTTTAACCAACTACACTCAGCATTAATGGCAAGAAGACACAAAAATGAGGGACTTTGACCACACTCAGTCTGCCCCAATGCCTCAAGCAGACAGGCCTGTGCTAGCAGGCACCCAGATGAAGGAGGAATTTTAAATAGACATTCCAGAAGTTTCCTTTCCAGTGTATCTCAGCCTGGCCTTTGGTTTCCTACTGTACAGTTTCAAATAAACCTATTGGACTATACCCAGGGTTGTGTGATTTTTGACTTTGCCCATCTTGGTCCAACAATGGAACCTCCACATCATACCCTATTGAAGCTAAAGCTGAAAGGACGCATTTCCTTTGCACCATGTGATGTTAGAATGATGTCTGATTGAATTCTATTCTTTCCTTGAGAAGTAAGTTATCATTGTTGAATCAATGTTGTGAAGCCTTGAAATACTTGTTAGAGTTAACTTCTATTAAATAACAGCAGCAAAAGCAAAGAAAGAACAGACAAACATAGAGATGCACAGCATGGAAACAAAGCTTTCAGTCCAACGCATCCGTGCTGACCAGATATCCTAACCTAATCTAGTCTCATTTGCCAGCACTTGGCCCATATCCTTCTAAACCCTTCCTATTCACATACCGATCCAGATGCCTTTTAAATGCTGTAATTGTACCAGCCTCCATCACTTCCTCTGGCAGCTCATTCCATACATGCATTATCCTCTGTGTGAAAATAAAAATTGTCCCTTAGGTCTCTTTTTCCTCTCACCCTAAATCTATGCCTCTAGTTTTGGACTTCCCCACCCCAGGGAAAAGACCTTGCCTATTAATCCTATCTATGTCCCTCATGATTTTATAAACCTCCATAAGGTTACCCCTCAGCCTCCGACGCTCCAGGGAAAACAGCCCCAGCCCATTTAGCCTCTCCCAAGAGCTCAAATCCTCCAATCATGGCAACATCCTTGTAAATCTTTTCTGAACAAAAATGTAGCATTAATTCTGGGGGACTAAATAGAAGTTGCTTCCCTTGATAATTTATCAACATTGAATGTCTTCACCAAACTCAAATGTGTTGAAAGCAAGTGTCAATTATATTCTGCCTGGCTTGTTGTATCCAAATGCACTATATCCTGCTGAATGTAGTACTCTGCCCACTCAATGGTTGTCATCTTCCTTCTTAGAAGACTGTTTCCATTTCCTAGGATTGTCTGTAATAGAGTGAACTGCAAGATGCCCTCAGACTGACCTAAGCGTTGAAAGAACCCTTATCTTGTCCTCCTAGCAGAGAGCTTTAGGGGACATCTCTGGGACACCCGCACCAATCAACCACACCGCCCTGTGGCCCAATATTTTAAATCCCCCTCACACTCAGGTGAGGACGTGGAGGTCCTGGGCCTCCTTCACCGCCACTCCCTCATCACCTGACGCCTGGAGGAAAAATGCCTCATCTTCCACCTCAGAACACTTCAACCCCAGTTTATCAATGTGGACTTCACTAGTTTCCTCATTTCCCTTCCCCCACCTCACCCCAGTTCCAAACTTCCTGCTCAGCACTGTCCCTATGACTTGTCCTACCCGCCTTTCTTCCTTTCCACCTATCCACTCCACCGTCCTCTCTGACCTATCACCTTCATCCCCACCCCTATTCACCCATTGTACTCTTTGCTACCCTCCCCCACCCTCCTCCCTGACCTATCACCTCCATCCCCACTCCCATTCACCTATTGTACTCTATGTTACTTTCTCCTCACCCCCACCCTCCTCTCATTCACCTCTCCACCCTGCAGGCAATCTGCCTCTATTCCTGATGAAGGACTTTTGCCCGAAACGTCGATTTTCCTGCTCCTTGGATGTTGTCTGAACTGCTGTGCTTTTCCAGCACCACTCTAATCCAGACTCTGGTTTCTAGCATCTGCAGTCATTGTTTTTACCTTCATCTTGAGATGCCTATTGTATGCTCCATGATGGCAGTAGTAAAGGAATGGACTGTATTGTATCTATGTGTGGCATCAGTCAGTGGCTTATGTAATAGAATCATCAACCATAGTTACAAAGGGTAGCCCTTGTCTCCCAGTAGCCATCTTATAGGGCATATGTGTCTTTGCAATGAAGTAGGAGTTTGAGAACTAAGTTGGATAAAGGGATCATGGCAGTTTCCAGGATATTTGTCATTGATTTCTAAAATGTGATAGCAAAGATCAAAGATAACTTGGTTATTGACCAAATGGAACCCTTTCATATTGATGAAATCAGCTATGTAATGAAACAGCAGTCTCAAAATTAGATATATGCAGGTTTTAAAAAAATATTTTGTATTAGAGGAAGATAGCTGTGTTGACAAAACTTGCTACCTGGGCTTTAGCACTGCTTCATCACAAGGAAGCCAGGTGAAATGCTGTAATCTGGACAAATTCCATTGATACATGTTTTTCATTCACTCATGGGATGTGGCCATTGCTGGTCGTCCAACATTTATTGTCCATCCCTAGTTGCCTTTAAGAACATGATAGTGAGCTGTCTTCTTGAATCGCTGCATGTAGGATGATCCACAATGATGTTCGGGAGGAAGTTCCAGGACTTTGTCCCACTGACAGCGGAGGAATGGTGATATGTTTCCCAGTCTGGCTGGTGATTGGCTTGAAGGGGAATTTGTGGGTGATAGCATTCCCATATATATGCTGACCCTGCCCTTCTAGTTGGAAGTGGTCTTGGGTTTGGAAAGTACTGTCTAAGGACTGTTGCTAAGTTTTTGCAGTGCATCTTATAGATAGTACAACTGTTGCTACTGAGCATTGTTAGTGGGGGAGTGGATGTTTGTGGATGTGGTGTCAATCAAGTGGGCTGCTTTGTCATGGATGGTGTCAAGCTTCTTGAGTGTTGCTGGAGTGGAACTCATCCAGGCAACTGGGGAGTACTCCATCACACTCTTGACTTGGTGCTTTGTAGATGGAGTACAGGCTTTGGGAAGTCAGAAGGTGAGTTACTTGCTGCAGTATTCCTAACCTCTAACCTGCTCTTGTATTCACTGTTTTTATATGTTGAGTCCAACTGAGGTTCTATTCATTAACTATCTATCTCTTTTGTATTTCCTAATTTAACTTTTCCCACCTCAGTTGATATCTGTGAATGTAGATACACTGCATGCCTTTTGTGATGTGAGAATGTAATATTTCCCTGTAGCCAGAAATGTAGCATAAATTGGCTCCATTATGGTCCACATAACTTCATCATACAATTGGCTATTGCATTAAACCCACACTTTGTTTCTTTACTTTTATATATCTCAAATGTGGACGCCATATTGACGAGGCTTCTATACTGCATCTATTTAAAATGGTACTTACTATTTACATTCTATCACTTGCATATTATGATAACATCTACAATCATTCCCCAGTTACTTCAATATTCCATACTCCAATGAAATTTTGTAATGGGTGATGACTCATGTATAACTAGGATAATAGAACAAAACTAAATAATATATGTTACTTATAACTTATACATTCTACATCAGTTTTAAAAACAAGTGCTAAACCTCTGAGCTAGCAAATGGTCAGGCCATATTTCCTGCATGATGACTGGTTAAACAGTTGTGCATTTATTATCCATAGGGGGGCTCTCACCCTCACAGATTTGTCTCTTATTTTCCTGTTGATGCCCAAGCATCCTTGGTCTATAGGTATTGTAGATTCCAATCCCAACCGCATCACTTGAGGGGTTTTCCTGCACACAATTCAAAACAGTTTATGGTTCATGTATGAGTCTCATTATGAACCATGTGGGTTGTGTGCAACAGCCATTGTCACCTTTGTGGTAAGTTCGTATCTCTGTGGTCAGACCCACCACTGTCCAGTTAACATTAACGGATTGTTCAGATCTGACACAACAACCACCTGATGAAGGAGCAGCGCTTTGAAAGCTAGTGCTTCCAAGTAAACCTGTTGGACTATAACCTGCTGTCGTGTGATGTTTTACTTTGTTACAGGTGAAAATGACAGCAGAACAGATATACTGCGCAGAACTGCTTTTGTTAATACCATAGTTGCTGGACTACTGAGGGGTATTTGAGTGCTACCATAGTGCCATTTGTAAACTGGAAACATAGGACAGCGACTTCATAACTCATTCCTTCCTCCTTCCACTTCTGCAGCATTAATTAGATTAGATTAGACTTACAGTGTGGAAACAGGCCCTTCGGCCCAACAAGTCCACACCGACCCGCCGAAGCGCAACCCACCCATACCCCTACATTTACCCCTTACCTAACACTATGGGCAATTTAGCTTGGCCAATTCACCTGACCCACACATCTTTGTGACTGTGGGAGGAAACCGGAGCACCCGGAGGAAACCCACGCAGACACGGGAAGAACGTGCAAACTCCACACAGTCAGTCGCCTGAGTCGGGAAATGAACCCGGATCTACAGGCGCTGTGAGGCAGCAGTGCTAACCACTGTGCCACCGTGCCGCCCATTAAGGAAACTGTCACAAGTCATGTAGTTCACCATAATGTTAAGTTGTCTTGGCTCCAGGCAGTTCCAATAGCCTTTTGTATGTTGTTTATCATGAGCTATAGTGGAGCTAGCTAGTATACTTAAAACAAACTAGCATGCTTTAGATTACTTACAGTGTGGAAACAGGCCCCTCAGCCCAACAAGTACACACCGACCCGCCGAAGCACAACCCCCCCTACATTTACCCCTTCACCTAACAGGCAATTTAGCATGACCAATTCACTCAACCTGCACATTTGTTTTTGGACTGTGGGAGGAAACCAGAGCACCTGGAGAAAACCCACACAGACACGGGGAGAATATGCAAACGCCACACAGACAGTCGCCTGAGTCGGGAATTGAACCCAGGTCTTTGACGCGGTGAGGCAGCAGTGCTAACCACTGTGCCACCATGCCACTCCATGTTAGCATGGCTCAATTATTTTGGAAAACATAAATAGTCAGTGACTTGCTTGAATTGTAACAAATGCTCCCGTTGCCCTTTCCCCTTCACACTCATACAGGCACATGTATCAGTAATCATTATTATCTCAAAGTCCTATCCACTTACAGGCAAAACATAGTTTCTTGAATGTCAACTCCACACGATTGAATTTTCTGTTCTGTGTACCAGCCTCTACCTCCATGTCAACTGTAATCTTAATCCTTAACTTGATGTTTCAGTCATTGTAGTTGACAGCTAACTCATGAAGTAACTATCTCTCTCATCAGTTCTACTTCCTTGCAATCAGTCACAATGTATAAATTAATCTAATCACTCTAGGTGTTGTGCCCTGAGTCCCATTAACAAACCAGGTGACAGATCTGCCCTATCCCACACTTTCTCCTTGATGGTTTTAGCTAATGCTCTTTTTAATGTCCTATTCATTGGTTCTATGGTCCTCATGCTTTTCAGGTGTTAGGGGTCTTGAAACATTTGTTTAATTCCCAGAAAAGTTTTAATTTCTTTAGTTACTCATCCTGTAAAATGTGATCCCTCATCAAAATGCATCTGGAATGGTTTTTCCATCAAATGATTACCTCTTCTACCATTACTCAAGCAATAATTGTAAGTGAACAATCCTAAATTCTAAATTGATCAATTGAGGACATGAGCTCAGTGGTTAGCACTGCTGCCTCACAGCTCCAGGGACCCAGGTTCGAGTCCAGCCTCAAGTGATTGTGTGCAATGTTGACATTCTCCTCATGTTTGTGCGAGATTACTTTGGGTGCTACAGTTGCCTCCCACAGTCTAAAGATGTGTAGAATAGGTGATTGGCCATGATAACTTGCCCCATAGTGTCCAAGATGTGTAGGCTAGGTGCGTTAGCTGTGTGATAGGCAGGGTCATAGGGAAGGAGTGGTCTGGATGGCATACTCTTTGGAGGATCGGTATGGACCCAATGGGCTGAATAACCTGTTTCTACACTGTAGAGATTCTATGACTCTATCATAGAACTGTATGTCAGTGCGTATTTCCCACAATACATACATCAGGTATTATGAAACTAACAGCCATTTAATGCTCACCTTATTTGTAATGTCAAATCAAAGATGTGAAATTTTGAAGTGTTGAATAACAGCAAACTAACCAAATAGGTTTCTGATATAAATCTGCACCATATTGTATCAAGCCCTATAGGTTCCAATAAAACAACATCAAACATTGTTTGTGTCCACCAAAGGCTGATTATTCCTTCCCGTCAGTGTCCTTTGCTTCTATCACTTACTTCCTGGCTTGGCTCTTTGTTGTTCATAAAATCACAGAACAATAGAATCCCTATAGTGTGAAAGCAGGCCATTCTGCCTATTGAGGCCACACTGACCCTCCAAAGAGCATCCCATTCGGACCCATCCCCGATATTATCCCTGTAACCCTGCATTTCCTATTGCTAATGCACCCAGCCTGCACATCCCTGAACACTATGAGCAATTTAGCATGCCCAATCTACCTAACCTGCACACGTTTGGATTGTGGGAGGAAACCAGAGCACCCAGAGGAAAACCACACAGACACAGGGAGGATGTGCAAATTTCACACAGACAATCATTTGAGGGTGAAATCAAATCTGAGTCTCTGATACTGTGAGATGCAGTGCAAACCACTGAACCAATATTCAATGCAGAGTATAGGTGCTAATCTTCTGTTTTACTCACATTTATTTTGTGAAAACATTTTTAATTGGAACTATATTCAACTCGTTCAACTTTAAGCTTTAAAGTACCCAAACCCATTTGACTGATTGTGGATCTGATGATTGAGCAGCCTTGAAATGTGTCCTGTTTGTATTCGTGAGATAGATCCATATAACTACTATGTCGGTGTTCTCTAAAGTGCAGCATTGAAGCGGTGAACTGTGTTCTAAATTAATCTGGCTGTGCCATGTTGGTGCAGTGGGACTGGTGCTTAGTTGTTGCTGGCTTCTGTGGTTGGAGGCTCAAGCTAATCGCTACCCATGGAGTCTACCTCAGATGTTGTGGAATGATGGCTAATGTAGAGGGCCAGAGAAGGCACTGTCCAAATGTAACCACTTTGATTCTCAAGTCAGGAATGGCTGTATCAAGCTTTATCTCACTGAAACCAGAGATATTCACAACTGCATGTAGATGAGGTAATATTAGGTAATAATGAGATGTTAAAACATGTAAAATGTTGCCTGACTGCTAACTCGTCTCAAGTAGCCATCAAAACCCTCAGTGGAAAACCAGACATTCTTTTTTCTTGACATCAAGAATCTCACATTTTCATTCTCGCCACATTTTTCCAACTTTCTCACTTTTGCACATTTCATTCAAACACAGGAAAAGTTCTGTCATTGTGTTATTTATTCTAGCTGAAAATGTGTTGCTGGAAAAGCACAGCAGGTCAGGCAGCATCCAAGGAACAGGAGATTCGACGGGTTTCGGGCATAAGCCCTTCTTCAGGAAGCCCTTTCCTGAAGAAGGGCTTATGCCTGAAACGTCGAATCTCCTGTTCCTTGGATGCTGCCTGACCTGCTGCGCTTTTCCAGCAGCACATTTTCAGCTCTGATCTCCAGCATCTGCAGCCCTCACTTTCTCATGTTATTTATTCTAGTCATGACAACTAAAACCACATGAAATTTTGGATCCACTTCACATCTCAAAACCTTGATCTCCACAAACTTCTCAACACTTCCAGAGGGAGCATTAATGATGTTAGTGCCACTAGACAGAAACAAGTTTAAGACTTCAATTTAAATGTCTCCTCAATGCTTGTTCAGTGTTGCCTAATCAACAAATACTGCCTTGCTTAATTAGCACAGGAAAGGAACACCAAAATGTCAACTGAGAATAGTTTTGATTTGGAGATGCCGGTGTTGGAATGGGGTGTGCAAAGTTAAAAATCACACAACACTAGGTTATAGTCCAACAGTTTTGTTTGGAAGCACTAGCTTTCAGAGCGCTGCTCCTTCACCTGATGAAGGAGCAATGCTCCGAAAGCTAGTGCTTCCAAATAAACCTGGTGGACTATAACCTGGCATTGTGTGATTTTTAGCTGAGAAGGGTTTGAAATGCATCTGAGAAAAGATAACAAGTAAACATTTCATGCGCACAGCGTCTACGTTGGAGTGGAGGATGGAATAACGACCTTTTCCATCTTTTTCGGGTATAAGGAAAGAATTACAGGTGAAAGTTAAGAGTTAGGATTTCTTGCCCAACCAGAGATTTAAAAATCCACAATCCCAGGCTAAAAAGACTGGAAAATGAAAATGCCAATAAGCTGCCAACAGGGACTGGAGCATATTTTTGGCCGCGTAAATATTTAAAAGTAATTTATTTCCTACCGATTTCATTAGTTGGCTTTTTAATAGTCATGGTCCATTGAAAAGGGCACATTTATCAGATTTTTATTAATAGAGCTGATGACATTAGGGTAACTCAGTATCACCTTATCAGTGAATTGAGAATAGAATGGATATGTGACACAGAGGATTGAATGCATCAATGAAAAAGGAATAAAAGAAAAATAAATGCATGAGAATGAATAAATCAGACCTGGAATTGGGTCAAAAGCCTGGAAAAAGATTGAAATTAAGTGACAAGTATATGGGGATGGGAAGATATGGTCTAAATTCAAGGAAGTGATGAGCAATTAATCCAAAATTTTTTTCCCATGCTAATGGCACAGTTAATGGCACTCAGCCACTATTAGTATGGAAAGTATCCAGTAATTTGATGTCTGGAATATATAATGTAAATTGCCAATCACCATAAGTTACTGCAGAGTTGCACAAATCTCCTTTTAATTTATGAAAATGGCAGCGTTCCCTCAACCTTTTTGAGTTTTGAATACTTGCTGCATTGGGACATTATTTGTCAATTAAACTCAATGCAGGAAGTTTGGCTTATTAATTATCAATCTGTTTACTGAGGAGATTTTACCTGTATTCAAATGGAGATTTTTTTGAAGTGAAAAATTGAAATTCAAGTTGACTTTTTTCCTTCTTTCAATCCATTTTTTGTTTTCCGTTTCTCAATCTGTACTTAATTTGACTTTAGCTCAACCGAATTTCATCTATCATTCCTGGTTCTTTGCTGATGACAATCTGACATTACCCTCTCCGTCCCTCCCTCGAGAGAAAATTGTATCGAATAGGGGCTTTTAAACATAAGCAGATTTTGCTGAGTTGTGAAATTTCCAAATTTGCATTAGCCATCTCAGTAGTGCAAATGCAACCCATCGGGTAAATATTCAAAACTTTAAAATATTCAGATTTAACAAATTCAGGAGGGAAATATTTAAAGCCTTTAAATGCCTATTTAATTCAACTTCAGCGAACCATTTCAATTCAAACTAATTAGTTACTTCAAAGACTGTGGTTGAAAGATTCCAACAAGTAATTTTGCATTGGAATGCCCATTACCAATCGCTTAATCACTATGCACAAGTCATTGTTGTTTTGTCATTATCCAAGACTTAGTGCAAGATCCAGTAAATGCATTATTACAGGTATACTCAGAAATCCCACAGGATTCCAGACTGAAACAAATCAAACTCGAGTTTAGTCATATTCAGTTCCTTATCCAACAATGTGGGCGGCATGGTGGCACAGTGGTTAGCACTGCTGCCTCACAGCGCCAGAGATCAGGGTTCAATTCCCACTCTCAGGTGACTGACTGTGTGGAGTTTGCACGTTCTCCCCGTGTCTGTGTGGATTTGTCTCTGGGTGCTCTGGTTTCCTCCCACAGTCCAAAGATGTGCAGGTCAGGTGAATTGGCCATGCTAAATTGCCTGTAGTGTTAGGTAAGGGGTAAATGTAGGGGTATGGGTGGGTTGTGGGTCAGTGTGGACTTGTTGGGCCGAAGGGCCTGTTTCCACACTGTAAGTAATCTAAACTGCCTTGCAATGCTTCATTTGTTAACAGAGCAACAAGTATTTCCTGTAAAGAGTCATACAGCATAGAAACAGACCCTTCATTCCAACACATCCACGCTGCCCAGTCATTGGCTAGCATTTGGCCCATATCCCTCCAAACCCTTCCTTTTCATGTACCCATCCAGCTGTCTTTCAAATGTGATTCTATTCATCTCCATCACTCCCTCTGGCAACTCATTCCATACACAGACCACCCACTGTGTGAAAAAGTTGCCCCTTGGGTCTTTTTTATATCTTTCCCCTCTCACCCTAAACCTATGACCTCTAGTTCTGGACTCCCGCAACCCAGGGAAAAAACTTTGTCTATTTATCCAATCCATGCCCCTCATGATTTTATAAAACTCGATAAGGTTACCCCTCCACCTCTGACTATTCAGGGAAAAGGTCCCAGCCGATTCAGCCTCTCTCTGTAACTCAAATCCTCCAGTCTCAGGAACATTCTTGTTATCCCCTTTTGCACCCTCTCAAGTTTAACAACATGCACTATATGTGTTAATAAAGGGTGACTAGGTGATCGGATACCAGCCTTCATGGAGCTACTTTAATGTATTTCTGCTTTAAATTTTTATGCAACTTGCCCTGTCTGAACTATTTCTTATGGCAATGCATTCCAACTATTTTAGAAACTATGTTTAAAAATGTCATACATTAATGGCCTATTTTGAATTGTTCACCAACTATCAAATCTCCTTATAATCTTACAAACCTCGATGGTGGAGCTGCAGCAACATCATAGTGGGAGAACCTTTACAGCACAGGAGAATCAGAATCTCAACTAATCAAATGCAATTCATAGCAAGGCGTCCATTTACCCATACACAACAATTGACTTCCATGATACTCACTACAAAATTCCCATTAGACTGCAAAATATCTGCTGCCACATAACACTTAGCAGGCACTGCTAAATATCCATTAAGAGCCATAGTGCTTACTCACTGCCAAATATCCATTAACCTGCATGCTACCCATCACCAGTTATTGTTAACCTACATACTAGTCATTGCTAAGCATCCAACATAACTCATGCCAGATTTCTGTTATTCTCATTAACTCTCACCTCCAGGTACATACTCATCTTCTTCTTTGCCTCAACTAGCACTTTGTTATTTGCTGAGACACATATGTCAGTCCTCCAATATTGTCTATATTGCATACTCAATTGCCTTTCAGTTAAAAATACCAACTACCTTTTCTTTCCCTGCATGCTAACTGACTCACCGTTCTCATCTTTGTCCAAATTCTCCTTTAACACAATGCACCCAATGATGCTTCAGAGGAACATTTTAAAATCAAATATGACACCAAGCCATTTAGGAGATATGAGGTCAGATGACCATACCCTTGGCCAAAAATGGTTGTTTAAGGAATGCCTCAAATAGAGAAGAGGTGCAGAGAGATGTACTTGTCTCATCAAGTATGCAATATATTTTTAAGGGAAATGCTCATGATGTCAACATCATGTCCAGATATGTTTTCTGATGATATAAAGACCCCATATGACCAAAACAAACTGCAGATGCTGGAAATCAGAAATAAAAAGCAAATATTGCTGGAAAAAAATCTCAGCAGGTCTCACAGCATCTGTGGAGAGAAAGCAATGTTGACACTTTAACAGAGAGACCCTCTTTCAGAACTGATTTTAGCAAGGCAAAGGTTGGTGTATCCACTACAGATAGGGTGGAGGAAGGGGAAGGAGTGAACGATCAGTGGAGATGGAGCCCAGAGAGAGAGAAACACAGCGAAGCAGATAAAGGAAGGTCAGCCTGGGAGAATCAATAGCTGCTAATAGGGACCAGTAGTAGCTGACAATATGTTACTGTGACAGGAGCCCATGCGATGTTGAATTTGATGCGTGGACGTTGGGGTAAAGACATGAGAGAAGGTGCTCAGGCACTTAAATTATTGAGATTGATATTGAGTTCTGAAGGCTGCCGGGTTCCCAAGTGGAAAATGAGGTGCTGTTTTTCCAGCCTGCAAAGGGCTTCAGTGGAGCTTTGCAGCAAGTCTGAGACAGATGTTGGCCAGGGAACAGAGCGGTCTGTTGAAGTGGTAGGCACCAGGAAGATTAGGGTCTTTTTTGCCATCAAAAACCCAAATGTTCTGCAAAGTGGTTGCCCAGTCTGTGCTTCGTCTACACCAATCTAGACCAGACCACATTGTGGACAGTGGATACAGTAAATTCGATTGAGCAAAGTGCAGGTAAGTCACTGCAAGGGGGTCTCTGAAATGTCCATTTTTTCTTCAATCAAGGCTTTCCCACCACTATGGTTGACAGGGCTCTCAGTCATGTCTGACTCATCTCTTACACTTCAGCTCTCTTCCCTCCTACAAAATCAATAAGGTACCCCTCATTCTCACCTACAATCCCACCAGCATCTACATTCAATAGATCATCAGCCTTCATTTCTGCCACCTCTAGACACATATTCCCCTCCTTTCCCTTGTCAGCTTTTGAGGGACTCGGTTGTGGGATGAGCGTGGGTTCAGCAACACCAGTGAAGTGGGCCCAGCAGTGAAGAGGTGATGCTTAAAGTGGGGTGACTCCTATGTTGGTGGGTCTGATGCAGGTGGCAGTGAGGAAGTAGAGGTCTCCCTTAAGGCTAGGTGTGAACATGGATTAGGCAAGAAAGGCTGGCATTGTGAATTTTTTACTTCTTTACTTTTCTAATGTATTCCTGTGACCTATAATGCTGGACTGTTTATTTCTTTACTTTTCTAAATTTTATTTTGTTTCTTAAGAAGTTGACCTTAAATATCTGGACCTGGGTACCTTTGTACCTAAATGATGCAATAATGCGACAACTGTAAACTTTTCATGATATTCATTTGAGCACATGTGACAATAAAGCTACTTCATTCATTCATTCCTTCATTCATTCATAGGAACCATTCCCTCTAAGAAACCTCAGTCCACTCTCCTCCACTCCCAACATCTCGTCACACCCCCTTCCCCTGCAACCACAGAAGCTGTAACAACAACCTGTTTACTCCCTCTCCCCTCTCAATCCAAGGCCCCAAATATTCCTTCCAGATGAAGCAATGATTTGCCTCCAGTCCATTCAGTCTAGTTTACTACATCACATACCATTTTTACTGAATGAGTAAATCCAAGTTAAAGCACAATTCTATAACAAGTCATAGTGGCTTTCTGCCACACAGAATGATGGCTAGGGAGTTAATGATGAACCATTCCTTGTCACAATTTTTCTACTTCAACAGAGGTCCCTTGGCATCCATCAGGGACTCAAGCCTAAATGGTCAATAGACTTGGACACCCCAGCAAAAAAAGCTTCCTGTAAATATTCATGTCCACGGTTAACTATCAAGCACTGTAGGATTAGTAGAAAACCTCACACGGTTCTATTAAAAATAATATCAAGGCGCAACTTTATGGTGATAGACAATGACTCACAGAGGACCATTAAAGCTTGCTTCATGCCATTGAATGTACTATACAGGGCTTCATTGAGCTTATTAAATGTATGTCAATGCACTACAGCAAAAATATACATCAGTGTCTGCAACAACCCTTACAATTTGACAGTGCAGGTTTTAGATATAACAAAGCTGAATGTTTTTGAGAACGCATTTCTGACTGATTTTATTGAATTGGCAGAATGTTTTGATATTCTACTGCAAAAATAACAGCAAAAGCAACCTTGGAATAACAGAATCTTTTAACTGTAGAGCACAATAAATGTTTTTCAAATCACAATGACATGGAGCATTGGTAGATTGCATGAATACATTTTAACAAAAAGAGGAGCATTTCTCAAATATGCTTTGTGATTCTGGTTCAAAAACTCTTTAAAAACTTTAATGATTAAAATCCTCTTACATACGAAATAAATAGGCCACATAGAATTGAGAGCTTAACATTAACTTTTATTAGGAAAGATGGGGGTAGGGTTGAGCAAGAGACATAAGGTGGAACAGTGGCTCAGTGTTTAGTACTGCTGCTTCACAGCACCAGGGACCCAGGTTCAATCACAGCCTCAGGTCTGTCTGTGGGGGATTTACACATTCTCCCTATGTCACTGTTGATTTTCTCCAGGTGGTCTGGTTTCTTTCCACAGTCCAAAGATGTGAATGTTAGAAAAACTGGCTGTGCTAAATTGTCTATAGTTGCTGGCTACATGGATTAGCTATGAGAAATGCAGTGTTACAGGGATGGGTGGGATGCTCTTTGGAGAGTCAGTGTGGATTCAATGGGTCAAATGGCTCACTAGGGAATCTATGATTCTGTGCATTAATCTAGCTTACACTATGGTAATAAATCTGCAGAATGTTTCGAAAGCTGCTGCAGATTGTACTGTTAACAAGACTTCAGCACATTCCTGATTTATATGACATTGGTGTGTTTTATTAAAAAGTGACCCCAAAATCTGCACAATCAGGGATTAGGCGTGTGTTAAATATGAGAATGAAATTACATAGCCTGTAAGAAGCCTCCTAAAAACAAACAAAGAGATCAGATTTTCCAGCAATTTCTGTTTCTGTTTCTGATTTACACATCAGCGTTTGTTTCTGTTTTAAAGAAATCAGTTTCCCAGCGATCATCAAATGTTCAGTTAGCTCAGTTAGTTGGATGGTTGGTTTGTAATGCAGACTTTAATTCCCACACTGGCTTAGGTCACTATTAAGGTCCCATCTTTTCAAACTTGTCTGAGGTGTGAAACTCAGGTTAAATCACCACCGGTCATATCTCACTACTGGGAGAGTAATCTTCTGGTCCTCTGGAACTCTGGTGATTTTACCTTTCTATTTGTTAGATGCAAATAGCCAGAATGCAATATTGATCATAAGAACATAAGAATTAAAAGATCAGCCATGATCTAATTATTAAATAGCAGAGCAAGCTCGAAGGGCCATCTGGGGTCACTTTTAATAAATCACACCAATGTCATATAAATCAGGAATGTGCTGAAGTCTTGTTAACAGTACAATCTGCAGCAGCTTCTTCAGCACCACACACTGTTCTCCAGCATCTGCAGTCCTCACTTTCTCCTAGTTGATTTCAACCTCACTGCGAAGCCTCTTCCAAGGATGCCTACCTTGAAGAAGTTCTCCTCCCTCTCTCTGCAAAGATGTAATTGAGTCCCTCTCTCACTGTACTCCCCAAGTCCTCTCCTCTGCCCTGAAGCTCTTCAAAGGCCTCGTTCTTGATGAAGAGCTCTTCCCAAAACATTGATTCTCCTATTCTTTGGATGCTGCATGACCTGCTGTGCTTTTCCAGCACCACACACTCTCGACTCTGATCTCCAACATCTGCAGTTCTCACTTTCTCGTAATTGATTCTGGTTGGGGGTAAGTTGTTGGAAGTGACTTTGAAAGGTAGGATTTACATGCATTTGCAGAATGATAAGATATAATCATCATGGTTTTGTGCGAGGGAAATCCTGTCTCACAAACTTGACTGAGTTTTTGGCGGAAGTAACCAAGAAGCTTGATGAGGACATAGTAGTCTACATTGTTTACTTGGACTTTCGTGAAATCTTCATCAAGGTTCCAAATGAATAGATTAATTAGTAACATTAGATCAAATTGGATTCAGGATGATGTTGCCAATTGGATACAAAATTGGTGTAACAGCAGAAGACAGAGAGTGATGGTGTAGGATTGTTTTTCAGACTGCAGGCCTCTGACAAGCGAAGTTCCACAGAGATTGGTGCTGGGTTCACTTTTATTTGTCATTTACATAAATAATTTAGATGACAAGATAGAAGGCATGGTTAGTAAGCTTGCGGATGACACCAAAGTTGATGGGATAATGGACAGTGAAGAAGGTCATCTAAGATTACAAGGGGATCTTGATTAATTGGGTCACAAGGCTGAGGAATGGCAGATGAAGTTTAATTTGGATAAATGTAAGGTATTGCATTTTGGTAAAACAAAAAAGGGCAGGACTTACACAATTAAAACCAGGGTCTTGGGTACTTGGGGAGTATTGGAGAACAGAGAGATCGAGGGGTTCAGGTGCGTAATTCTTTGAAGTTTGCTTCACATACAGATAAGATGGTTAAGAAGGTGTTCAGCACACTTGCCTTGATTGCTCAGATTTTTGAGTATAGAAGTTGGGATGTTACATTGAGGTTGTACCAGAAATTGCTGAGGCATCTTCTGGAGTGCTGTGTCCAGTACCAGTCACCCAGTTACAGGAAGCTGGAGAGCATTCAAAAGAGATTTACCATGATGTCGCCAGGCTATAAAGAGAGGGTGAATTGGTTGGGAATTTTAATGCTGGAGTGTAGGAGATTGAGGAGTGAACATATAGAGTCAGGAATTTCAAGACTACAGGACACATTTTTAAGGTGAGAGGAGAAAAAGTTAAAAAAGACACGAGGGCCTAATTGTTTATAAACAGAGTGGTTTCTGCGTGGAATGAACTTCCAACAAAGTGATGGATGTGAGTGCAGTTACAACATTTGTAAGATATTTATACATGTATGTGAATAAATAGTGTTTAGAGGAATTTGAGCCAAATGCAGGCAGGTGTGATTAATTTATTTTGGGATTATCGTCAGCATGGACTAGTTGAGCTGAAGGATCTGTTTCTAGTATAACTCTATGACTCTACTTGTATAAGAATCTGTCAATGATTTTGTTTTAAATGCTTACTATCCAGCCATGAGGACAATGTCTTTTTAGTATAGTTCCAAAGTGCAATTCCCCAAATTCTTTTTTCTTGCAACTTAGGCCTCCATTACTTACTTGTCAGCATTAATAAAAAGTTGGAAAGCTGAATAATCTCTCTGGAGGAATAAAAAGGATTTGCACTTACTTCTGTATCTTGTGAAGATGTGTCTCAAATAATTTGCACAAATTAATTTTTAATTGCAGTGACTACGATAATTGGGATGCAGTCAAATCGCGCAGAACAAAATCCCACGAACAGCACTAAAATTATTAATAGTTTTGTTTTCCTTGGGGTGGTGTTGGAAAGAGAAATGTTACCTGAAAGTGCCTTCCTCATCCCGGAAGAGTGTCACGGGATCTTTAACATCTTTGAGAATGCACAAATGAAGCCTTAGTTGAACATCACACACCAAAGCCAAAGGGACAACTATAACCTTCAATGCAGGTGAGTTGTTGTTGCAGGAAATTTTTAAAAATTATTGAAACCATGAATGTCACACAAACTCAGTCGCTTTGTTTTTGTTTTACTGAGGTTGGGCTGTGGGATCATGTGGCCAAATTGCTTTCAGTAGACAAGTCAGTCTTGGCTGTGTGTCTTGATCATAACAGGATGTCAATTTTAAACATTGGAGACCAAGTTTTGCAACAGCTAAAAGGAGGCTTGAAGAGTCTTTAGTTCTATGGAGCAAGAACTTTTCTTGTGCCCCTGAAGGATCAGGGATATTCCTTCCAGACCCAACAAGTTTAATTTGTCACATCCCACAATCAGAAAATCCCCACATTTGTTCCATGATTTTCTACTCTTTGATTATTGCTCATTAACTCCCCTCTACTGATTTGAATAATCAGATCCTGCTTGAACATCAATCTGTACCAGACAGTCTCTCTGTTGATCTCTTTCTCCTTGGTGCAGTAGTGCTCAAAAAATTACAACAGTCCCCTTGATTATCTTGGATAGCTGGCCAGATGCTAAGAATCTTGTAGTGAATAACTCTCCTCCTGACTCCCTAGAGGTGAAAAGAATTAATCTCCACCTTTCTTGCAGCCTACATGTGGAGCGCAGCAGATGGGGAAGATACTAAATGAGTATTTTGCATCAGTGTTTACTGTGGAGAAGGATATGAGAAATAGAATGTGGAGAAATAAATGGTGACATTTGAAAAATGTCGATATTACAGAGGAAGAGGTCCTGGATGTCTTGAAACGCATAAAAGAAGATAAATCCCCAGGAACTGATCAGGTGTACCCTGGAACTCTGTGAGAAGCTACGGAAATGATTGCTGGACTCCTTGCTGAGATATTTGTATCATCGATAGTCACAGGTGAGGTGCTGGATGACTGGAGGTTGGCTAATGCGGTGCGACTATTTAAGAAAGCTGGTAAGGAAAGGCCAGGGAACTATAGACTGGTGAGCCTGACATCAGTGGTGGTCAAGTTGTGGAGGAAATCCTGAGGGACAGGATTTAAATGTATTTGGAAAGGCAAGGACTGATTAGGGATAGTCAGTGTGGCTGTGTGAGTGGGAGACCATATCTCATGAACTCGATTGAATTTTTTTGAAGGTGTAACGAAGAGGATTGATGAACGCAGAACGGTAGGTGTGATTTGTGTGGACGTCAGGTTCGACAAGGTTCGACAAGGTTCCTCATGGGCGACTGGTTAGTAAGGTTAGATCTCATGGAATACAGAGAGAACTAACCATTGGATACAGAACTGGCTTGAAGGTAGAGGATAGAGGGTGATGGTGGAGGGTTGCTTCTCAGACTGGAGGCCTATGACCAGTGGTGTATCACAAGGATCGGTGCTGGGTCCACTGCTTTTTGTCATTTATACAAGTAATTTGGATGCGAACGTAAGAAGTATAATTAGCCATTTTGCTGGACAGCAAAGAAGGTTATCTCAGATTACAATGGGATCTAGATCAGTTGGGCCAAAGGGCTGAGAAGTGCCAAATGGATTTTAATTTAGAAAAATGTGAGATGCTACATTTTGGAAAAGCAAATCTTAGCAAGATTTATACACTTAATGGTAAGGTCCTAGGGAGTGTTGCTGAACAAAGAGATCTTGGAATGCAGGTTCATAGCTCCTTCAAAGTAGAGTCACAGCTCGATAGGATAGTGAGGAAAGCATTTGGTATGCTTTCCTTTATTGGTCAGAGCATTGAGTATAGGAGTTGAGAGGTCATGTTACAGCTGTACAGGACATTGGTAAGGCAGCTTTTGGAATATTGCATGCAATTCTGGTCTTCTTCCTTTCAGAACGATGTTGTGAAACTTGAAAGGGTTCAGGAAAGTTTTAAAAGGATGTTGCCAGGTTTGGAGGATTTGAGCTATAGCGAGAGGCTGAGTAGGTTGGAGTTGTTTTCCATGGAATGTGGAAGCTGAGGGGTGACATTATAGAAGTATATAAATCATGAGAGGCATGAATAGGATAAACAGACAAAGTCATTTCCCTATGGTGGGGGAGTCCAGAACTAGATGGCATGGGTTCAGGGTGAGAGGGGAAAGATATAATGGGGACCTAAGGGACAACTTTTTCACGCAGAGGGTAATGCGTGTATGGAATGAGCTACCGGAGGAAGTGGTGAAGGCTGGTACAATTGCAACATTTAAGAGGTATTTGGATGGGTATATGAATAGGAAGGGTTTGGAGGGATATGGGCCAAATGCTGGTAGGTGGAACTAGATTAATTTAGAATAGCTGTCCGCCTTGGCAAGTTGGACGACAGAGTCTGTTTCCATGCTGTATACCTTTATGACTCTATGCCTAATTCAGGTTTCAGGTAATTGCAGACATTTCTCCATGGTTAAGGAAGACAGCAAAAATAAAAGATGTGTTGAGTTGATTGAGATGCTAAGTGATCAGCAATAGATGTCAGTTTTTCAGGATTGATAATGCTACTGTTGAATGACAGTAGAAAATGAACAGAAAATGTGACATATCGGCAAAACAATCAAATAATAGGAAGTTCAGTGCCATTTAAAACAATGTGTCTGACAGCTCTTTCTCACATTGTACATCAGAACATCTAATCCTTGGTGATGAACTGTTGGAAGACACACTGATCAGAGGCCTTAAGGGTCAAGTATCCAACTTATACTTTGTCATATCTAACACTCAGCACAGGTCCTACTGGGATGCTCTCAAAATCTCTGGCTTTGCTTCAACACTTGACAGGGTGGTCAATATTCACGATTTGTACTCTACTACCTGCTGGAAATCCATCAAAATTGTGAAATTCGACTTGTGATGTCAAAAGCAGCACATTTTGATGAAAAGAGACTTGCCAATAGTCAACAACATTGTTAACCTTGGCTCCATCGGAGCTTTTGAATCAAAAGGTGAGTTTTTCAGGTTCTAATGCCAGACTTGGGTAGATAGTCTAGTTTAGCATATGGACAACTATATTGTTGTCAGTATCATCCTTTAAATGTCCTGGGTGCTGTCTTCAGTGTATGTCAGAGAGTACTTGGCATCATTTTAAGAAGAGAAGGAATTAATCAAATGCCTGGTCAATGTTAATCCTTCACCAACAATCAAGTCTGACTGTACAGTCATGCCAGCAGTATGAGATGCTAGCTTTTTCATCTGTGAGACAGCAAAATACATTTTGTGATTGCCTCCAACAGTGAATAATGACACTTCAAAAAATAATTTCTCATTTGTGACAGTCCAAAAATGGGAAAGATGTGTGTGCATACACAATCTAGCCTCAAGTTATGCTTAAATGAATGGTCTGAAGTTACATTCAAATTAATTTGTGTATTCTTCAGCACAAAATATTCCTTGAACAAGCACAATTAGGCTACGGGTTAATTTTTAATTTTATACTTCTTGTATCAAGGCAGGGTTTCACAAACTGTGGGTTGTGTCACCAAATGTGACATCTGGTGAGTAAACTGTGATAGGGGTACTTTAGGATCAATTTGGGAGGACCACAGTCTGCACAGTTACTATGGAAAATAATTCTTTCTGTTGTGTTCCTTACCCTGGGTTGTAAACTCATAGACACCAACAAGTAGGTCAAATGGGGACCAGAGGAGTTGGGTGGATGAGTATGTTTAAAGTGGGGTCAAAGGCAAAAGGAAATGTTTGGAGAGAAATGGGTGATTACAATGTACCTGACTAATAGAAAGTGGGAAAGAGGTACTTCAATGAGCCTTCTGTTTCTTAGAAGTTAACCGAACTATAGTGAACCTACATGAGTTCAAAAACAATAATGATTTTACAGTTTGATTTAAAACGTGGATTTTTATTATTGAATGAATTATTGATCTATAAGCACAAATATCATTTTTTTTCTTATTTTTTCCAGTATCTGCAGTTACAATAAGTTTTTAGTGCTCATTTGGGGTCGCAGTGGGAGAACAATTGAATTAGGATATTCTTACTTCTATTTAAATATGGTAATCTGGATATAGTTTTATTCATATTATTTATTGGTTTCATTGATGTTCACCAGGTAGACTGAGCAAATTAAATACTTATGTAATAGGGAAGACGTTAGAAGCTATTACTAAAGACATTAGTGGCATGGTGGCTTAATGGTCAGCACTGCTGCCTATCAACACTAGGGACTGGGGTTCAATTCTAGCCCCAAACTTCTTTGTCTGTGTGGTTTGCATGTTCTCTCTGTGGATTTCTTCCAGGTGCTCCACTTTCCTCACACAGTCCAAGAATGTGCATCCTTGGGAGATTGACAATGCTAAATTTCTCTGTAGTACCCTGGGATGTGTAGGCATTGTGACAAATGTGGGGTTACAGCGATAGGGCCTGGGTCTAGATCTGGATGGCTGCTCTTTGGACGGTCATTGCAGATGAGATTGACTGAATGGATTTTATGATTCTACGGTATTACAGCAGAGCAATTGAGGCAGTTCAAGGTAATCAGACAGAGTCAACATGATTTTGTGAAAGAAACGTCATTTATGTCGTTCTTTGGAATAATATGTGCTGTTGAAAAGGAGACATTATGGATGTGTGATACTTAGATTACCAGAAGACATGTGTTTTGATCAAAAATGCTTGTGGAAAATTAGAGCTCACAGCGTAAAGGGGTATCATATTGGCATGGCAAAAATATGGTTAGCTAACAGGAA
Organism: Hemiscyllium ocellatum; assembly: GCF_020745735.1. Classification (NCBI taxonomy): domain Eukaryota; kingdom Metazoa; phylum Chordata; class Chondrichthyes; order Orectolobiformes; family Hemiscylliidae; genus Hemiscyllium; species Hemiscyllium ocellatum. Next base: position 30,249,579 of record NC_083421.1, on the reverse strand, counting down.
GCACACAGTGGGCATAAAGGAGTTCATTCTTAGTTGATAAGCTACAACAAGAGGTGCGCCATGGGGTCATTGCTGCGTCCTCAGCTTTTAATAGTTCATAAAATGGCTCGAGTGAAGACACTGAAAATATGGTTGCCAAATTTGCTGATAATGTGAAGATAGGTAGGAAAATATATTATGAAGCAGTCATACTGAGCCTGCAAAGAGAAACAGTTTAGTGCATAGGATGGAGTTTAGAAGATTAAGAGGCAACTTGATTGAAATCTATATAAACCTAATTGGTCTTGATAGAATGCAAATTGGAGAGTATGTTCGTTCTTGCAGGAAATTCTTGAACTACGGGTCAGAGTTTGAAAATCACCTATTGAAGACAATGCTGGGGAAAAGTTTTATTTTTCCACAAAGGATCATAAACGTTTGGAATGATATTCCTCACAGATGTTAGTAGCAGAGTATTTGAATATACTTAAGGCAGAGATAGATTCTTCACAAGTAGGAGGTAAAAGTTTACTATAGAAATGTGGAATAATTAGTTCAACATGATATCATTGAATAACGGATAAGGCTAAAAGGCTGAGTGACTCATTCCTGCTCTTAATTTGTAAGTATGCTTGTGTCTAAGAGCCCTGAAAAAGGATCAGTGCCAAAATTATCACAATGAAAAGATGCTCATCAGGTTGGCTTAATGTAATCGCAGGAGAAAGAGAGGACTGCAGATACTGGAGATCAGAGCTGAGAATGTGTTGCTGGAAAAGCGCAGCAGGTCAGGCAGCATCCAAGGAGCAGGAGAATCGACGTTTCGGGCATGAGCCCTTCTTCAGGAATGAGGAAAATGTGCCAAGCAGGCTAAGATAAAAGGTAGGGAGGAGGGACTTGGGGGAGGGGCGTTGGAAATGCAATAGGTGGAAGGAGGTTAAGGTGAGGGTGATAGGCCAGAGTGGGGGTGGGGACAGAGAGGTCAGGAAGAAGATTACAGGTTAGGAAGGTGGTACTGAGTTTGAGGGTTGGGACTGAGACAAGATGGGTGGAGGGGAAATGAGGAAACTGGAGAAAATATGGAGGTTAGTGGGGTGGTAGGTGAGGACCAGTGGGGTTCTGTCCTGGTGGCGATTGGAGGGGCGGGGCTCAAGGGCGGAGGAGCGGGAAGTGGAGGAGATGCAGTGGAGAGCATCGTCGATCACGTCTGGGGGGAAATTGCGGTCTTTGAAGAAGGAGGACATGTACATCCTGTCCTTCAGGATTCCCTCCAACAACTTGCCCACCACCAATGTCAGGCTCACTGGTTTATAGTTCCCTGGCTTTTCCTTGCCAGCTTTCTTAAGTAGTGGCACCACATTAGCCAATCTCCAGTCATCTAGAACCTCACCTTTGACTATCGATGATACAAACAACTCAGCAAGAGTCCCAGCAATCACTTCTCTCACTTCCCACAGAGTTCTAGTGTACACCTGATCAGGTCCTGGGGATTTATCCACCTTTATGCGTTTCAACACATCCAGCACTTCCTCCTCTCTAATATAGACATTGATGGGAAATGCAAAATTATGAGCTTCTGGCGTGGAAACTTAAGTTTTCTACAAGCACAGGTGATAAATGGATCAGTAATCTGCTAATTAATTGCAATTAGTTTGGGCCTTTGTGCACATATTATTTAAGTGCAACAGGTACCATATTGTGAAAGTGAGTAAGCTTCAGTTTCATACGTTTCCATAATGTCCCTCCGACAGATATAAGAATGTAAAATTCAATGTAAGTTATCTCACAATAATCAAACTGAGAATTTGTTAGAGCTTCAAATAAGTTTCTCATCTTCATTGCCCATGAACAGAATAAGGTCTAATCATGAATGGGAATGCCTAATCACAAGGAAGAGAAGATAAAGCAGCAAGTATCCAGTCATAAATAATTTATGGCCCCAATCCTACCCAGAATCTTTGCAAGTGAACATAGGAATGGAAAAATACATTGGCTGCAACTCCAATAAAAGTGTTGTTTCTCTTCCATCTCTTACTCCCAACACAAAGTCCACCCATCACAAAGATTTATTTTACAAGCAGTGATTCTAATTGCTCAATACCTTTCAATACAAAAACACAAACAAGATCACAAATCACGCATCCATTCATTCTCCAATTCACAGCACTTTTCCAATGTCTTTTCCCCCTAAATCTGCTCTTTGTTTTTACACTTGCCTAAGGAAAGTCTATCCCAAATCCAGACACTCCCATGATGTAACCATCTTTAAAGGGGAGAATTTTAAATGGGTCATTCCCTTATTGGGTTTGGAGCTCTTGCCAGCCTGATACACTGACCCACAATTGCTACGTTGCAGTGCAAGATAGAAAATTCTGTCCATGTTGTTGAGTTCAAATAGCATTCTTTCTTTAAATAGGATCGGAATAAAGAATTGTCAATTCTGTAACAGTTATATCTGGAGACTAAAATTGACTGCTGCCCTGGAACAGAAGGTAGGTCACTGTCAAAATTGTATATCACACTGCAACACATGCTGATTTAGAATCACTGAAGTATTTTGGATGTCTCCCAGTCTAACAAACATCCCTACTCACCTGTTACAACCCTGACTGTGAAATCCTGGAACTGTTCAACTTTCATTCTGTGAATTACCTGGGTCTTCAGAATTTATTGCACTCAATTGAATAAACAGGTTCTGAAGAATTGGTTCTCTGAAAGCTAAGAGAGAATTCTGAATAGGGAACGGACAACTAAGTTTTCATTCCAGAAGCATGGAAAAGAAATGAACTGGGGATTTCAAAGAATTGATTGACAATGTGATGTTCTTTCTCCTATCCAAAACATTACTCTATCTTTGTTATTTTAAAAAGACAAAGTATTTAAGTTCAAAAAGATTTGGACTTGTATAAATTTTATTGTTATTGCAAACCTCTGATTCTTTCCCAAATTTTTTCTTTGCTTTTGACAATTCAAGGTCATAGCTGTCATGAAAGGAACGGTGCGTGAATGGATTTAAAGAGGAGCATTTTTGTTTACAAATCACCATCTGTTTTTTTTTGGCTACACTTCAAATCATTATTTCAACAATCTTTAAATTAATTTGTTGATCCTCTACCTTCATCCAAGAAGTCACCAAATCAATGGCATTAATCCTCCAAGCAGCACACCCTCTGTCAAACACATTTTTGACTCTACAATATTGTCAGAAACACGGGAATAGATGAAAAGCTGATTTTAGACACTGGGGAGAATAACAAGTATGAAATGATCAGGGCAGAACTTATACAGTCAATGGTAAGGTCCTGGGGAGTATTGCCAAATAGAGAGACCTTGGGATAAAGGTTCCTAGCTTCTTGAAAGTGGAGTTGCAGGTAGATAGGATAGTAAAGAAGGCATTTGGCACATTTGTCTTCAGTGCATTGAGCGTTGGAGTTGCGAGGTCATGTTGCGGCTGTCATTGTTTAGGCCACTTTTGGAATAGTGCACACAATTCTGGTCTCATTGCTGTAGGAAACATGATGTGAAACTTGAAAGGGTTCAGAAAAGATTTATCAGGATATTGCCAGGATTGGAAGGCTTGAGGCTGAATAGGCTGGGGCTGTTTTCCCTGGAGCGTCAGATGTTCATAAAATCATTAGGGACATGAATAGGGTAAACAGTCAAGTTCTTTTCTCCAGGGTAGGGGAGTCCAAAATTAGAGAGCATAGCTTTAAGGTGAAAAGGGAAAGATTTTAAAGGGACCTAAGGGGCAACTCTTTCAGGCAGAGGGTGGTGTGTGTATGGAATGATCTGACAGAGGAGATGGTGGAGGCTGGCACAATTGCAACATATCAAAGGCAGCTAGATGGGTACAGGAATATGGAGGGTTAGAGGGATATGGGCCAAATGCTGGCAAAGGGAACTAAATTAATTTCGAAAACCTGGTCAGCATAGAGGAGTTGGACTGAAGGATTTGTTTCCATGCTGTACGTATCTATGACTGTCTGAAGTTCTCTTGCTGCTATTAATCATCTAATTCTTTCTTATAAATATAATAGGGGAAGCAGATTTAGGACTGAGTTGGGGAAGAACCACTTCACCTAAAGGGTTGTGAATCTATGGAATTCCTTGCTCAGTGAAGCAGTTGAGACTAACTCCCTGAATGTTTTTAAGGCAAAGATAGATAGATTTTTGAATAGTAAAGGAATTAACGGTTAATCGTGAGCAGCAGGGTAGGCGGATCTGAGTCCACAAAAAAGATCAGCCATGATCTTATTGAATAGCAAAGCAGGCTCAATAGGCCAAAAGACCCACTCCTGCTCCTTTTTCTTATGTTCTTATATTCTTAGAAGCACTACGCATTTTTTATTTTTGGCACGAGTTATACACCAGAGTAGTCTCTCATTTGGTAACACTCTTATCTGTCTGTCAAAAGGTTTAAGTCCCATCTCAGGTTCTGAGTTGACATTTTAGGCTGATACCCAGCACAATACTAAGAGAACACTGTATCACAGAACTGGCATTTCTTGGATGAAACATCAAGTTGAGGCTTTGTCTATTCATCAAGGGAGTGCAAAATAATTCAATGTAAAGTTTCAGAGAAGAGCAGGGAAATATTTCCTTAGTAATCACTAGTCCTTAATCAACATCATTAAAAAGTGATTATTTAATCATCATTCCATTGTATAATTTGCCACAGAATTTATGTAAAAAAAAATTGTATGATGTAGAGTATGAGGTCATAAAGGTACTAAATAAATACAACTTTTTTTCAGCGATGGAAATCAATTTCTCTCAGAAAGTCATAGAAGATGCAAACATCAGATTATGAATCAAAACAGCTTTAAAGGTTTATCAAAACTCTTGAGGGAATAATGTCCCAGTATATTTGTTCTGCACTACCCTGAAATAGAGCCCAGATCTTTCTATCAGGAACAGAAGCCCTACATCTAACTGTAACCAGACAAAAATACATATACATATATCACTGTCTGATTTTTCTGCTCAATTTTTCCATGGAGGAACTTTGATAATTGACTTAGCATTGGAAACCTCATTGTAAATATGACAGAAATCTACACAGAAATCACATCCTTTTTCACAGCACACTGCTGCATTCCAGTGAGTAAAGCATTGAAATTCCCCATAGCTTATTTGAAAAGTTATAGAGAGAAGGGAAGTGGATAAGAGGGTAATGTGGATGGAAGTGTGGTGAGCGAGGTAAATAGGTAGGGGGTTTGAATGGTGGGTGGGTGGGATAGTGAGGGTGACAGGTGGGTAGCTGAGTCTGTATCAGTATAATAAAGGCAAGAGGATAAGTAAATGATAAGATAGACACCATCAGAGATGCACATATTAACTTGGATGCATGGATACCGAAGACATATGCAGAGTTCATAATGAGTATTCTACCTCTGACTTCATAAAGAAGAGAGATAATGGAGACATTCCAGTTCAAAAAGAAGAATGTGAAATATTAAATAAAACAGCTTAAAACAGAAGGTAAATACCAGAAGAAATGACCTCCTTGAATGTCATCAGGCCTGGATGAATTAGATCCCAGACTGTTAAAGGAAGCCAGAGAGGAAGCTGGTAGTGTGCATGTGTGTGTATGGAGGTGGGTCACGTGTCAATCCTTAAATAATGCCAACTATGTTTGGAAATTTCTTCCAATCACCTCATAGAGTCATAAAGATGTACAGCACAGAAACAAACCTTTCGGTCCAACTCGTCCATGCCGACCAGATATCCCAACCCAATCTAGTCCCACCAGCCAGCACCTGGCCCATATCCCTCCAAACCCTTCATATTCATTTACCCATCCAGATGTCTTTTAAATGTTGCAATTGTACCAGCCTCCGCCACTTCCTCTGGCACCTCATTATATACATGTACCACCCTCTGCATGAAAATGTTTCCCCTTTGGTCTCTTTTATATCTTTCCCCTGTCACCCTAAACTTATGCCCTCTGGTTCTGGACTCCCCCACCCCAGGGAAAAGACTTTGTCTATTTATCCTATCCCTGCTCCTCATGATTTTATAAACCTCAATAAGGTCACCCCTCAGCCTCTGATGCTCCAGGGAAAACAGCCCTAGACTATTCAACCTTCCCCTGTAGCTCAAATCCTCCAACCCTGGCAACATCCTTGTAAATCCTTTTTGATCCCTTTCAAGTTTCACAACATCTTTCTGATAGGAAGGAGACCAGAACTGCATGCCATATTCCAATAATGGCCTAACCAATGTCTTGTACAGCAGCAACATGACCTCCCAACTCCTGTACTCAATACTCTTACCAATAAAAAAAAGCATACCAAACGCCGCCTTCACTATCCTATCTACCTGCGACTCCACTTTCAAGGAGCTATGAACCTGCACTCCAAGGTCTCTTTGTTCAGCAACACTCCCTAGGACCTTACCATTAAGTGTATACATCCTGCTAAGATTTGCTTTCCCAAAATGCAGCACCTTGCATTTATCTGAATTAAACTCCATCTGCCACTTCTCAGCCCATTGGCCCATCAGATCAAGATCCTGTTGTAATCCGAGGTAACCATCTTCACTGTCCACTACATCTCTAATTTTGGTGTCATGTGCAAACTTACTAACTATATCTCTTATGCTTACCTCCAAATCATTTATATAAATGACAAAAAGTAGAGAACCCAGCATCAATCCTTGTGGCACTCCACTGGTCGCAGGCCTCCAGTTTGAAAAACAACACTCCACCACCCTCTGTCTTCTACCTTTGAGCCAGTTCTGTATCCAAATGGCTAGTTCTCCCTGTATTCCATGAGATCTAACTTTGCTAATCAATCTCCATGGGGAACCTTGTTGAACTCCTTATGGATCACATCTACTGCTCTGCCCTTATCAATCCTCTTTGTTACTTCTTCAAAAAACTCAATCAAGTTTGTGAGACATGATTTCCCACACATAAAGCCATGTTGACTGTCCCTAATCAGTCCTTGCCTTTCCAACAACTTGCCTACCACCGACGTCAGGCTCACTGGTCTACAGTTCCCTGGCTTGTCCTTACCACATTTCTTAAACAGTGGCACTGCATTAGTCAACCTCCAGACATCGCGCACCTCACCTGTGACTATCGATGATACAAATATCTTAGCAAGAGGCCAAGCAATCACTTCTCACACTTCCCAGAGTTCTAGGATACACCTGATCAGATCCTGGGGATTTATCCACTTTTATGCATTTCAAGACATCCAGCAGTTCCTCCTCTGTAATATGGACACTTTTCAAAATGCCACCATCGATTTACCTACATTCTATACCTTGCAAGTCCTTTTCCACAGTAAATACTAATGCAAAATACTTGTTTAGTATCTCCCCCATTTTCTGTGGCTCCACAAAAATGCCACCTTGCTGATCTTACTCCATAGTTACCTTTTTGTTCTTAATGTACTTTCAAAAACCCTTTGGATTCTGTGCAGGTAAGGTACCAGAAGATTGAAGGACTTTTTCAAACACTGTGTCATTCTTTGAAACTGTGCGGGGATGGGCTAAATAATTATATGCCAGGCTGATGATCTCAGTTTTGGCAAATTACAAGAACCACTACTGAGGGATAGGATTAACTGTTAATTAAAAAGGCATGGATTGATCAGAGATAGTCAGCAAAATTGTATAAAAACTTTTGGTCATTTCTCACTAATGTAAGTGATTTATTTTTAGGAGGTGACAAATAGTGCTGATGAGGGGAGTACAGCTGATATTGTTTATATTTGCTTTTGTAAGGCTTGTAACAAGGTTTCACAAAGTAGACTGGTCATGGGATAAAATCAACGAGGTAAAAACAATGACTGCAGATGCTGGAAACCAGATTCTGGATTAGTGGTACTGGAAGAGCACAGCAGTTCAGGCAGCATCCAAAGTGCAGCAAAATCGATGTTTCAGTAAAAGCCCTTCATCAGGAATAAAGGCAGAGAGCCTGAAGCGCGGAGAGATAGGCTCGAGGAGGGTGGGGGTGGGGAGAAAGTAGCAAAGAGTACAATGGGTGAGTGGGGGAGGGGATGAAGGTGATAGGTCAGGGAGGAGAGGGTGGAGTGGATGGGTGGAAAAGAAGATAGGCAGGTAGGACAAGTCCGGACAAGTGATGGGGACAGTGCTGAGCTGGAAGTTTGGAACTAGGGTGAGGTAGGGGAAGGGGAAATGAGGAAGCTGTTGAAGTCCACATTGATGCCCTGGGGTTGAAGTGTTTAGACTTACAGTGTGGAAACAGGCCCTTCGGCCCAACAAGTCCACACCGACCCGCCGAAGCGCAACCCACCCATACCCCTACATTTACCCCTTACCTAACACTACGGGCAATTTAGCTTGGCCAATTGACCTGACCCGCACATCTTTGTGACTGTGGGAGGAAACCGGAGCACCCGGAGGAAACCCACGCAGACACGGGGAGAACGTGCAAACTCCACACAGTCAGTCGCCTGAGTCGGGAATTGAACCTGGGTCTACAGGCGCTGTGAGGCAGCAGTGCTAACCACTGTGCCACCGTGCCGCCCACTTCCAAGGCGGAAGATGAGGCATTCTTCCTCCAGGCGTCTGGTGGTGAGGGAGCGGCGGTGAAGGAGGCCCAGGACCTCCATGTCCTTGGCAGAGTGGGAGGAGGAGTTGAAATGTTGGGCCATGGAGCAGTGTGGTTGATTGGTGCGGATGTCCCGGAGATGTTCCCTAAAGCGCTCTGCTAGGAGGCGCCCAGTCTCCCCAATGTAGAGGAGACCGCATCAAGAGCAACGGATACAATAAATGACATGAATGGATGTGCAGGTATAACTTTGATGGATGTGGAAAGCTCCTTTAGGGCCAGGGATAGAGGTGAGGGAGGAGGTGTGGGCACAGGTTTTACAGTTCCTGCGGTGGCAGGGGAAGGTGCCAGGATGGGAGGGTGGGTTGTAGGGGGGCATGGACCTGACCAGGTAGTCACGGAGGGAACAGTCTTTGCAGAAGGCAGAAAGGGGTGGGTAGGGAAATATATCCCTGGTGGTAGGGTCTTTTTGGAGGTGGCGGAAATGTTGATGGATGATTTGGTTTATGCGAAGGTTTGTAGGGTGGAAGGTGAGCACCAGAGGCGTTCTGTCCTTGTTACAGTTGGACGGTTGGGGTCTGAGGGCGGAGGTGCGGGATGTGGACGAGGTGCGTTGGAGGGCATCTTTAACCACGTGGGAAGGGAAATTGCGGTCTCTAAAGAAGGAGGCCATCTGGTGTGTTCTGTAGAAGCAGATACGGTGGAGGCAGAGGAATTGGGAATACGGGATGGCATTTTTGCAAGAGGTAGGGTGGGAAGAGGTGTAATCCAGGGAGCTGTGGGAGTCGGTGGATTTGTAAAAAATGTCAGTGTCAAGTCGGTCGTCATTAATGGAGATGGAGAGGTCCAGGAAAGGGAGGGAGGTGTCAGAGATGGTCCAGGTAAATTTAAGATCAGGGTAGAATGTGTTGGTGAAGTTGATGAATTGCTCCATCTCCTCACGGGAGCACGAGGTAGCACCAATGCAGTCATCAATGTAGCGGAGGAAGAGATGGGGAGTGGTGCCAGTGTAATTATGGAAGATCAACTGTTCTACGTAGCCAACAAAGACTCAGGCATAGCTGGGGCCCATACATGTGCCCATGGCTACCCCTTTGGTCTGGAGGAAGTGGGATGACAAGAAAATGTGACAAGTTGCACCAAAATTGGCTGAGTGGCAGGGAACAAAGGGGAATGTCCATTTATAATACATTATAAATGGCAAGCAGTTTCCAGTGATGTTCACCAGGCTCAGTCACATGTCCTTAGTTGTTCAGGTCATATACTAAATGAATTAGATGTAAATGTGAGAGGCGTGATTGGGAAATTTACAGATGGCACCAAAAAATTGCCAATTAATTGATAAGTGGAAAAAATAGCTATCAAATGTTTGTGTGGAGTTTGCACATTTTCCCTAAGTCTGCACAGGTTTCCTCCCACAGTACAAAGACGTGCAGGTTAAGTTGATTGGCCGTGCTAAAATTGCCCCATAATGTTCTAGGGATATGCAGGCTACTGGGTTTAGCCATGAAAATGCAGGGTTGTAGGGATAAGCATAGTGATCTGGGGCTGGGCAGGATCCTCTTTGGAGGGTCAGTGCAGACTCAATGCGCTGAATGGTCTATTTCTGCACTGTAGAGATTCTAGGACTCTGAGAACTGCAGGATGATATCGGGTTTGACTGCGTGGGTGGAAAAGTAAAGAATGGAATTCCATCTGGAGAAGTGCAAGGTTTTGCATTCAGGAAGGACAAACAAAGCAGAGAAATACAGAATAAACAGGAAAATATTAAAAAGGTAGAGTAAGTGAGACATCTTGGAAGGCACGTCTGCAGAGCCTTGAAGGTGGGAGGACAGAGATAGTTAACATGGTAAAGAAAGCATACGTGCTGATTTCCTTCATTGAGCAAGATAGTGAATAAAAGAGCAGGGATGTAATGCTAGAACTACAAAAGACACTGGTTAGGTCACGGCTGGAGTTTTTTTGATCTGGCTATCAAATTACAGAAGTCTTAATTCATCTCGAGGGATTATACAGGAGGTGTACAAGAATGTCGACAGGACTTGAAAATTGTAGAATAAAAAAAATCAGATAACCCTGTGTTAATTCAATTGGGGAGGCTGAGGGATAACTTAATTGACATGTACAAAATAATGGGAAGCTTTGACAGATTTGAAAGAAAATCAATTTCCCTTAGTGGAGATGTCAGTTATCTAGGGAACCCATATTTAGGCTGCTTGTAAGAAGGATGAGAGGTGCCACAAGGTAATTTAGTGGGTGGTGGGTGTCTGGAAGTCACTGCTCCATTTTGTGGTCAAGTTGAAAACTTCCAGCTCAGTTAAAAAGGATCTGAATCTGAAGCTCTGTAATCTCCAGGGCTGCAGAACAGGTGTTGGAAAGCAGGATTAAAATCAACAACTCGTTCATTCAGTCAGTAAAGATGTGATGCTTGGTCACTTTCTGTGGCATAACATTTCGATGAATCTACAGTCACTTGGCTCAGGATATACTAGATGAGCTGGATCAGGGGCTAGTTGGGTGGGTTTTGTCAGGTCAAGTTTGAGGCACTGTTCCTTTAAGTTGCACACCACTCAGAGGGTCCTCTCATACCATTCGGAATGTGAATACATTGGCTTCCAGTTCCAGGTATCACTCTGTCAATGGATTTAACATTCTTCAGGGCTTCAAAATAGTGAGCTTATCCTTGCCGTTCAGCCTTTTCTCTTGCCTAGCTAAGGGGATCCATATCGATACTGCAGAGAAGTGCATTGTATGCTGGCTTGGTAGCACCACAGTTTTGCCTTGTTGGTCAGGTTGCTGCAGTTCAACATATTCGTATTCAGCTCAGACATCACTCTGGAAACTTTTAGATTTGAAACAGAACAGTGTAATGAAAAAATAAATTGCTGAGATTCCAGCCAGAATGTTTTTTTTTACAGAATGCAACACCGACTGATTTGGTCAAAGAGAGAGCTTTATAGATATTTCAACCAATTCAGTTACTGTCAATCTCAATATTTCCCAGTGAGTAAATAGGAAGTAATGCTCAATAATGCAGTCCTAACACTGAGATTACTAAACATTAGTGCTGATATGACGCATTAAATCAGTGAACACCTTTGCCTGGTATTTACCAAAACTCTACCAAAAAAACTGACCCAAAATCTCACCAGACCCTCAATTCCAAACTATGTATATTTGCATTTTTTTAAATGAGATATTTGTAGGGGCAAGAAAAAAACTCTTCTGTTTTGCTTCTTTAATCTGTGCAGGCAGTTGCTTGAATTTTTTGATCAACTTGAGGTCTTCTGGTAAATTCTCATTGCCCAGAATATGATATGCAAGCAAATTGGATCCTTGGTAATTAGCATGTTAAATATTGCCTTTTAGGATACTGACAATGGTAGGGCCACATTTGGAGTGCTGGCGTACGATGTACAGTTCTGGTTGGCTGACTATAGAAAGAATATTGTTAAACTAGAGAGAGTGCAGAAATGATTTTGCTGGGATGCTACCTGGACTGGAGAGTTTAGGTTATAATGAGTGGGAGAATAGGCTGAGGCATAGGAGATTGAGGGGTGACCTGATAAAGGTCTACAAAATCATGAAAGGCATGAATATGGCAGGTAGCCAACAACCTTTCCCCATGGTAGGGGAGTCTAAAACTAGAAGACATAGGTTTGCAGTGAGAGGGGAAAAATACAGAAGGGTCCAGAAAGGCAATTGTTTCACACAAAGGGTGGTGAGTGTCTGGACTGGGATGCTAGAGGTAGTGGTGGAGGTAAGGATTATTTTGTCATCTGAGAAATATTTGAACAATTGTATGGATGGGATAAATATGAAATGACATGGGCCAAATGCACTCTCACGGGACTAAATGTACAGTGAAAATTAGACACATGGACAAGTTGGGCCAAGGATCTGTTTCTATGCTAGAAACCTCTATAATTGAGTGTTAGTTTAGGGTTGTCTTGCTTCACTAGTCTCCTGCTATGAAGTGCATTTCTGTGGATGTAGGTTACAGGAAAGAATTCCAGCTTCAGGTTTTCCCAGCCGTTGAATAATCCGCCATCACTGACCACTCAAACAGGCTTGCAAATAAAGTTTGATCATTTGTATAAGGGTTCAGATGTCTCCATGGACTCTCAGAACTGTATTGCACCAAAAACCAGGGCATTTGGCAAGAAGGATTGATAAAGAACAATGCTGAAAGGAGCTGTTGTTTTTTTTTAAATATCTAAACTGCATCTAAAGGCAAAGGTTAAATACTTACCTCCTAAGGCCTCAGTGTGAGTATTCCTTTTAAATATTTCCTTTATCAAAGCCCATGAAATGAAGCCAAAACACAAAGTCAAAGCAAAAGGTCACTGCTTAATGCACTTGTTAGAATGCAGTCACAGTTTGGTCTTTATTCTTCAAACTCTATGAAGCATCATGAGACTTTTAGCAAATACACAGCCTGTGCCAAGGTATTACCAACCCTATGCCAGCTAACCTTGTGCCCTTTTACACTGACAGAGCCAATTTAGCACCTAGATTGGCTTCTTTTCTATCTCTGGGAGCTGAATTCTGATTCCAATCCAGACTGATGAAGTGAAATTTTCTTTGCTTTGAAGGATTTAAGAGTCTCAAGAGGAATGAATCTGAGCAGTTGGCTCTTAACAGTTTTAAAATGGGTAGCACAACCTGTTAGACCCACCAGGATGACTGGTGCAACAAATAGAATTGTCAGGCATAGCAGATGGCATTCTTCTTAAATCATAGGGGAGAGGCAGAACGGAAATATCGTCATGATGTTTGTAAATTGTAGGGAAATCCTGACCTGCGTGGACAAGTGGTATTATCACCAGACTATTAATCCAGAAATTCACCTCATGTTCTCAGGAGCTGGGTTTGAATCCTGGCATAGCAGATGGCAGAATTTGATTTTAGTAGAAAACATCTGTAATTACGAATCTATTAATTTCCAAGAAGTCATTGTTAGTTTGCTGAAAACCCATCTGGCTTTCTACTGTCCTTCAGGGAAGGAAACTGGCTCACATGTGAATCCAGATCCACAGAAATGTGGTTGACTCTTAAACTACTCTCTGAAATGGCCACTTAGTTGTAACTACTTGCAATGAAGTCTCAACAAAGAAAAGAAACAAACGGATCAGCTGGCATCAACCTAGGCACCAGAAACGACAATGGCAGAAACAGCCCTGTCAAACCTACAAGCTCTCCTTCCTAACATCTGGAGGCTAGTCCCATAAATTGAGAGTGCTGTCTCACAGACTAAACAAGCAGCTGCCTTACATTATCCGTGAGGTACGATGATTTGAGTATGCATATGTCCCAGACACTACCATCACCATCCCTGAATATCTCCCATGCCCCAGAAAAACAGATGCTGCAGAGGTGAAAGCACAGTGGTACAGAGTTGGGAGGGAATTGCCCCACAATCCTCAACATTGACTCTTGACCTCATGAAGTCTCGCAGCTCATGCTAAATATGTGCAAATAAACCTTCTGTTAATAGCCTCCCTCGGCTGATGAATCAGTACACCTCTGTTGGAGGAGGCACTGAGGGGGGCAAAGGTGCAAATGTATTCCGCATAGGGATTTCAATGTCCACAACCAAGAATAGTTTGGCAGCAGTACTACTCCTAAAAGATATAGTTCCTTGACTGGGTCAGCAGTAGTTGGTGAGGGAAACAATAAAGGGAAATATGTTCTTGACCTCAACCTGGCCAATCTGCAGTGGTAAGAGTGACCACTGCACAGTCCTTATGGAGATTAAGTTCTGTATTCACACTGACAATGCTCTCCCTCATGTTGTGTGGTACTATCACAATGCTGAACGGAACAGACTTTGAATTAATCTAGCAATTCAAGTCTGGGCATTGTGAGCCATCAACAGCAGCAGAGTTGTACTCTGAAACAATCTGCAACCTCACAGCCTGGCATATCCTCCACTCATAATGGACCTGAAATTGAGAAATGAGCTCAGCCAAGTGATCAAAGTTTCAGTACAGGAGCATTTTGGGAATAGTGACCATATTTCTTGGGTTTTTGGATACTTAAAGATACAGACAAGAGTGGACCCAGGATGAAGGTGTTAAATTGGAGGAAGGCCAACTATACAGAAACTAGGCAAGATTTGGAGAATGCGGATTAGGGGATTACGTGTTTTAGGGTAAATCCACATCTGATATGTGGGAGTCTTTCAAAAACAGTTGATTAGGGTGTAGGACAGACATGTACCTGTGAAAATGAAGTACAGGAATGGCAAGATTTGGGAACTTTGGATGATAGGGTTATTGTCAAATGCAGGCAAGTGGGACTGGTTTATTTTCAGAACATGGCAGCATGGACTAGATACATTGTGACTATGTATCTAGATAGTATCTGTATAAGGACTAACTAGAAGATACATAGAGACAGGATTTATTCACATTTGAAAACAAATGGACTTGTTAGGGATAGGGCAGCATAAGTTTGTGCAGGGAAGGTCTCACCAGCCTGGTTGAATTTTTTGAGGAGGTCACAAGAATGATTGATGAGGGAAGGGCTGTGAATGTTGTCTACATGGACTTTAGTAAGGTATTTGATAAGGTACCTCATGACAGACTGGTACAAATGGTAGAGTCGCATGGATACAAAACTGGCTTGGTCATAGAAGGCAGAGGATAATGTTGGAAGAGTGCATTTTGGAATGGAGATCAGTAACTAGTGTTTGTTATTTGTAATATATTTAAATGGTCTGAAGAAAAATGTAGGTGGTCTGACTAACATGTTTGCGGATGATACCAAAATTGGCAGAGTTGCAGATAATGAGAAGCATTGTCAAATGATGCAGTAGGATATAGATAATTTGCAGGTTTGGGCAGAGAAATGGCAGATGGGGTTTAACCCAGACAAATGTGAGGTAATGCATTTTAGAAGGATAAATTCAGCTGTGAATTATCCAACGAATGGGAGAACCGTTAGGAGTATTGACATAGAGGGGATCTGGGTGTACAGGTGTACAGATCCCTGAAAGTGGCAACAGAGGTGAGTAAGCTGGTCAAGGAGGCATACAGCATGCTTATTTTCATCAGCTGGGGCATCGTATATAAATGTTGGCAAGTTATGTTAGAGCTATTTGAAACTTTGGTTTGGCCACATTTAGAATATTGTGTGCAGTTCTGGTCACCACATTGCCAGAAGGATGTGGAGGTTTTGGAGAGGGTGCAGAGAAGGTTTACGTGGATGTTGCCTGGTCCAGAGGGTTTTAGTTAGTTGGATAAACCCAGATTGTTTTCACTGGAAAGATGGAGACTGAGGGATGACCTGATAGAGGTCAACAAAATTATGAGAGGCATGGATAGGGTGGATAGTTAGAGGCTTTTTTTTTCCAGGGTGGAAAGATCAACTGTAAGAGAGTGCAGGTTCAAGGTAAAAGAGGGGAAGTTTAGCGGAAGAGGTGCAGGGAAATTCTTTCACCCAGAGGGTAGTGGGTGCCTGGAATGCACTGCCAGTGGAAATGGTGGAAGCAGGCACATTAAGCAATGTTTAAGGCGTTTCTTGATAGACCAATGAACGAAAGGTGAAAAGAGGGACAGAAACCATGTATGGACATTAACTAGCAGGTCTAAATAAGGACTCGGAATCAGTGCAAGCTTGGTGGACCGAAGGGCCTATTCCAGTGCTTTATTTTATTGTATTATTATATTCACCGACTACCTCCTGGGATGGTAATTTGTCACAAGTCTTTGGTAACATTATTGTGAATGATAGTCAGTTCAAGAACGCTTCTACACATTCAAAGATTCAGGCTTAGACTAATGTAGTGTGAGTAAAGAGTAGTTTATGTCCTAGGCATGGCATTAGATGCACTCATGCGAACAGCAGTGGTCAGAGCAGAAACGAAAAGGTGTCTTTCTCTTTCAGACAAAGGAGTAGTTTATTTCACTCCAAAACAATCCCTTACCAATGAATTAAGAAATATGCAGATAATTTCATGCAGCTCAAAAATGTGTCAACATTTGCACAAAGGTCAGACAACTCTGCAAGAGCGTTAGAATATAGTTCAAAACCAACAAAAAATCACATAACACCAGAATACTGTCCAACAAGTGTTTGGAGTGATGTTCCTTCATCAGATAGCCAGTGGAGAGGATCATAGGCCCCACTAGCTACCTGATGAAGGAGTAGTATCCTGAAAGCTTGAACTTCCAAATAAACCTGCTGGACTAGAACCTGGTGTTGTGTGATTTTAACTTTGTCCACCCAGTGTCCAACACCGGAACCACCATAAAGTATAGCTCAACATCCAGAAGACCAAGTGCTTAATTGATACCACAATTGAAAATACCACTTGACAATGATAGAACATTTATTGGTCTAAGTCCACAGCAGGGTTTAAATAAAGTCAATGAGCAGAGTCGAGAGTGTGGTGCTGGAAAAGCACAGCAGGTCAGGCAGAAGAATCCTGCTGTGCTTTTCCAGCACTGCACTTTCGACTCTGATCTCCAGCATCGGCAGTTCTTACTTTCTGAAAATCAATGAGCAGAGAACTCCTACAGAAACCCCAGAGGTAATATGCAAGCATCAAGCAGGACCACAACAATTAGGTTAGTGGTCAGGCATTTTGTGAGAAACAATGTTAAACCTATGTCCTACACCCAAGTGCTGAGAAAGCTAATGATTTCACCAAGATTTCCAGAAAATCCCAGGATATCTTAGTAATGGATATGTTTGATTTTAGAGGGAAAATTCATTTAGTTCCAGTTCCAATTATTATTCAGATTGGATTGAAGTAGCAGGATTTCTTTCAACCACAATACAACAATCAAAATATTGAAAGAAAAGTGCTACACAGTTTCCTCAAAGAAATTGCCTCATCTCTATTTTAAATAGATGTCCTCTGATTTTTAAGCAGTGAGTTCTAGTTCTGCTTTCTCTCATAAGAAGATATATCTTTGCCAAGTCTATTCTGTCATGACCCTTCAGGGTTGTATATGCTTGAATCAAGTCACATCTCACTTTTCTAAACACTTGCAGTTACAAACCAGGTCTGTCCAACTTTTCCTCATAAGGCATCCTGCCCATTCCAAGTATAAGTCCAGAAAACCTTGCTTGAACTGTCTTCAAAGCATTTACATCTCACTTTAAAATAAAATGCACAGTACGCCAGATGAATCTCACCAGTGCCTTGTAAAACCATTATGGAATCTCCTTACTTTTGTATTCAATTCCCCTCATGATAAGTGATAACATTTGATTAAATTTCCTAATTACTTGTTGTACCTGCATACTAATTCTGTGCTTCATATATGAGAAAAAACGAGATCTCTCGCCATTTGGATGATATGCTTACATTTCATTCTTTCTGTCAAAATGGACACGTTCACATTCCATTTGCTACATTTTTGCATACTCATTTAACCTATCAACATCATTTTGCAACCTCCTTTTATCCTCTTTGTAACTTATTTTCCTGTCTATCACTGTGTCATCAGCAATCTTGGCAACCCACTCTTTCTGCCTCTTCATCTAAGTTATTTATGTAAATGATAAACTATTGCAATTCCACAGCCATCCCTGTCACACATCACTTTTACTTCAAAATTAACCCATTCGCACCTACTCATTGCTTCCTGTTAGCCTGCCAAATCATCTATCCAATACACTCTGTCTGACACTATAAGCTTTTATTTGCCAAAATAACCACTAAAGTATGTAGCACCTTGCCAAATATATCAGGAAATCAAAATACAGTACTTTGACTACAATCAGTACAGTTCAACCAAATCTTATGCTGTCAAAATATTTGAAGCGTTATTCAGGAGGAACAAAGATTGATCTTACTCAAGCCAAGAAATGAGACCAACTATGATTATCACAGGACGTAGTTCAACTGCACTCACAGTACATCCGAGTGTACAGAGTAATATAACTAGAAACGTATCAAATTATGAAGGGAATAGAAAATATAGAAGCAGGGTGGTTGTTTCCACTGGGGTGTGGAACTAGATCCAGGGGGCACAGCCTCAAAATAGGGGGGAATAGATTTAGGACTGAGCTGATGAGGAACTTCTTTACCCAAGGGTTGTGAATCTGTGGAATTCCCTGCCCAGTGAAGCAGTTGAGGCTACATTGTTGAATCTTTTTAATCAAAGATAGATCGTTTTTGAACAGTAAAGGATTTAAGGGTGATGGTGAGCGGGTGGGGAAGTGGAGCTGAGTCCACATAAAGTTCAGCCATGATCGAACTGAATAGTGGAGCAGGTTCGAGGGGCCAGATGGCCTACTCCATCTCCTCGTTCTTATGTTCTAAAATATCATCACTCGGGTTTTGAATTTGAGAAAATCAGCTTAGGACATTCAGTCAGAGATCCAGATCATCTTGACCTGTAAGATTTGATTTTTGTGGGGACAGACGATGGTGATAATGTTAGTAACAGTGCTAATGATAATAGCGATTTTCATGACATGTTGAGAATTGCAGATGGTATGCAAGCAAGTAAATGTAAGTTTTTGGAAGAAGTTAGACCCAACAGAGAGAGGCTTGGTGGAGAGATGTGGTATAATGTGGTGGGATCTGTGCCTGGGAAGTCTTACTTCAATCTCTGTTGGTAGAGCAGCATTGGTTGTGCCTGGAGAGGCCCACAAGGGAGGCAGTCTCTGCCGCAGCGACATACACTTGAAGGTGCTGTCCTCCAGTGTTGTCTTGGTGCTGTTTGATCGGGTGGTGCACTTTTCTTCAGCAGAAAGCCTCAGTTTCTCTTCTCCATGATTTAGAGCTCTGCGTACTTCCAGCCTCATTGAGAGCAAGTGCTTGCAATGTCCTCTCGATGCTCATGTTCAGTGACTTAATATCTCTCTTGCAGATATCTTTAAAATGAAGATGGGGTAACCCTTGTGCTCTCTTTCCAGAGGCCAGGTCTCCATACAACAGGTCTTTCAGAATCCTCCCGTTTGACATGCGGTCCAGGCAGCGGAGATGGCATTGTTGGAGTAGGGTGAAGAGGCTGAGTATCTGAACACGGATCAGGTCGAGCCAGCCGAGATGGCATTGTTGAAGAAGGGTGAAGAGGCTAGGTATCTAGGCGCGAGCCAGGATATCATTGTTGGTGACTCTGTCAGTCCACTAGATGTCTAGAGTGCACTGTAAACTGAGAAAGTGGAAGGTGTTGAGATGCCACTCTTGTCTGGAATAGATGCTCCAGGACTCACTGCTTAAAGCAGTGTGCTGAGGACACAGGCCCTGTAGACTGCAACCTTGGTGTGTTTTGTCAGCTTTTTGTTCTCCGAGACTCTCTTTGTCAGCGTGACAAATGTAAAGGCTGCTCATCCAATCCATCTGTTGATCTCAGAGTCTAGGGAAAGACTGTTCATGGTGGAGGAGCCAAGGTTTGTAAACCTGTGGACTACCTCCAGTTCGTAGTTATTGATGGTAATGGCAGGGTGATGCACAACCCCTTGATCCAACATTTTGGTCTTGTTCAGGCCGATGATCAAGCTGAAGTCCTGGCAGGCTCTTGAGAAGCTGTCCATGAGGCGCTGCAGTTGCTCTTCCGAGTGTGTTGCCAGTACTGCGTCGTCTGCATGTCCGTGATGAGTACTTCACGATCCTTGGTTTTCACATTCAGCCGGGACAGACTGAACAGCCTCCCCTCTGACTTGGTGTGGAGGTAGGCACCATCAGTTGATGTTCCAAAGGGGTGCTTCAGCATGACTGCGGAGAAAATGCCGAACAGGGTGGGGGTAGCACACAGCCCTGCTTCACATTGCTGCGAATGCTGAAGGCCTCTGGAGAAGAGCCGTCAAACCGAATAACACAATTCATATGTGTGTGGAATGATTGAACTAACTTGAGGAGTTTTGGGGGACAACAAATACTGGCTAAGATTGTGAACAGGCCTTCCTGAGATCAGTAAAGGTGATATGTGATGATTGCGTTTGCTCGCTGCATTACTGTTGTAGCTGTCAATGGGAGAAGATCATGTCGATTTTGAAGCATTCTGACCTGAAACGCTCAGAGACTTGGGATATACCCTTTCGATGATTTTCTGCAGTCTGTTTAGGACCACGTGAGTAAAGACCTTCCCATCAATGCTCAGCAAAGACGTGCCCCTGTGGTTGTTACCGGCACTTCTGTCCTCTTTGTTCTTATATAAGGTGACGATGTTACAGTTTCTCATGTCTTGCGGCTCTGCTCCCTCTTCCCAGCTCTGGCGCAGCAGCTAATGCAGTTGGTTAAGCAGAATGCCCTTTGTGCACTTGCTGGTCTCTGGTGGAATTGCCATCATTCCTGATACCTTCCCAGTGGGCAGGCTGTCGATTGCTTTGTTCAGCCCTTCAGCAGTTGGCAATGCATTCAGTTCCTCCATGACAGGCAGGTGTTCCAGGGCGTCGAGCACACTGTCCAAGTTGCTGTTCTCTCTGGAGTAGAGTTTGGAGCAATGCTCCACCCATCTCTCCATCTGCCTGCCTTTGTCTTTGATGGTCTTACCTGTTATGGTTTACAGTGGGGCTGTCTTCCTCTGGGTTAGACCGATGGTTTTCTTGATCCCCTCGTACACAGATGTTGCCTCTGTCAAGTGATGACTGAATGCTTTTGCATATTTGTAGCCAGTAATCATTTGCACAGTGTCTGGCTGTTTTCTGGGCTTTGCATCTTGCTGTCCTTAGTGCTTGCAGTGGTACCAGGGTGGGTGGCCTTTGTGCTGTAGCAGTGCAACATGCTTTGCCTCGATGACAGCGGTGAGGTTACCTGAGCTGGCTTCAAACCAGTCCTATGTCCTGCCCTGTTTCTTCCCGAGGACCTTGAGTGCAGTGCTGTGGATACTGTCCCTGAGAGAGTCCCATCTCTGCTGAGCACCTCCTTCTGGTGAGTCTGCAAGGAACGCATCTGCCAGTGTCTTGATGAACTCCTCTGCTTTGTCTGGGTGTTGGTTCTTACTGGCATCGGTGCACTGTTTGCCTGGAGGCTTGCACCTTCTTTGGTTGAAGTCTGATCTTGCAGCAAAACAGCTAGTGATCAGTGTCGCAGTTGACACTCTGAAAGGAGCGAGTCATAAGCTCGTTTTTCTGGTGGTGGCATCTAGTGATTATCAGGTCCATCTGATGCTTGTGTTTGGAGCGGGGATGTCACCAAGTTACTTTGTGCTGAGCTTTGGTCTGGAAGGAGGTGTTGGTGACATACAATTCATGGAGTGTGCAAAGCTAGAGTAGTCACTGCCCGTAATCATTCATACTACCAATTCCATAGACAGCTAGGCCAGGAGTCATGGTCGGCACCCACTCTGGTGTTGAGGACATCAGCAACTGCTCCTGACTTAGGATCCCCTGTATTATCATTGAGAGCTGGTTGTAGAACTCATCCTTTGCACTTTGTGTAGAGTAGAGGGATTGGGGCATTGATGCTGACAAGGTCGACAGGCTCATTGGATGTGTGGAGTCGAAGTGAGAAAATCCACTCCATCCCGTTCTCACTAGGCTCTACCATTTTCAGCAGTGAGTTCTTCATGGTAACACCAACACCATGTTCTCTGGTCTTGTCTGAGCCCTTCCCCTGCCAGAAAAAGGTATAGTCCCACTCACGTAGTGTTCCTGATTCTGCAAGACATGTCTCTTGGACCGTTGCAATGTCCACTTGGAGGCTCAGCAGTTCATTGTTAATCATTGCTATCTTGTGCGTGTCACAGATCTGCTGAAGGTCATCTGATATACCAGTGGTCATGGTCCGTATATTCCACCATTCTAGTCTGAGTACTGGCTTCTATCTTTGTCTTCTTGTTGTGCTCAGTACAGTGTTTACAGTCTGCAGTTCAAGCTATTTGTATCCCTAAGCCCCACGTACCCAGAGGAGCAGGTGGACTATGGAGGGACAGTTCCTAGTTGGCTGGGGGCTGCCCAGATTGTGACGAGCTGTAGCTGTCCAGTGAGGCACAATGACCTCTCCCTCCATCAAAAACAACTCCTGGCACCTTGCTCTATGCCAATCAAGTGCAGACTTATAACTGGTGGACTGTTGCTTTCCGTGTTATGCTGTCACGGTGAGGCGACGCTGGAGTGTCCTCTCTAGGGCACAGGCAAGGTTGTATGGAGGACCGGCAGTTGCCCATACAGCAGGTCTTCCCTCTCCATGCCACTAATGTTGTCCAAGGAAAGGGCAAGGCCCAATACAGCTTGGCACCAGTGTCATCGCAAATGTTGCCAGAATGAAGTTGGAGATAATGCGGACTGCTTTAGGGACTCCAGCTCCGAATTTGCCCTCAGGGTGTATTCCTGAAGCCTTTCTCATGAGTGTTGTCGAGCCGAGCTCCTGGGCCCCACAGCCAGGCGTGACAGTCAGAGCCCTGGGTCCAGCATGTATCCCTGAGCTGCACACTAGGCCCCGTGCCCCGGCCTATCCCCACGACGCTTCTAGAGCCTGAGTGCCGCATTCTCTCCATCCAGATTCACGTTGTCTGCCATTTTGTGTCAGGGTTGGGAGGGTGGGGAGGGGCTTAGTTATGGAGGAATATGTTTTTACGGTGGGGGGGGTGTGAGGGATGGGATGCTTTTACTGAGGGGGGTGGTAAAAGGAGGGGGATATTTTCCTGGGGGGAGTGGTGAGGGAGGGGGATGTTTTTCCTGGGTGGGATAATGAGGGAGGGGGATGGTTTTCCTTGAGGGGGGTGTGGTGAGGGAAGGGGATTTTTTCCTGAGTTGGATGGTGAGGGAGGGGGATGTTTTTACTGGGGGGGTAGTGAGGGAGGGGATGTTTTTCCTGGGGCGGAGTGGCGAGGGAAGGGGGTGTTTTTCTCGGGGAAGTGGTGAGGGTGGGGGATGTTTTTCCTCGGTGGGGTAGTGAGGGAGGGGGATGTTTTTCTTGGGTGGGATGGTGAGGGAGGGGGATGTTTTTACTAGGGGGGAATGGTGAGGGACGGTGATGTTTTTCCTGGGTGGGGTGGTGAAGGAGGGGGATGTTTTTCCTGGGGAGAGTGGTGAGAGAGGGGGATGTTTTCCCTTGAGGGGGGTGTAGTGAGGGAGGGGAATGTTTTTCCTGGGTGGGGAGGTGAGGGAAGGGGCTGTTTTTACTGGGTGGGGAGTGGTGAGGGTGGGGGATTTTTTTCCTGGGGAGAGTGGTGAGGGAGGGGGATATTTTTCCTAGGTAGGGTGGTGAAGGAGGGGGGTGTTTTTATTGGGGGAATAATGAGGGATGGTGATGTTTTTCCTGTGGAGGGGATGGTGTGGGAGGGGGATATTTTTACTGGGGGTGTGATGATGGAGGGGAACTTTTTTACTGGGGTTAGTGGTGAGGGAAGGGGATGTTTTTACTGGGGTGGTGGTCGGGGAGAGAGATGGAATGAATGAGTGAAGAGAAAGATTTTAGACACTACACGAGAGAGTGATATTGGAGATGCCTCTGTATACTGATATAAATAAGTGAGTACAGCATTGTATTAGGAGTTGATGGGCTTGACTGAGCAATAAGGAATAAGCGGTCTCACAGCCAGCCTATGTGCAGACATCCAGTACAGAGACTTCCAGGCTGATATCTATATGTCTATGTAGCAATATTAGTTTAAAGGGCAAGCTTAAGTATCACAAGAATACTTAGGAAGTTTAGTAAAATATCACAAACATACACAAGGATCATTAGGATGCATAGGATGGTGACAGAAACTGCAGGGAATGGGCACAATTGAAATGTGGAACTTATTCAAGGAACAGCTACTGCATGTCCTTACTAAGTGTACAAATGTCAGGCAGGGAGGAAGTAGTAGTCGAACAAGGGAGCCGTGGTTTACTAAAGAAGTTGAATCTCTTGTCAAGAGGAAGAAGGAGATTTATGTTAGGATGAGACATGAAGGCTCAGTTAGGATGCTTGAAATTTACATGTTCGCCAGGAAAGACCTAAAGAGAGAGCTAAGAGGAGCCAGGACGGCACATGAGAAATTGTTGGTAGATAGGATCAAGGAAAACCCTAAAGCTTTTGATACATATATCAGGAATAAAAGAATGATTAAAGAAAGATTAGGGCCATTCAAGGAGAGCAGTGGGAGGTTGTGCATGGAGTCAGAGGAGATAGGGGAAGCACTAAATGATTATTTTTCCTCAGTATTTCCACTGGAAAAAGACAATGTTGTTGAGGAGCACACTGAGATAAAGACGACAAGACTAGATAGGATTGTGGTACACAAGGAGGAGATGTTAGCAATTTTGGAGAGTGTGAAAATAGGTAAGTCTCCTGGACCAGATGGGATTTATCTTAGGATTCTCTGGGAAGCCAGGGAGGAGATTGAAGAGCTTTTGGCTTTGATCTTTATGTCACCATTTTCTACAGGAATAATGCCAGAAGACTGGAGAATAGCAAATGTTGCCGCCTTGTTTAAGAAAGGGGATAGAGACAGCTCTGGTAATTTTAGACCAGTGAGCCTTACTTCAGTTATGGGTAAGGTGCTGGACAAAATTATGAAATAGGATTTATAATTATCTGGACAGGAACACATTGATTAGGGATCGTCAATATGTTTTTGTTAAATGCAGATCATGCTTCACAAACCTTATTGAGTTCTTTGAGATGGTGACCAAATAGGCGGATGAGGGTAAAGAACTTGATGTGGGATTTATGGATTTCAGTAAGGCATTTGATAAGGTTCCCCATGGTAGGCTATTGCACAAGATACAGAGGCATAGGATTGAGGGATCATAAATTGGCTAGCTGAAAGAAGACAGGGTGGTAGTTGATGGGAAACGTTCGTCCTGGAGTTCAGTTACTAGTCTGTACCACGAGGATCTGTTTTTGGGCCACTGCTGTTTGTCATTTTTATAAATGACCTAGATGAAGCCGTCAAAGAATGAGTTAGTAAATTTGTGAATGACACTAAGGTTGATGGAGTTGTGGTTTGTGCCAAAGGATGTTGCATGTTCCAGAGGGACATGGATATGCTGCAGAACTGGGCTGAGAGTTGGCAAATGGAGCTTAATGCAGAAAAGTGTGAGGTGATTCACTTTGGAAGGAGTAACAAGAATAAGCATACTGGGCTAATGGTAAAGTTTTTGATAGTTTGAAGAGCAGAGAAATCTCGGTATCCATGTACATAGATCCCTGAAAGTTGCTACCCAGGTTAATAGGGCATACAGTTTGTTAGTTGTTTCATTGGTAGACGGATTGAATTTCAGAGCCACAAGGTCATGCTGCAGCTGTACAAAACTCTGATATGGCCGCACTTGGAGTATTGCGTGCAATTCTGGTCACCGCATCATTGGAAGGATGTGGAGTGTTTGGAAAGAGTTCAGAGGAGATTTACTAGGCCGTTGCCGAGTATAGAGTGAAGGTCTTATGAGGAAAGGCTGAGGGACTTGAGGCTGTTTTTGTTAGAGAAGAAGGTTGAAGAAGGTTAATTGAGACATATAAGATAATCGGGGGTTAGATAGGGTGGACAGTGAGAGCCTTTTTCCTCTGATGGTGATCGCTAGCACGAGGGGACATAGCTATAAATTGAGAGGTGATAGATATCGGACAGATGTCAAAGGTAGTTTCTTTACTCAGAGTAGGGGCATTGAATGCATTGCCTGCAACAGTAATTGACATGCCAAGTTTAAGGGCATTTAAATGGTTATTAAATAAACATATGGATGAAAATGGAATAGTGTAGGAGAGATCGGCTTCAGATTGGTTCCACAGGTTGGCACAACATCGAGGGCTGAAGGGCCTATAATGCGATGTAATGTTCTATGTTCTATGAAAGGATTAGTTAAAGCTGGATCATCACATTAGATAGAATATAATCAAAGGAATGCTGATGGGATTGACAAATTAAGGAGAGTGGATTCTTGAGTGCAAAATAAATGCAGATATCAATATGGCCAGCCAAATGATCTGTCCCTGCATTGTAAATATTACATAATACATTGACCAAATTAGGTTAGATTAATGACCAAAGTCTGAAGGAAGCATCAATTCCCTGCAATCTTTCAGAGAGATGGGCAAATTCTTTATTCTGGTTAACATTTCAATCTAAAGCAGGTAAGGTACGGGATAAAAGGGAAACACAGAAATGTACCTGCTTCCTTCCAAGGGTCCAAGGGTTGGAGAGATACTCCTCAGAGTTCTTCCATACTGGTCACAGATGCTCTCTCTGATTTATAGTTTCTCTCATGAGATTCATTTACGGGAGACTAAGATGCAACTTTCAATCACCAGATGGTTTACAAGGCTGCAACGTTTCAGGATTGTTAGACCAGATGGTGTTTTAACTGTTATTTATCTATCAATGCTTCATTGAAGAGTGCCATGTTCAAGTCAAATTACTAAGCTTATAACACAATAAGATGAAGTTCCTTCCTCTACTTTTACGCACAGCCATTGTTTCTACTTCATTTCATTTAATGTTTCCACTGATAGGAAGCTATAGTAATGTGACTGGAAGACCTTCTGTGTTATCCAGTACAGGCAGTTTTATTGCTATCCTTTCTTGAGATGTAACCAATGCTGGCATGGCCAGTGTTGTCTGTTCCTAATTTCCCTTGAGTTGAATGGCTTGCTCAGCCATCACGGACAGCATTTAAGTGTCAAACAGATTACTGATAGTCTCGAGTTGCATAGCAGTCATACCAGTAAGGATAGTAGATTTCATCTCCCAAAGGACATAAGAAGATAAGAACTAGGAGCAGAAGTAGGCCATTGAGTCTGTTTCACCATTCAATAAGATCTCTTCATGGACTCAGCTCCACATATCCACCAGCTCTCCGTAATCCTTTATTCCTTTACTGTTCAAAAACCTGTCCATCTTGTCCTTAAAAACATTCAATGAAGTAGCCTCAACTGCTTCACTGGGCAGGGAATTCCACAGATTCACAATTCTTTGGGTGAAGAAGTTCCTCCTTAAGTCAGTCCTAAATCTGCCCCCCTCCCCCTCCCCTCCTCCCCCCTTATTTTGAGGCTATGTCCCCTAGTTTTAGTTTCACCCACCTGTAGAAACAACCCCCTTGCTTCTATCCTATCCAGTCCCTTCATAATTTTATATGTTTCTATAAGTTTCCTCCAATTCTTCTAAATTACAGTGAATACAGTCCCAGTCTACACTGTCTCTCCTCATAATCCAACCTTCTCAATTCCAGAATCAACATCGTGACCCTCCTCTGCACCCCTTCCAGATGCAATATATCTGTTCTCAAGTAAGGACACCATAACTTTATGCAAACCTCCAGGTGTGGTCTCACCAGCACCTTGTAAAGCTGCAGCATAACCTCCATGTTTTTAGTATCCTCCTAGCAAGGACAATTTCCCATTTGCCTTCTTAAATAGCTACTGCACTTTTTGTGATTCGTGCACAAGGACACCTAGGTACCTCTGCACAGCAGAATGCTGCAAGTTTTCAACATTTGAATAATAGTCCATTTTGCTGTTATTCTTCGCAAACTGAATGAACACACATTGACCAACATTGTACTTCATTTGCCAACTCACTTAACCTATCTATATCCCTCTGCAGACTTTTACTGAGCTCTACACACTTTGTTCTACCACTCATTTTAGACCATATGTTGATTATAGCTGTCTTGGTCACCATTGCTGAGACTAGTTTTATCATTCACTTTTATGAATTGAAATTAAATGCAACTAGCTGTTCTGGTGGTATTCAAACCTATACTTCCAGAAGCATCAGCCTGGGCCGCTAGATTAATAGTGTAATGATAAGACCAATTGTGACCCTCGCCCTTTCTTGCCCCCCAAATGAACAAGTTACAGTTCATGGCACAAAACATGAACAGAAGGCACGAAAGCACATTGATCCGAGAAACTGAAACTGGTGCATTCAGTCAAGAAGGGACTAGACCCAATGATGAATCAAATGGAATAAGCGGGAAGTAGTGAAAAGTGAAGTAGTAAGTGAAAATTATATAACAGAATGGCATGGGCTTTTCATTTCTGTTCTAGTGTCACTGAGTCCCACAGTATGCCGAACATGATTCCAAACTACACCAGTCCTACCTGCCTGCTCCTGGGCCATATCCCTCCGAATCTTTGTTCGTCATATACTTATCTAAAGTGTCTTTTAAACTTTATAACTGTGCCTGCATCCATCATTTCCTCAGAAAGTTCATTCCACACACAAACCACCCTCTGTGTAAAAAACGTGCCCTTCATGTCTTTTTCAAATCTCTCTCCGCTCACCTTAAAAGTATGTCTCCTAGTCTTGAAATACCCCATCCTATGGAAAAGACATCTGCCACTAACTCTATCTATATGGCTCATGATTGTATAACCCTCTATACATTCATCTATCATACTCTAATGCCCTAGTGAAAAAAGTCCGAGCGTATTGAGCCTTCCTTAATAGCTCAAAACTTCCATACCTGGCAATATCCCGTTAAATTAAGAAATCCTCAGTGGCTAACAAATGCTGTTCCTGCTGTGAATTTGTCAATTAAAGACTCATTCAGCACGGAAGGTCATTCAGCCCTTTGAAAGTGATAACTAATTAATCCCACTGTCTACCTTCTTCATAGGCCTCCATGGCTTCCTTTTCAAGGATGTATCTCATATTAATTTGAAAGATTTTGAATTTGTTTGTGCCATTGTTAGGCAGTGCACTGCAAATTATAATATCCAACTGGGTAAAAATAATTCTCCTCCATCTTTCCTGTGGCATCTTGAAACCTTTTAACAATCTAAAGGAATATAGTTAATTCTCCCATAATGCCGTAGCTGCATTCCAAAGAAACCTTCCTTAATGGAAAATTGCTTAATAGATATAATGGGGCCTGTGGGAAAAGTGGGGTAGGACAGATCAACAAAAATTATCATTCACGATCGCTCAAAATTCACCCAAAAGTCTAACGCAAATTATAGCAAAGCCTGAATGAAGGTGGAAATCATATTTACTAAATTTTGTGCAGTACATTTAAAAAATGTGAGAGCTGCTCTCTGTACAGCCCCTCTCACGGAAAGCTGCTCTGTCGGCAGCTGACTTTGGCGCATATGCAGAACAGCGCAGGAACTTTTTAGCGCACATCAATGCATGTGCAGAATGAAGCGGGCAAACCGATCCCCACTGGAATCATGCTATTGTCAACGGAGGTAAGCATTCTCTGAAATACGTTCCCTAATTCTTCAGCAACGTTATGGACAGATTGTGCTGCCAGATTGTCCCAGAACTGTTTGTATTTACAATTAGCAAATTCTGAGTCTGAATTTGGGCAGTGGGACTTTATGCGAGCATACCAATCATTGATGGAACTTGAACAGGAGCTCATGTATGTACTTTGGTATTTTGCAAAATGATCAATAATTTGAGCTCATTCATGGAATGAAGTATGGCAGGGTTCCAGCACTCAGACTCCCTCAATTGTGCAAATTAATATTGATTCCGATACTTTTTAACTGTACCCAGACAGCTGTCACTGAAAGCTTTGTTGAACTTCTCCAATGTTAATTCCTTGATGTTAAAAATGAACTTCCATTCATTAGACCACATTCATTAGCCCCACTAGCACTGGATTCTGATTGTTTTATTATTCACTACTGGGGCATGGCTATCACTGACGAGCCAGCAATTTCTTTTTTAACTGTCCATCACTAGTTGCCATTGAAAAGATGATACTGAGCTGCATTTGTGCAAGTCAAGTAATGATTTATAATTTTTGTGCAAAATTCTTGCAATATTATAGTGGAAATGCTGATCATTGTAGTAAAAATATAACCTATCAAGGTGGCAAAATCGGTGGAATGTCAGAAAAATGTTGCCAAGAAAATGGAGGAGGATGAAAGGGAACAATAAAAAGGTATTTCTTATGCTGAGTTAAATGACCTCAACATTTAATCTTCTTTGATATTTTTAAGACAGAAACCACACCAAAAGAAACACAGTGTAAATGTGGGAAAAGTAATGTTACGGATGGTTTCCTTTTCAACAGTGTGTGATACAAGAAGTGAAAAAGGATTATTCAATGCTGAATGGACTGTAAGAATACTTCATAATACAATACAATAATCCAATTCAATACAATACAATACAGCACAATCGGCCTACCAAGCCTTTGCCAATTCTTAATCTTTCATTAGACCTGTGACATATTGTCATATGTGGTTTCTATCCCTCTGTTTGCCTCACATTTATGTGTTTATCAAAATACACCTTAAACATTGCTAACTTGCCTGCTTCCACCACCTCCCTGAGCTGTGTGTTCCAGGCATCCACCACTCTCTGCGTGAAACAGGTTCCCTGTACTTCTCTCCTAAACTTTCCCTCTCTCACCATGAACCTGTACCCTCTTGGAGTTGACCCTATGAAAAAAACCTCTGACTATTCACCCTATCTAATTTCGTAGACCCTGAGCAGATCGCCCCGCAGCCTCTATCTTTCTAATGAAAACGATCTGAATTTATCCAAACTCTCTTCAAAATTAAAACCCTCCAGACCAGGCAACATCCTGATAAATCTTCTTTGCACCCACTCCAAAGCATTCACATTCATCTGGTAATGTGATGAACAGAACTGCACACAATATTCCAAATATGGCCAAACTAAAGTATTGTACAGCTATAACATAACTTGCCAACTCTTACAGTTGTTACCCCAACCATGAATGCAAGTATGCTGTATGCCTTCTTGACCACCTTATCCACCTGTTTGCCACTTTCAGGGATCTGTAGACCTGTACGCCCAGATCCCTCTGCATGTCAATGCTCTGAAGAGTTTTGCCATTCATTGTACAATTTACATCTGAATTTGACCTTCCAAAATGCATCACCTCACATTTGTTTGGATTAAACTCCATCTACCATTTCTCTGCCCAAGTCTGAAATCTATCTACATTCCACTGTATCCTTTGACAATCCTCCTCACTATCTTCAACTTCACCAATTTTCATGTCTTCTGCAAGTTTACTAAACATACCACCAATGCTTTCCTCCAGATTATTTACATATATTGCAAACAACAAAGATCTCAGCACTGATCCCTACAGAACACCACTAGTTACGGATCGCCTTTCAAAAAAATCACCCTTCTACCCCTACTTTGTCTTCTGTAACCAAGCCAGTTTTGTATCCAACTAGCCAGCACATCCCGGATTCCATGTGACTCTACCTTTTGTACTATCCTGCCATGAGATACCATGTCAAGTGCCTTACTCAAGTCAATGTCGACAACATCCTTTCCTCATCAATCATTCTTGCCACTTCCTCAAAACTCAACCAAGTTGGTGAGACATAACCTTCCCCATACAAACCCATGCTACCTATCATGAACAAGTCAATTTGCTTCCAAATGTGAATAAATCCTGCCTCTATCTTCTCTAACAGCTTCCCCATCACTGACGTCAGGCTCACTGGCCTGTGATTACCTTGATTATTTCCATTTCCCTTGAACAAGGAAATCATTTTGGCCATCCTCCAGTACTCTGGAACCTTGCCTGAGGCCAAAGAAAATAGGAAGATATCTGTAAAGGCCACAGCTGGTTCCTCCCTGGCCTCCCACTGTATCTGGGATAGATCCCATTTGACCACAGGGACGTGTCTACCTTAGTGCATTTCAAGACACCCAACACTTCATTATGTTGAACTGCCCACGGTGGCACAGTGGCACAGTGGTTAGCACTGCTGCCTCACAGCGCCTGTAGACCTGGGTTCAATTCCCGACTCAGGCGACTGACTGTGTGGAGTTTGCACGTTCTCCCCGTGTCTGCGTGGGTTTCCCCCGGGTGCTCCGGTTTCCTCCCACAGTCCAAAGACGTGCGGGTCAGGTGAATTGGCCAAGCTAAATTGCCCGTAGTGTTAGGTAAGGGGTAAATGTAGGGGTATGGGTGGGTTGCGCTTCGGCGGGTCGGTGTGGACTTGTTGGGCTGAAGGGCCTGTTTCCACACTGTAAGTCTAATCTAATCTAATCCCTCATCTTCTTCTGTTTGGTGAATACGAACATCAATTACTCATTAAAAGGTCTTACCCATTTCCTTTAGCTCCACAAATAACCTTAATCCTTTATCCTTGAGTGGGCCTACTCTTTTCCTAGCTAGACTCTTGCTTCCAATATATGTATAAAATGCTCTTTAATCCTGCTGGTCAAGGACATTTCATATCCCCTTTTCGCCTTCCTAACTCCCCATTTCAGCTTCTTCTTCCTTTCTCTACATTCTTCAATGCCTTTGTCTGTTTTTAATTGCTGAGACCATAGGTATGGTTCCTTTTTCTTTGACTGAGCTGATAATTTCTCATGTCATCCAACGTTCCAAAATCATACCATTCCTGACCTTCAGTTTCACAGGAACATGCCTGTCACAGGAACTAGTCTTTAAAAGACTCCCACATGTCAGCTGTGGATTTACCCTCAAACAGCCGTACACAAGCTACATTCCCAACGTCTTGCTTAATTTGATTATAGTTGGCCTTCTCCTACTTTAACACCTTCATTCAAGTTCCACTCTTGTCCTTATCCATAAGTATCTGAATACTGAGAGTCAGAGAGATGTTCA
Organism: Hemiscyllium ocellatum; assembly: GCF_020745735.1. NCBI lineage: Eukaryota > Metazoa > Chordata > Chondrichthyes > Orectolobiformes > Hemiscylliidae > Hemiscyllium > Hemiscyllium ocellatum. Next base: position 30,216,665 of record NC_083421.1, on the reverse strand, counting down.
GCACTGAAACAGACTCTTCGGTCCAACTCGTCCATGCAGACCAGATATCCCAACCCAATCTAGTCTCATTTTCCAGCACCCGGACCATATCGCTCCAAACCCTTCCTATTCATATACCCATCCAAATGCCTTTTAAATGTTGCAATTGTATCATCCTCCACCACTTCCTCTGGCAGCTCATTTCATACACATACCACCCTCTGCATGAAATAATTGCCCCTTAGGTCTCTTTTATATCTTTCCCCTCTCACCCTAAACCTATGCCCTCTAGTTCTGGACTCCCTCGCCCCAGGGAAAAGACTTTGTCTATTTATCCTATCCATGCCTATCATGATTTTATCAACCTCTATAAGGTCACCCCTCAGCCTCTGACACTCCAGGGAAAACAGCCCGAGCCTGTTCAAACTCTCCCGATAGCTCAAATCCTCCAACCCTGGCAACATCCTTGTCAATCGTTTCTGGACCCTTTCAAGTTTCACAACATCTTTCCGATAGGAAGGAGACCAGAGTTGCATGCAATATTCCAACAGTGGCCTAACCAATGTCCTGTACAGCCGCAACATTACCTCCCAACTCCTGTACTCAATACTCTGACAAATAAAAGAGAGCATACTAACCACTTTCTTTGCCATCCTATCTACCTGCGACTCCACTTTCAAGGAGCTATGAACCTGCACTCCAAGGTCTCTTTGTTCAGCAACACTCCCTAGGACCTTACCATTAAGTGTATAGGTCCTGTTAAGATTTGCTTTCCCAAAATGCAGCACCTCGCATTGATCTAAATTAAAATCCGTCTGCCACTTCTCAGCCCATTGGCCCATCTGGTCACGATCCTGTTGTAATTTGAGGTAACTGTCTTTACTCCAATTTTGGTGTCTTCTGCAAACTTACTAACTATACCTCTCATGCTCATATCCAAATCATTTATATAAATGACAAAAAGTAGAGGACCCGGCACCAATCCTTGTGGCACTCAACTGGTCACAGGCCTCCAGTCTGAAAAACGACCCTCGATCACCACCACCCTCTGTCTTCCACCTTTGAGACAGTTCTGTATCCAAAAAGTTAGTTCTCCCTTTATTCCATGAGATCTAACCTTTCTAACTAGTCTCCCATGGGGAACATTGTTGGATCTGGCGGAATTATGGTCAATATTCCCAAAATACTTCCCTACTGAAATGTTGGTCACCTGACTGGGCTCAATTAGATTAGATTAGATTACTTACTGTGTGGAAACAGGCCCTTCGGCCAAACAAGTCCACACCGACCCTCTAAAGAGCAACCCACCCACCCCCCGCCTCACCTAACACTACGGGCAATTTAGCACGGCCAATTCATCTAACCTGCACATTTTTGGACTGTGGGAAGGAAACCCACGCAGACATGGGGAGAATGTGCAAACTCTACACAGACAGTTGCCTGAGGCGGGAATTGAACGCGGGTCTCTGACACTGTGAGGCAGCAGTGCTAACCACTGTGCCACCCCCTTAGATTTGATTCTGAATATCAGGTCCAGTATGGCCCCCTCCTCCATTGGACTATCCACATACGGTTTCAAAAAAATTGTTCTGGACTCACCTAACAAATTTGTCCTCCTCCAAACCTTCGGCACTAAGGGAGTCTCGGTCAGTATGGGGATGTTAAAATCAAACACCACAACAACCCTTTAACTTTCACATCTTTCCAGAATCTGACTATATATCTCTTCCTCTATCTCCCACTGGCAGCTGGGTGATCTATAATTCATTCCCAGCATTATGATTACACCTTCCTTACTCCTGAGCTCCACCCATAATGCCTTTGCTGCAAGAACATTTCAAGGTGTCCTCTCTAACACAGCTATGGTATGCTCCCTAACCAGGAATGAAACTCCCCCACCTCTTTTGTTTCCTCCTCTGTCTCACCTGAAATCTTGATATCATGGAGTATTAAGCTGCCAATCGTGTCCCACTTTTGACTATGTCTCTGTGACAGCAATAACATTAGAATTGCATGCATAAATCCAGATTGTAAGTTATCCATCTTAGCTGTTATACTTATTGCATACAGTTCAAGTCTCCCATTCCACTGAGCTCAGCAACCTCTCCCTGACTGTTCTTCCTCTTAGCTATATTTGCCTTAGTCTCAAGCTCTTCCCCAGTCTCTATATTTACTGAACTGCTGCTCTGTATCCCACTCCCCTGTCACATTAGTTCAAACCCTGTTGAGGGACACTATTATTGTGCACTATTATCAGAAAGTTGTATCAACTCTAATACCTCTCCTTTCAGTACACCATTGTCTCTCTCAACAATCCTGGTCACCCCGATTTTACGACATTTGGGAATGGGTGAGAAGAGGATGGTTCCAACATAACATGGGAAATGTTGAAGAAATTTCAGCCCATTAGTCTGGAGTATCCCAGAAAGAAGAAAGTATAATCACTTGTCTATGTGATTCATTGCATTACCATCATGGTATTCACCACTATCGACACCCTGGTGGTCACCATTGATGAGAAAGAGAAACTGAAAGAGAAACTGAAAGAGGAACTGAAAGAGGAACTGAATGTACTATAGCCAAATGAAGAGGCCTGATTCTAAAGTTGTTGAATTCCTAGAGACTATCTGCCATCTGCAAAGTGCAGAGAAGTCAGGAGTCTGATGGAATACATTCCACTTGCCTACGCGAGTGCAGCTCCACCATCCAGAAAAAACTACAGCAACAGACACATGGAACACCACCATCAGCAAGACTCATCTGCCCAGCATAAGCAACAGAGCAGTCTGTTGTGGAAAAATTCCACTCTTCCCTCCTTATTAATACTTCAGAATGATAGAACAATCTAACCCATTGCACTGCGACCATCTACTTCACAGACTGCAGATTAAACAAGTCAAAAAGTGTGACACTAGAAAAGCACAGCAGGTCAGGCAACATTCGAGGAGCAGGAGAGTCAATGCTTGCGCATAAGCCCTTGATCAGGAATATGGGGGTGCCCAAAGAGGCTGAGAGGCAAATGGGATGGGGGTGGGGCATGGGGTAAGGTAGCTAGGAATGCGATAGGTAGATGAAGGTGGTGTGTGATGTTGAGAGGTCGGAGTGGAGGGTGGAGCGGATCGTTGAGAAGGAAGATGGACAGGTAAGACCATTCAAGAGGTCAGTGCTGACTTGCAAAGTTAGATCTGGGATAAAGTGGGGGGAGGGGAGGTGAGGAAACTGGGGAAATCAACATTGATTCTGTGTGGTTGGAGGGTCACCAGGCGGAAGAGGAGGTGCTCTTCCTCCAAGTGTCAGGTGGCTTGGATTTGGCAGTGGAGGAGGCCCAAGACTTGCATGTCCTTGACAGAGTGGGAGGGGGAGTTGAAGTGTTCAACAACAGGGCGGTGGGATTGTTTGGTGCGTGTGACCTGGAAATGTTCTCAAGCTGTCGTCCTATCTCCCCAATGTAGAGGAGTCCCTCCATGACTCCCTTGTTAGGTCCATGCCCTCCACCAAATGACCCTCCACTTCCAGCACATTCCCTTGATACAGCAAGTGGTTTAAATCTCACACCTTCTCCCTCACATCCATCCAAGGCCCCAAAGGATCCTTCTACATCCAGCAGAGATTTTCCTGCACCTCTAAACACCTTATCTACTGCGTCCGGTGCTCTCGATGCGGTCTCCTTTACACTGGGAGACAAGATGCCAACTTGCAAAACATTTCAGAGAACATCTCTGGAACACATTCACTAAACAACCCCACTGCCCTAAGACCAAACACTTCAACTCCCCCTCCCACTCCACCAAGGACATGCAAGTCCTGAGCCTCCTCCACCACCAAATCCAAGCCACCTGACTCCTGGAGGAAGAACACTTCATTTTTGGCCATGGAACCCTCCAGCCACACAGAATCAATGTGATTTCACCAGTTTCCTCACCTCCCTTCCTCCACCTTATCCCAGGTCCAACCTTCCAACTCAGCATTGCCCTCTTGACCTTTCCTACCTGTCCATCTTCCTTCCCACCTGTCCACTCCATCCTCCAGTCTGACCTGTCACCATCACCCCCCCACCTTCATCTATCTATCTATCTATTTATCTATCGATCGCACTCCTAGCTACCTTCCCCCCAGTCCCACCCCCTCCCATCGATCTCTCAGCCCCCTTGGGCACCCCACCCCACATTCCTGATGAAGGGCTTATGCTTGAAACATCAATTCTCCTGCTCCTCGGATGCTGCCTGACCTGCTGTGCTTTCCCAGCACCACATTTTTTGACTCTGACCTCCAGCATCTGCAGTCCTCACTTTCTCCTGCAGATTAAACAAGGTGGATTACTTAAGGCTTTTCAAGTGCAATAAGGAAGAGGCAATAGATGCTGACCTTGCCACTGATTGCCATGTCTTATGAATGAATATTTAATGAAATGAACTCAAGCTGCTGTATAGCAGTGTGTCTGCTTCATGATGGATAAGATGGAACTGGGGTTACGCAAGGCATTCCTCTTGGTAGATACTCCATCAGTCAGCAATCAACATATTTGCCTCCAGCTTGGTTATCGAGACTGTTACTGCAAAGATGTTGCAAGAACAGGATTTGGTTGTGCTGACAAGAGCCAAGATTTTGCTGCTCGTTGGATGCTGCCTGAACTGCTGTGCTCTTCCAGCACCACTGATCCAGAACCAAGAGATCATCAGCAAGCTTTCAACATTATATAGCTGTGTGGAAATCTACTTCGGCCGTACACAATTCATTCCCTTGAGGAAATGATGCAGCTGTGTAAAGCAGGGCCTTCATGTGGTGCAGTAGCAGTGTCCCCAAAACTGGATGCCTGGATTCACCTACTCCAGAAATGTACAAAAACAGCTCTGAACAGGTTGATTAAAAACAAGGTTTAAAAAAACATGCTCAAAAAAAGAAATAAAGAGGATGAGTTCTACAGGTAACATTTGCACCAAGTAGAAGTCAACAGTAAGGTTTTGCATTCTACAAGGCTATGCTCAAGTCTTATCTTTGAAAGCCTGCATTATTTAGTGCAGTCTTTCAAACTGTAACCCTTTGTATCACTCTCCTGAATTAGACATTCTGCACAGCCAGGGAGCAGCACTTCTACAGTGCTCAGGCCTTCAGATTTCCTCCTCTGAGTCAGCAGGAGCTGTCTGCTACATTCTCTCATCAATGTCCCAGTCTTTACAACTCTCAAGATTCCCTTCTGCTGCTTTCATGTAAGAGCAGTCCGTACATCTCAGTGACAGAGTACACCCATCTGCTAATCAATATAATGATTTAGTGTAAATATCTGTCTGGAGTTTGTAAAGAAAATTTTCACTGAGCAAGGACTTTGTGCAATTTAGTAACCTCAGTGAACCATAGAAGTAAGGTCACAATTCAGATAACCAGACATTTTGAAGCTTTAAATTTTGTCTTCTTCCTGTTTACTTCTGTAAGATTTTGTCTTTCCTTCTTGTAGTATAGCTGATGCTTTTCATCTCTTGCCACCCACTTTTCCTCAGCTTTAAACAAAAACTATAGTTATTTTATTAAATTTTAATTTGTTAATTAATTTCTGATTTTGTCGTCTATTATTTTGTGGCTTTCTTATTCAATTACTTTCATCCCAAAATTGCTTAGCCATCGAGTTCTTAAATTCACCATTTGAAGAGATACTAGCACCTCCTGATTAATTATTATACCATTGCATTAGTCAGGGTTTGCACTATCTTATCCCACTTGCTTCTATCTCTCAATCAACTCAATTTCTAATCCAACTCCAAATGTATTCACTCTTAAATTTTTACAATAATTCCAAATAATTGTCAGTTCACTCCATGAGCAACTTCAAGTGAAACAACATGAGGTTATGAAAGGTGAATCAACTTTTAACCAAATAGAGGAAGAATCACATCAGGATCAAAACATTAACTGTTTCTCTCTTCACAGAGGCTGCCAGACGTGTTGAGTTTCTGTTGTGAATTCAGATCTTTAGCATTCATGGCACTTAGTGTTTTTATTAAAAAAAATGGATGTTGAGAGAAGTTTATTTAAACAATGAAAAGAGAACTGGAGAGACACAGGTGATTCGGGAATTGCTTCAGGTAGAGTTACAGAGATGTACAATACAGAAACAGACCCTTTTGTCCAACTTGTCCTTACTGATCAGATATCCTAAATTAATCTAGTCCCATTTGTCAGCATGTTGCTAATATCCCTCTAAATCCTTCCTATTTATATATCCATCTAGATGACTTTTAAATTTCTAATTTTACCAGTCTTCACCACTTCCTCTGAAGTTCATTCCAAATACACACAACACCTTGACCTTGTCTATTTACCCTATCCATGCCCTCATGATTTTATAAATGTCCATAAGGTCATCCCTCAGCCTCTGACACTCCAAGGAAAACAGTCTCAGATTATTCAGCTTCTCCTTATAGCTGAAAACCTGCAACCCTGGCAATATATTTGTAATTTTTTTCTAAACCTTTTCAATGTTTACAACATCTGTCCTATAGCAAGGGACCAGAATACAGTCCATTCTGATATAACGCGATAGTTCAATTCTCGTGTTATAAGAAAATCGCATAATAGTTGTGACGTTTAAACTAATAGGGCCAGCATCTCATTATGGTCAACACAGGCAAGGAGAGTTTGCAGTCTACAAATAATGAGCTAAATTTTTCAATCACGTTAAAGCCAATTCGTGTTAAAGAACCAGGCGTTATGGCAGAATCAACTATATTCCAAAAGTGGCCTAACCAATGTCCTGTACAGCCTCAATATGATCTCCCAACTCCTATACCCATTGCACTGACCAATAAAGGCAAGTGCCTTATTCGCTACACTGTCTACCCGTGACTCCGCTTTCAAGGAACTATGAACCTGCCCTCCAGGTCTCTTTGTTCGCCAACACTCCCCAGGACTTTATCATTAAGTGTATTAGTCCTGTCCTGATTTGTCCTGCCAAAATGCAGCACGTCACATTTATCTAAATTAATATCCAAGGAGAGGAGAAGGGTCAGCTTGACTGAAACTTGGAAAACGTTTGAGACCTGGAGAAAACTAATATACACTGTGAAACTTCAGGTGTGAATAATGACAATGTGTGCACAACATCAGAGATAACAACCACTCTCAGAACCTGAAGAAAGAAACAATGTCAAAGACAATTGATGAAAGATGAAGGTTAGTGTGTAAGAGTTATCCACACTAGCAGTTGGTTTCAGCAGGAACTTCTTTGGGTAGATATGCTGCCATCAACTACTCTTGTAATAATGGACTAGAGATTTACTAATATTAAATGGTACAGTATCAAACACTCAGCAGAAAAGACATACTTGAGTAACAAAAAGTAGATTATGACATGATGGTAGGATAACTGGTTGTACTTGCTTGAGACCGATTAACTACTTGTTATGGACTAGACCAAACCTCCTTTAAATATATCAAGGAGATAGCCTAGATCCTAACTTTTATTTTATTAAAGGCAAGTGTAAGGTACTGTGTTCCAGATTGTAATTCAATTGGTTACATTACTCGAATTTAATCAAAACATACTTTAGTCACAGAATCCACACAATATGCAAGCAGGCCATTCAGCCCATCGAATCCACACAGGCATTCTAAAGAGCCTGGGTCCCTGGGGTTGTGAGGCATCAGTGCTAGCCACTGAGCCACTGTTCTTACTCTACAGTTAAAACACAGACAAAAGAAAGAATAATTGTTACATCTTTAATCCTATTGGAAATCTTAACAGAATAATAGATTATTCAACTACTAAACAGCGACTGTTCCAATATAATAACAGCCCATAAACACACACTCGGCGAAGGTAAAGTTAGTAAACCAGATTGTCTCACATGTGATTCTGGTAGCAGCAATAGAACCCCAGCTTTTAGCTGTAGCTGAAAAAGATGTATAGCTGCTTCCATAACCAACTACCCAACAACTACTGATAGCTAAACTAAATCCCTGGTTCTGTAGGACCCTGACTCTACTCATTCATGCTTCTATTGTTTCAAAGTTTAAAAAAAATCCAAGGCCTTACAAACTCTACTTTATTGCCTTGGAAGAGACAATTCAACACATATGGCTCAAAACCTCTATTTAAAAAAAGGACAAAATACACCTCTTGAACCATAGTATTATTACCTCCTTAAGAAGGAGCATTGTTATCATTTAAGAGCTAGCATCTAGTTCTGTACTACAAGGCTTTGGACTGTCAAACTGATTAACTTAGAACCAATGTAGGACAACTAGAGCAAACTATCTCATTTATATTACAGGCTGGAAAGTTTCCAAAATTCCTGTGTTAAGTCCTTCAACTTATACAACATTCAGATCTTCGACTTATACAACATTCAGATCGTTTGTAGTGGCAAAGTTGAAGTTGCAATAGATCTTCTGAGGAGTTATTCAACTTGCATGTGTGGTTTTACCAGAAGAGAAACACCAGATTCCGCTGTTCAACTGTTCATTGCAGCACACAAGTCTTTCTAAGGATTCAACTCAAATATACTTCATATTTAATTTTCAACTGATGAGAACAGATCAAAACATAATAGATTCTCAACATCAAACTGCAGAGTAACTAATTTGCATTGAAAAGATTGTTTTTTGATATCTTATTTAGTTATTAAATTGAGCTTTCACTGTTCAAGAATATCAGTTCTGAAGAGCTTTTAAAGAAAAGTCTGAGTTCTGTGTTAGCAATTGTTCAAACTCTTCTGTAAAGTCCAAACCAAAAGGCAGATTTTAAAAAATCAGACAGGAGCAAGCAAGTAACCTCAAAAGTATAACTATGGAATTTTTTAAAAGTCTTGAGGCTAAAATTATTCCATATCTTAACTGGTAGATATTAGCAAATATGTACTCCTCGTGGGTCTCCGAAATAGAAATGAGAATATTAAAATAATATTTGTTTCCCAATTTGATCTCAATATGCAACTAACAATTTACCATTAAACCACCAACTTGTCTGATCTTGCTTAATGAATCAATGGATCCATCTCCAATTTGGAAGAAACATGCAGAAGATTATGTTGAAAAGAGAAAGTACCCTGTATATCTAATAAGGCATGTAACAGATTAAAACATCAATTTTCAGAAAGTAAAGTGAAGTTTTGAAACTTCTGAAAACCGAAGTTCATTCATTCCTCTGGAAACCTACCTGAAATGGATAAGTAAGCAAGACTTGTTAATCTGTTAAACACCTTAAACACATGGCAATTTGCATATTAATAAACTTCTGTCAACATGTGTAAGCAAGCTCTTTCTGAATTTCAGTGTTTGACATGTAAATTCATTCAGTAATCTCCAGATCTCCATGAATTCCTAATCATTAAAGATAGGGCAGGGACTGAATTGATTTCCTTTGAACAAATGCACTGTCATTTGGTGATTCTATTGCCTCTTTATTAACTGGAAGTGAATGATGGTTTCAAATCAATATTTAAAGATTTGCATATCATACCACAAAAGCCAGGTACTACTGATTGTGGAAGGTCCAGAGCAGAGACTCCTGGCACTGGTGAGGTGTCAACTGCAACAGCATCATGGTTTGCCAGGAGCAGAGACTCCTGGCATTGGTGAGGTACCAGCTGCAACAGTAGCATGGTTTGCCTGGAGCAGGGACTCCTGGTATTGGTGAGGTGCCAGCTGCAGCAGCGTTATGGTTTACCAGGATCAGAGACACCTGGCATTGCTGAGGTACCAGCTGCAACAGCAGCATGTTTGCCTGGAGCAGGGACTCCTGGTATTGGTGAGGTGCCAGCTGCAACAGCAGCATGTTTGCCTGGAGCAGAGACTCCAAGTGACAGCAGAGCTGGGGCCTCATGGCTGCAGGTGAGTGTGGGTTCAGCACGGTTCCCAACATCACATTGGTGCTGACTCTGGCATCGGCTAAGAGATGGTGTCTGAACAGTGGCGATTCCTTCATTAGTGGCTCTGGCGCGGGCAGCAGTGAGGTGGTGGAGGAGGAATGGCAGTGCGGGTGTTGTTAATGAGCCAGTTCAAGGCTTACTACTCTCTTTCAATTATACTTTTATCCTTTTTATTCTTAAAGGTATTCAAACTGGCACTGGATTGTGGTGACTGTTGAAGCTTTTCACTGTACTTTACTGTATTATTCACTGTAAAATGCAAGTGACAATAAATAATTCATTATTTCATTCATTTAGAGTTACAATCATTGACTCGCTACCTCGGCAGTGCTGGGCTGTTGGAGATACAAATATCACACTATCGGATGGTCAGTACTGAGGGAGTGCTACTCTGTCATTGGTGCTTTCTTTTGAATAATATGTTAATGCAAGGCCCTCTCTCAGGTGGGCACAAAGGATTCAAGGATTTATTCTTGGTGCCCTGGCCAATGTTTATTTCTCAAGTGACATCATTAAAGCAGGTGGTCTGGTGTTTATTGCTTTGCTATTAATGGGGGCTTGCTTTGCACAAATTGATGATTAATTTCATACAACGCAACAGTAACTAAATCTCAAAAGTAATTCATTGATGACAAAAATTCTTTGGGTTCCTGTTCTCATCAGTACCATTATCTTTTAAAGCAAATAACCAGCTCTATCCATAAGTAAACAGTTATCAACCAAAGGCATGTAACACTACCAAGGAAAACTCTAATCCACTTATAAACTCTTCATTACATACACACAGACAGGAAAAAAGCAGAACAGAATGGATGGAAAAAACTGGGACAGCTTTTCAGTGCTTCCCATTCACAAGGACTACTGAGATAAATTATTTGACTGATCTGCTAGTCAGAACTCTGATTCTTAGTTGTCCTTCTTTGAATGTTCCCATTGGCTTGCAAGAGGCACTGGGTGGCTAGTTCACTTCTAAAAGGTCGCTGGCTTATTAATTAAAAGTCATAACTTACAGCAACTGCTGAAAAAACGATAAATTTAAAGTGGCTTACTGCAGAGAACAGGCATAGTGCTCTTAAGCTGTTAGTTGGCCAAAGGCTTCTCTCTATCGTGTTCATAGCCTCAGGCAATTCAGTTATCTGACAACCAATCACTTAATAGTTGGCAGGTAGAAGACCTTAGTTATTGGTAACTGGTCACAAGTTCATAAACCATTCTGTTATTTGTTGCCAATCAAAGCTCTATAAGCTTATTGTCCTTCCTTCTCATTCTAATTCACATCCTGCAGCTCCAATGTGTCTGCAATGGCTGGTGTAACCCATTGCTATATAAACAGTGCTCACAATGAGTATCACGTTCTTTGCTTTCAAACCATGTAGCATTCTTTGGCTTTAAGTCAGTTCTTTTCTCAATTCTTCAGTCTACAATTAAAAAAAAACACACTAAAATAAAGAGACATAGACTTCACATGAGACAGTTGATAGATAAAAGCAAATAGTGAACTAAAACCTATTGATGATTTTTGCTTCTTGTTTAAAGATAAGTTCTCAAGTTAAGTTTGAACTGCTATTTTCAACACTTTGCTTAATTCCATGAAGCTAACTAATACGACTTGAATTCGTCCCAGTATAATTAAAACACAGTTGTTTAATTCAGATCCAAGAGTACTTTTAGGTCATCAAGACTATTTCTCACATGTAGCCGCTCTGTTAATTATTTCATTGGCGGAAATTCAAAGTCAACTGTTTAAAAAAAGGATAGCAAGATTAACAATCCCAAACAATTACTTAAAACCAACACAAAACTGTAAAACTTTAATAATATTATGAACATCCTATACCCAGTGATAGAAATTATTTCATGAATTTCCATTGTTTCGGTGAGTTGGTTCAATGAATACAATGAGAGTTCAAACTATAATCCTTGGTCAATGTTGAGTTTTTGACTTCAATGGTTTGTCAGTACGGTTTTGCTCGTCATCTCGGTGCCAGTCAGTAAAGAGCAGTTGCACAAAAATGTACATGTGGTCAAGGGACAGCTGAATGATACCTTCCACCTCTGAGGTAAAATAACCCTTTCAAAGCCAACAAATGAGTCAAGGTTCACACAATTGACTATACCACAAGGTTGCTACTCCCATCATCCCATGACAATTTGCGTCACCATTTTTCACTTGAAACCCATGTCAAAAATAAGGCAGCTAGGACAAAATAAAATGTTGTAAAAACTAAGTGTTGGAGATCACAGTGGATCTTACAGCAACCATGGAGAGAAAGCAAGTGAACATTTCAAGTCCAGATGACTCTTCATCAGAGCATCAAAATAAAATGTTGCTTGAAACTGCATATGAGAACCAAAATTTTGGAGTTTTCTCGACAGTTACAGTTAAGAAGAGTTCAGGCAGGCTGTGAGATGAACAGAGCATGTCTACGCCTCAGCAAAAGAGAAAATGAAAGAAAAATTTGTGAATTGTAAACTGCTTTCCAGCCTTGATTAAAAAAAACTATATCTATGTTACATTTCATGATATCACTCAAAGATGTCCCAACGTGCTTCTATAAAGTCAATGACACATGTTCAATATTTAGACCTTTGATCGAAATCATTGACATCATAAAGTGATGAAGTAAAATATTTGATGTTCCTGAAGTGAGATGTTTGATGTTCTCTTCAACCGTCTTTAGAGCAATGACCTTTCCCAGCAATTATTTTCTTCTAAATCCAACATTTGATGAATGGCCCAAAATCCTTTTATTTCATAAATCCCATCTCAAATGATCCTATGAATTAGGTTCACTATTGATATTGAAGAGAGTCCAATAAACAAGCAGAACAATTCGAAACAATTGGCTGGTGTAAAAAGCTTTGTGAAACAAATCTGGTCCTGAGACCAGAACTATTGAAAGCATGATTTAAGTTTGATTATTGAGGTGATTTATGAGACACGTGGAACTGACAGGGTAACCACTTCCCCATCAAATATCTGCAAGCAAACTTAACTGTCTTACATCCACCAGAAGCACAATAGTTACCTCTGTTCTGAAGCATTCTAGAGTTTTACATAAACCTTAACAATCAACTGTTCACCCATCATGCTTTTGATATTGTAAATAGAGAACACTCCTTTTTAAAGCATAGAAGGAAACCAGAAAAACATCCTGTTTATTCTAGCTCTTTGAAATCAAACATATTCAAAGTAGTCCACATGGCAGCATTTCCCCTGAGCATTACTCATACTCCAATAGTTCAATTCTCCTTTACAGGATATAAATCATACAGACAATCATAGAATCCCTATAGTGTGGAAACAGGCCCTTCAGCCCAACAAATCCATACCAACCTTCTGAAGAATAACCCACCCAGACCCATTTCCCTACATTTATCTCTGGCTAATGCACCTAACCTACACATCTTTGAACACTATGGGCAATTTAGCATGGCCAATCCACCTAAGCTGCACATCTTTGGATTGTGGGAAGAAACTGGAACATCCAGACGAAACCCACGCAGACATGGGGAGAATGTGCAAACTCCATACAAACGGTCGCCCGAGGCTGGAATCACCCAGGTGCCCGGTGTTGTGAGGCAGCAGTGCTAACTGGCACTGTGCCGCCCCAACCCCTGAATTTGGGGAATGCATTCTAACGCCTATTCACAAGCACAATTCTAATCTTCTGATAGAGAGGTGTTACTGTCCTATGTTTCTTTGAGCTCCAATCCTCCTCAACTGCACCAAGCAAAAATTGCCTGTGGATTTCCTTTACCTCACTTTCAACGAAGCTAAACTATGAATGGGTCTTAGATTTGTTCCAAGTCCTTTGAGTTTCCATGGTTTTTCCTGAACCCTAATTCCAATTTTTAGATTTATTACTGGCTTCCAGGACTTCTTTAAGCCCTTAATGATTAGAAGCTGTTGCAGCAGTACCTTTCTTTTAATGTGGTCACCTCCTGTTTTTCCTAAGTATCTGACTGATTTGCACCAACTTTCTTCATCTACAGTTTTTGATTAACTAACTAAAACTGAATGCTTAATGACCCTGAACTGTGCTGAGTGATTTATTGAATCAAGCCCTACTCTTATTACTTTGCAGGAATGCTCACAGCTACCAGTGCAACACAATTTTCCCTGCATGTTACCAGTCCCTCAAATTTTTCCCATTCTCTAAAATACCCATAGCACAAATGGATATAAATAAATGGATTTCATCTCAATCATCATGAATGTCATTACCAGGATCCCTCTGTTGTTGCACATAACTAAAACAAAATCTATTTTGAAAAGAGGGACACTCCATATTATTCAGCCATATCTATTCACTGTGTTTTTGGCCTTCGCGTTTTTGATTCAACTTCTGGATTTTCTGTGTTTTACCTTTTCTTTATCAAACTTTGGACAAGATATTTTCCGTGTTGTTCCAGTCCCTATTTTCTTTGCCAACCAGAAAGCTCTAGGTTTAGATGAAGTATTTTTCCACCTGATGGAAATCTGTTTGATTTGTAGTTGGCTTTATTTCTGCCATGAGGATTTGGGATTGCTTTTTTATTTGCTTCCTGGCCAGTGCACTCCTACTAGATGTCTTCTCAAATCTCCGACATTCACTCTCTTCAAATCGGATAGTCTAATCATTGTTTTTCTCGTTGCTGCTTTCCATGATCACCATTCCCTTAATGGTCATCCACTGAGACACTCTCAAATTATCCTGCTCCATTCTATACAACTGGATCCACTATAGCCAATTCCACACTGGACTAGCATGGTCCTTGTTAGGCTTGGCAAACAATATAAAACAAAAAGGAGCTGGGGTCAGACATTCAATATCTTAAGCCTGCTTTACCATTTAATAAGAAGCTGATCGATCTGATTATGATCGGAGCTCCACTTTCCAGTCTTCTCCATTTAATCTTTGACTTCCTTGGTGGTCAGATAGAATCACTTGCTCTAAAAACAGATCGTAGAATTGCCCTTCTATTTACTTCTCTATATTTGTAGGTCTGTTGTAAACAGTGTCAAAACCCTTCTTCTGTCCCTGAGCTATAAGGAAATGGATTTAGCTTTGAATTGTCAAGTATATTGTTTCACTGTGGAACTGTAATCTTATACTGATCAATGGTGCCAAGCAGTCTCTCCTTTCTTTTCCTTGTTTCTTTTTATTCTCGAGTGTGATCTGGCATCACTTGCTATCCAGCCAGCATTTGTTGCATATCCTTCGTTGTCCTTGAGAAGGTGGTGGTCAGCTGCCTTATTGAACTGCTGCAGTCCACTTTCTGTGGGTTGACCCATAATGCACTTCGGGAGGGAATTCCTGGATTTTGACACAGTGTGACAATGAAGGAAAGGCAATATATTTCCAAGTCAGAATGGTGAATGGCTTGGAGGGGAATTTGTAGCTTGTGCTGTTCCCATTTATCTGCTGCATCTGTCCTTCTAGATAGAAGGGGTCATGGCTATGGAGGGTGCTGTCTAAGGAACTTTGGAGAATTTTTAATGCATCTTATATTATTTTAGGTGTGGCTCAGTTAACAACACTTTGAGCAACATGGTTGCGATTTCACATCCTTCACATGCTCGGTTTGTACATTGGGGAAACCGAGCAAAGGCTATGATAATGGATGAATGGGCACTGCACAACAACCAACAGACAGGAGGGGTCCTTACCAGTTGGGGAACACTTCAGTGGTCCAGGACATTCAGCCTCGGACCTTCGGGTGACCATCCTCCAAGGTGGACTTCGGGACAGGCAGCAGAGGAAAGTGGCCTAGCAGAGGCTGATAGCTAAGTTCGGTACCCATAGGGAGGGCCTCAACCGGGACCTTGGGTTCATGTCACATTACAGGTGATCACCATTGCACTATACACACACACAGATACTCCTACACACACACACACACACTCACATACACACGGACACAGGTACACACAGACACGCACACAGACACTCACACACACCCTTATAGACACACACACTCCCACACTCACACATGCACCGCCTCACAGATGTAAGACACTCTGCACTCACTACACAAATACACTTTCTCACACTCACAACCCCCACCCCAGACAGACACACATACACACAGACAAAGACCCACATGCACACATATATTTTGTGTGGTGAATTTGTACTTGCAGAGTTACATTGAACTTTGCTCAAAAACTGCATACATTCATGTAGAACTCTGAGCTCAAAAACTGCATGAATTTATGCAAAACTCTGTTATCTCAATTTTTAGATTAGAATTAATCTAAACATCAGGTCATAGACAGAGAACTCAGGGGGCTAACACCTTCAACATATTGTCTAGCTATCACCATTGTTAACAGCTAACCCAAGAATGCAACTTTAAAAAAAAGGTTTTGTGATTTACACATGAAAGAAGTGAAACTATCACTGTATTCTAACAGATGAAAGGCTTAACAGACAATCAATTTTTCAAAGTATAATTTCAGTTACATCACACTGCAAATTTTTGCTATAAAGTCTGTGTTATGATCAAGCCCTCAACTATCACCTGATGAATGAGTGTCGCTCCGAAAGCTAGTGTGCTTCCAATTAAACCTGTTGGATTATAACCTGGTGTTGTGTGATTTTTAACTTTGTACACCCCAGTCCAACACCGGCATCTGCAAATCATTACTCTCACCAGTTCACTTTAACAGACTGCTGCATGGCAAAATACAGACTCTACAACAATACTGACTCTTCAATAAAAATGATTTCGCCTGTGCACTGGCATTTGTTTTACCATCAGCTGTAAGGATTTCCTTGGGACACTCATGAAAGTAAACCTTCCCTGATTCCTTGCACTTGTCCTCTACAACTTGCCTCTGCAAAGAGTGGAGAGAAATCTTTCTATAGTTCACCATTTTATCCCAGATCCTACATGCCATGGTCTTGAATTATTGAAGATCACATCCACTTTTTGAACTGGAGAACAACCCATAGAGATGTGATGATGACAGAAGTTCTCACAGATGAACACACATCAAAATGTCTCAACTTGCTGAATCTTTTCCACTGAATAAGCTAGTGATTAGATCAGACACTTCTGTAGACTGATGGTGTCAATGTCTTAAAGTGCCTGGGTTTGTAGGCCGGGATTGCATATCCTGGATAAAAATAATCACAACCCGATTTCCCTTGCCGTGCCAACTGTTTACTGCTGAAATGTGGACATGCTTGTTCAGTCATGAAGTCTTGGATATTAAATAGTTCATCTGATCTGACAGATTATCAAAGCACATAATCCTCCTCATTACTGAAGCTACTTCATTCAGATTGCTATTCATATACTTTTGCTACAGTCATAGAGACAATTAAAATTACATTTAATATTCAATTCATTCAGATCTTTGAAGTTGTCGGTGTAGTTACAACATTCTTTGTTGTACCTCATTAGTGTATGATCCTATTAATTGGTTTCTTACACATGTAAAATTCGTATTTTGTCTATGTAGTTCATTAGTTGAATAGCAAAAATCACAGTGACAGCTTATGTTGGTATTTCATGAATTTAAAACAGGTTTTTTTGGTAAATAAAGGATACGAACCATTAATATTGGATAAAGTAATCTGAGAGGATTAATGTTCATTGTACATTGGCTTCAGCCATTCTACTTATGTTCCATACAGTGAATACAAGGAGATATAGAGTCATAGAATCATGCAGTGAGGAAACAGACCCTTCGGTCCAATAAGTCCACGCTGATCCTATTCCCAACCTAAACTATTTGCACTTGTCAGCATTTGGCCCATATCCCTTCTTATTTATGTACCTATCCAAATGTCTTTTAAATGTTGTAACTGTGCCTACATCCACCACTTCCTCTGGCAGTTCATTGCACACATGCACTCTGTGAAAAATGTTGCCCCTTATATCCTCTTTAAATCTTTCTCATCTCACTTTAAAATTACAACACCAGGGAATATAAAGAAAAGAAACAAAATGAAAGCCAGACAGAGCAAATAAGCCCCAGACTCGAAGATGTCCTCGCTCACCCAAAGGAAAAGACACCTCCCATTCACCTTACTATACCCTTCATGATTTTATAAACTTCTATAAGGTCACCCCTCAACCTCCTACACTCCAATGAAAGAAGTCCCAGCCTATCTTAATCCCTCCTTATAACTCAAACCTTCCATTCCCAGCAACATCTCTTCTGAACCCTCTCCTGCTTAATAATATCCTTCCTATCACAGGGTGACCAGACCTGGACACAGTATTCAAGATGGGACCTTACCAATGTCCTATATAACCTCATCGTAACTTCCCAATTCTTATAGGAAGATGTCTGAACAATGAAGGCAAGCATGCTAAATGCCTTCTTAACCACTCTGTCTACCTGTGGCACAAATTTCAATGAATTTATGTAAAACTCTGTTATCTCACTTTTTAGATTAGAATCAATCTAAACATCGGGTCATAGACAGAGAACAGGGGGCTAATACCTTCAACATATTGTCTAGCTATCACCATTGTTAACAGCTAACCTGAGAATGTAACTTTTTAAAAAAGGTTTTGTGATTTACACATGAAAGAAATGAAACTATCACTGTATTCTAACAGATGAAAGGCTTTACAGACAATCAATTTTTCAATGTATAATTTCAGTTACATCACACTGTAAATTTTTGCTATAAATTCTGTGTTACGATCGAGCCCTCCACTATCACCTGATGAAGGAGCGTCGCTCCGAAAGCTAGTGTGCTTCCAATTAAACCTGTTGGATTATAACCTGGTGTTGTGTGATTTTTAACTTTGTCCTCCAAAAGCTGTATGTTCATTAATCACCACACATAAGACCACAAGTATTGCAAACATTCTTCTATGGCATGGGGTTGGAGTTATGTTCATAGGTGGCAGAAAATTTCAACAGCTTAAGGACTAACAACTATTGTGTGTGAACGAGCAAAGTCAGCATAAATATATCTATATATATTTCTATGAAAAATGGTGTACAACACCACATAATTATCCCCAGAGCTTAGTAGGTCATTTCAAACTATGCTGAATTAACTTATGGAAATGTTTATGAGTGACAGAAATGCTCAAGAAAGCACGCCAGTATTAAATAATACATTTTAGGACTTTTTTTCAGAATCTGGTGAAGCTGACAATTTCTATAAAATATCAACCTGGCAGCCAAATCTCCAAGATGGGATCCAGCTGCAACTTTGCATTGTCTCCACCTTCGAGGAGAGATATATTTATTTGACAACTATATACGTCCAATACTGGAAATGTAATGTGATAAGAAGATTTCATGCCTAAAGAGCTCTGATGGAACTTTCATCCACTGATGACAATCTGTAAAATATTGTAATGATCTCTGATAATGTAATTAAGATAAACAAAGTTATTCAGTTTGTTATCAGAATGCAATTAATATTGAAGAAAATTGAAGTCATACTGGAATTTTATGACATTATGTCTCGGAAGGTTTAATTTTAACAAAATATTGTACTATACTTGCAATGTTTTAAGGAGTTTAAGGCAGTCTGAAATGATCTCATTTGATTTTATATATTTTTAAAGAAATTACATTAGCCTATCCAGGATCAGTGAGTTTAGTGGTAAATAGCTTTCAGGAAATTAGTAGAACTCATGATTAAATGGACCCCAGACCATTTTGAAATGTGGAATTATTTTTGAAAAAATCTTTTAACACATTGATGCAGGTGATTAACTTATGATAGTGTGATAACTTATGTAACGTATCTACATCATCAATTTTCAGTGCGAGTCATATTGATCATGGCATTAGAATATAATTATTGTATAACACTGAAAAACTCTGACATTAAGTTTCTGGATGGTATTGCATGCTTTCAGTGGTTATCTTTAGTAGTGGTACTTAATTGTTTAATAAATAAAATTCTTGTGTTCGTACTAGATACAAAATTGTGATTTGACCCAACATTTATAAGTCAGGTACATTCTGGTGCCACCCTTTTGACACCGATCATTTAGCCCTGCCGTTTTGGCTCTAAATTGTTTTGGCGCTCATTACTTTGGCGCTGAGCTGTTTTGGCACCAATTTGTTTGGTTAAAGAAAAGAGGATGACTAACGACCCAATGCAATTTTCTCAACTAGCAAGAATTGATAGTCAAATCTTTTATGACCTGCTGTAGATTCAAATCTCGTTTTGTAATCATTTTCTCATTTAACAATTGTTAATAGTGGAGGGTGGGGATGGGAAGGATCATGACAATTGAACGCTGCCCAGTGAAATCTGGAGGCCTCCAGGTACACTCCAGGAGGATTAAGTCTCCTTTATGGGAACTCC
Organism: Hemiscyllium ocellatum; assembly: GCF_020745735.1. Classification (NCBI taxonomy): domain Eukaryota; kingdom Metazoa; phylum Chordata; class Chondrichthyes; order Orectolobiformes; family Hemiscylliidae; genus Hemiscyllium; species Hemiscyllium ocellatum. The sequence goes on along the minus strand of NC_083421.1, from coordinate 30,196,543 downwards.
ATGGGCCACATAGAGGTGTTTCATGTTCAGCAGTATAGTTGGACACCTATGGATCAAGGTGCCACCACTTAGCCCCACGATCTCTAACCTCACTTACCTTCAAGATACTAACCGTTGAGCCATGTCTGCCTGGAGCTGCAACTTCAGCAATGGTCATCATGAGCTGTAGCACTACTGAAGCTGTTAATTTTCCAGCACTCTGACTGGACCAGCACAGACGATAAAACTGCAGATGCTAGAATCCAAAGTAGACAGGCAGGAGGCTAGAAGAACACAGCAAGCCAGGCACCATCAGGAAATGGAGAAGTTGACGTTTTGGGTGCAACTCTTCTTCACGACTGGGGGTGGGTGTGGGGGGAGTTGGAGATAAAGGTTGTGATGGGGGCAGGGTGTTAAAGTGGGGATAGGTGAAGACAGGGAGAGGGTACGACCTGGTTGGTCAATGGGAGGAGTGAATCTGGTTGGTGGCAGGGAGCAGTGAAAGAGAGGGGTAGGGGCTGGGAAGGGATTTGGGGGATGGGAAGGGAAGTTATTTGAAAGTGGAGAAGTGAAATCTTGAGTCCTCCAGGCTGGAGGTTGCCCAGGCAAAAGATAAGGCATTGTTTCTCCAATGGGAGCTGTGATTTGGTTTGGCAATGGAGGAAGCCAAGGATGGTCATGTCAGAAAAGCAGTGGTTGGGGGAATTGGAATAGGCAGGTCCAGTCAGCCCCTGTGGGCCCGATTGAGATACTCGGTGAAATGTTCCCTAAGTTTACATTTGGTCTTCCTGATGTAGAGAACACCACATCAGGAGCACCTGATACAGTAAACTAGGTTGGAAGAAAAGCAGGTGAACCTCTGTCTCACCTGGAAGAACTGTTTGGGGCACTGGATAGAGGTGAGAGGATGGTGTAGCAGCAGGTTTTGCACCTTTTCTGGTTGCAGGGGAAGGTACCTGGGGGTTCGGTGGCTGGGACGGACCAACCAAGGACTGTCAAAGGGAAGGGTCTTTGCAGAAGGCAGAGAGGGCTGAGGAGGAGAAGATGTTCTTATTGGTGGGTCTAGTTGGAATTGGCAGAAGTGTTTGAGGATGATGTGTTGGATGTGGAGATTGGTAGAATGGTAGGTGAGGACAAGAGGGACTCTGTCTTTATTGAATTGGGGGGGTTAGAGAGGTGGAACAAGGAATAGAGGTGGTGTGGCAGAGCGCTGTCTAAATGGCAGAGGGAGGAAAAGCACATTGTTTAAAATAGATGGACATCTAGGATGTCTGCAAGTAGAATGGCTCTTCGACTGAGCAGCTAAGACCATAAGAAGATCATAAGAAATAGAAGGGGAAGTAAGGCCATTCCGCCCAATGAGTCCACTCTGCCATTCACCTACACTCTCCCCTTAAACCTTAATTCCTTACGAGATTAAGAATTTATCAATCTCTGCCTTGAAGGCATTTAACATCCTGTGCTCCAAACTGAATTCTAGAGATCCACCGCTCTCTGGCTGGAGAAATGCCCCCTCATTTCCGTTCTAAGTTGACCCCCTTTAATTCTAAGGCTGTGGCCACAGGTGCCAATATCCCCATTTTTTGGAAACAATTTCCCAGCATCCACCCTTTCTAAGTTTCTATTGGATCTCCCCTCAATCTTCTAAACTCTAATCAATACAATCTCAGGATCCTCAGGCATTCATCATATGTTAGGGCTACCATTCCAGGGATCATCCGTGTGAATCCCTGCTGGACACACTCCAGTATCGCCTTCCCGAGGTGTGGAGGCAAAACGTAGACACAGTATTCTAAATGGGGCCTAACCAGAGCTTTATAAAGTCTCAGTATCACACTGATTTTACATTCTAACTCTCTTGAGATAGATGACATTAAATTTGCTTTCTTAACCACAGACTCAGCTTGCAAGTCAACCTTTAGAGAATCCTGTACTAGCACTCTGAGATCCCTTTGTACTTTGGCTTTATGAAGTTTCTCACCGTTTAGAAAATAGTCTATGCCTCTGGTTTTTTTCCCAAAGTGCCAAACCTTGCATTTGCTCACATTGAATTTCATCAGCCATTTCTTGACCACACTCCTAAACTGTCTAACTCTTTCTGCAGCCTCCCACCTTTTCATTACTACCCGCCTGCACATTAAATTCGTATCATCACCAAACTTCGCCAAAATGCCCCTAGTCCCTTTGTCCAGATCATTACTATATAAAGTGAACAGCTTCAGCCCCAACACTGAATCCTGTGGGACACCACTTGGCACTAGCTGCCATTCCAAAAAAGAACCTTTTATCCCAACTCTCTGCCTTCTGTCAGAAAGCCAATCCTCAATCCATGGGCTCTCACCTTACTCTGCAGCTTCCACTGAGCCATCTTATCAAAGGCTTTTTGGAAGTCTAAGTAGATAGTATCCACTGGGTTTCCCTGGTCAAACCTACTTGTTACCTCTTCACAGAAATTAAACAGGTTTGTCAGGCATGACCTCCCCTTAATAAATCCATGCTGACTTGTTCTAATTCAACCCTGCACTTCCAAGTATTTAGAATCTCATCCTTAATGCTATTTCTTCAGTCACCTCCCTCAGAACTCCAGGATGTAGTCCATCTGGGCCAGGGGATTTATCAAATGTTAGACCTTTTAATTTTTCAAGTACTTTCCCTTTTGTAAAGCTATCATACTCAATTCTGTCCCTTGACTCCCCTTAATTGTTAGGATATTACTCATGTCTTCCACTGTGAAGGCTGGCATAAAGTATTTATTAAGTTCTTCAGCTATTTCCTTATTCCCATCACTCGCCTTCCTGCATCAATTTGGAACGGTTCAATCTCTACTTTTGCCTCCTGCTTGTTTCTTATGTATTGAAAGAAACGTTTACAATCATTTCTAATATTACTGGCTAGCTTACCTTCATATTTGATCCCCACCTCCTTTATTTCTCTGTTTGTTATCCTGTTTGTTTTTGTAGTCTTCCCAAACTTCTCATTTTCCAGTGCTCTTGGCCACTTTATAGGCTTTCTCTTTTTCTATGAATAATTTCTGAACTTCTTATGTTAGCCATGGTTGTCTAATTACACCCCACCCCGGATAATCTTTCTTTTCTTTGGAATGAACCTTTGTACTGTGCCCCCAATGACACCCAGAAACTCCTGCCATTGTTGCTCTACTATCTTCATCACTAGGCTCTGCTTCCCGTAGATTTTCGTCAGTTACTCTCTCATGGGCCAGTAATTACCTTTATTTAACTGTAGCACCATTACATCCAATTTTGCCTTCTCTCTTTCAAACTGCAGACTGAACCCTACCATATTATGATAGCTGCCTCCTAAGTGTTCCCTAACTTTAAGATCTTTTATAAAGTCTGACTCATTACATAGCACTAAGTCCAGAATAGCCTCCTCCCTTGTGGGTTCCATCACAAGATGTTCCAAAAAGCCATCCTGTAAGCATTCCATGAATTCCCTTTTTTTGGATCCACCAGCAACATTATTCACCCAGTCCATTTGCATATAGAAATTCCCCATGATCACCGTGACCTTGCATTTCTGACATGCCCTATCTATTCACCTTCATGCATATCTTGAAATGCATGAGGGTGAATAAATCCCCAGGACCTGATCAGGTGTACCCTAGAACTCTGTGGAAAGCTAGGGAAGTGACTGATGGGGCTCTCGCTGAGATATTTGTATCATCAATAGTCACAGGTGAGGTGCCAGAAGACTGGAGGTTGGCTAATGTGGTACCACTGTTTAAGAAGGGTGGTCAAGACTAGCCAGGGAACTATAGACCATTGAGCTTGACGTCGGTGGTGGGTAAGTTGTTGGAGGGAATCCTGAGAGACAGGATGTACATGTATTTGGAAAGGCAAGGATTGATTAGGGATTGTCAACATGGCTTTGTGTGTAGGAAATCATATCTCACGAACTTGTTTGAGTTTTGTGAAGTAACAAAGAGGATTGATGAGGGCAGAGCAGTAGATGTGATCTACATGGACTTCATAAGGCGTTTGATAAGGTTCCGCATGGGAGACTGATGAGCAAGGTTAGATCTCACGGAATACAGGGAGAACTAGCCATTTGGATATAGAACTGGCTCAAAGGTAGAAGGCAGAGGGTAGTGGTGGAGGGTTGTTTTTCGGGCTGGAGGTCTGTGACCAGTGGAGTGCCGCAAGGATCGGTGCTGGATCCACTACCTTTCTACATTTATATAAATGATTTGGATGTGAGCATAAGAGATACAGTTAGTAAGTTTGCAGATGACACCAAAATTGGAGGTATAGTGAACAGCGAAGAACGTCACCTCAGATTACAACAGGCTCTTGACCAGATGGGCCAATGGGCTGAGAAATGGCAGATGGAGTTTAATTCAGATAATTACGATGTGCTACATTTTGGGAAAGCAAATCTTAGCTGGACTTATACACTTAATGGTAAAGTCCTAGGGAGTGTTGCTGAACAAAGGGATCTTGGAGTGCAGGTTCATAGCTCCTTGAAAGTGGGGTCACAGGTAGATAGGATAGTGAAGAAGGCGTTTGGTATGCTTTCCTTTAGTGGTCAGAGTACTGAGTACAAGAGTTGGGAGGTCATTTTGCGGCTGTACAGGACATTGGTTAGGCCACTGTTGGAATATTGCATGCAATTCTGGTCTCTTTCCTATCGTAACGATCTTGTGAAACCTGAAAGGGTTCAGAAATATTTTACAAGGATATTGCCAGGGTTGGAGGATTTGAGCTATCAGGAGATGCTGAACAGGCTGGGGCTGTTTTCCATGAAGTTTCGAAAGCTAAGGGGTGACCTTATAGAGGTTTACAAAATTATGAGGGGCATAGATAGGATAAATATACAAAGTCCTTTCCCTGGGGTTGGGGAGTCCAGAACTAGAGAGCATAGGCTTAGGGTGAGAGGGGAAAGATATAAAAGAGACCTCAGGGGCAACGTTTTCATGCAGAGGGTGGTACGTGTATGGAATGAGCTGTCAGAGGATGTGATGGAGACTGATACAATTGCAACATTTAAAAAGCATTTGGATGGGCATAGGAATAGGAAGGGTTTGGAGGGATACGGGCCGGGTGCTGGCAGGTGGGAGGAGATTGGATTTGGGGTATCTGGTCGGCATGGACCGAAGAGTCTGTTTCCGTGCTGTACATCTGTGACTCTATGACTATAAGAAATCGAATCCCTTTTTCCCACACTAATCTCTTAGCCACGTGTTTATTTCCCTAATTTTCTTATCCCTATGCCAATTAACACATGGCTCAGGCAGTAATCTAGAGGACCTGTTCTTCAATTTCCTTCCTCATGCTTGATAATACCCAAACAGGTCTTCCTTTGTAACCTTGCCTATGTCCTTTGCGCCAACATGGACCACAACAATTGGATCCTCCCACTCCCACTCCAATATCCTTTTAAACCGTTTGGAGATGCCCTTCATCCTGGCACTGGGCAGGCAACACACCATGCCAGACTCCCGATCTAGTTCACAAAGGATACTATCTGTCCCCCTAATTATAGAATCCCATATAACAACTGCTTGTATTTTTGCTCCCCACTCTTGAATAGCCTTCTGCACCATGGTGCCATAGTCAGCTGGCTCATCCTGTCCACAACCTTTTCCCTCATCCATACAGGGAGCAAATATCTCATACCTGTTGGATAAGGTCAAAGGCTGAGGCTCTTCCACCCCTGAACTCAGAATCCCCCTACCTGCCTCATTTACAGTCACACCCTGTCGTTCTCGATCACGAACGGAGTTGGAATTACTTAATCTCCCAGGTGTGACTGCCTCCTGAAACAAAGCGTCCAGGTAACTCTCCCCCCTCCCAGATGTGCTGCAGTGTATGAAGCTCAGATTCCAGATCATCAATTCTGATCCAGGGTTGTTCTCGCAACCAACACTTGCTGCAGATGTGATCATTGCCGTTCACAATGGGATCAGCCAGCTCCCACAGCATACAGCTACAGCACATCACCTGCCCAGCCATCTCTACTTAATTAATTAATTTGTACAAATTTATGAGTTAAACGATTTTTAGTACTTCTGTTGTCTTATTCAAATAATCAACTAATAGTAAACTATTAATCAATCACATGAAACTCAAGAAATATCAATCGCAATGCTTTACTTAGCAACACACAAGAGTCGAAAATGTGTTGCTGGTTAAAGCGCAGCAGGTCAGGCAACATCCAAGGAACAGGAAATTCGACATTTCGGGCACAAGCCCTTCATCAGGAATGAGGCAAGTGTATCCAGCAGGCTAAGATAAAAGGTAGGGAGGAGGGACTTGGGGGAGGAGCGATGGAGATGTGATAGGTGGAAGGAGGTCAAGGTGAGGGTGATAGGCCGGAGTGGGGTGGGGGCGGAGAGGTCAGGAAGAAAATTGCAGGTTAGGAGGGCGGTGCTAAGTTCGAGGGAATCGACTGAGACAAGGTGGGGGGAGGGGAAATGAGGAAACTGGAGAAATCTGAGTTCATCCCTTGTGGTTGGAGGGTTCCCAGACTGAAGATGAGGTGCTCTTCCTCCAACCGTCGTGTTGTTATGTTCTGACGATGGAGGAGTCCAAGGACCTGCATGTCCTTGGTAGAGTGAGAGGGAGAGTTAAAGTGTTGAGCCACGGGGTGGTTGGGTTGGTTGGTCTGGGCGTCCCAGAGGTGTTCCCTGAAGCGTTCCGCAAGTAGACGGCCCGTCTCCCCAATATAGAGGAGGCCACATCGGGTGCAGCGGATGCAATAGATGATGTGTGTGGAGGTGCAGGTGAATTTGTGGCAGATATGGAAGGATCCCTTGGGGTATTGGAGAGAGGTAAGGGAGGAGGTGTGGGCGCAAGTTTTGCATTTCCTGCGGTTGCAGGGGAAGGTGCCGGGTGTGGAGGTTGGGTTGGTGGGGGGTGTCGACCTGACGAGGGAGTCACGAAGGGAGTGGTCTTTGCGGAACGCTGATAGGGGAGGGGAAGGAAATATATCCCTGGTGGTGGGGTCCGTTTGGAGGTGGCGGAAATGACGGCAGATGATACGCTGTATACGGAGGTTGGTGGGGTTCTGTCCTGGTGGCAGTTGGGGGGGGCAGGGCTCAAGGGAAGAGGAGCAGAAAGTGGAGGAGATGCGGTGGAGGGCATCGTCGATCACGTCTGGGGGGAATCTGCGGTCTTTGAAGAAGGAGGCCATCTGGGCTGTACGGTATTGGAACTGGTCCTCCTGGGAGCAGATGCGGCGGAGATGAAGGAATTGGGAATATGGGATGGCGTTTTTACAGGAGGTAGTGTGGGAGGAGGTGTAGTCCAGGTAGCTGTGGGAGTCCGTCGGTTTATAGTAGATGTCTGTGTTGATTCGGTCGCCCGAGATAGAAATGGAAAGGTGTAGGAAGGGGAGGGAGGAGTCTGAGATGGTCCAGGTGAATTTGAGGTCAGGGTGGACGGTGTTGGTAAAGTTGATGAACTGTTCAACCTCCTCGTGGGAGCACGAGGCAGCGCCAATACAGTCATCGATGTAGCGGAGGAAAAGGTGGGGGGTGGTGCCAGTGTAGTTGTGGAAGATGGACTGTTCCACATATCCTACGAAGAGACAGGCATAGCTGGGGCCCATGTGGGTGCCCATGGCAACTCCTTGCCATGGGAGGATTGGAAAGAGAAGTTGTTCAGGGTGAGGACCAGTTCAGTCAGTCGAAGGAGGGTGTCAGTGGAAGGGTACTGGTTGGTGCGGCGGGAAAGGAAGAAGCGGAGGGCTTTGAGTCCTTCATGATGGGGGATGGAGGTGTACTGGGACTGGATGTCCATCGTGAAGATAAGGCGTTGGGGACCGGGGAAGCGAAAGTCATGGAGGAGGTGGAGGGCATGGGTGGTGTCCCGAACGTAGGTGGGGAGTTCTTGGACTAAGGGGGACAGAACTGTGTCGAGGTATGCGGAGATGAGTTCGGTGGGGCAGGAGCAGGCTGAGACAATGGGTCGGCCGGGGCAGTCAGGTTTGTGGATTTTGGACAGGAGGTAGAAATGGGCGGTGCGGGGTTGTGGGACTATGAGGTTGGAGGCGGTGGATGGGAGATCCCCTGAGGTGATGAGGTTATGGAGGGTCTGGGAGATGATGGTTTGGTGGTGGGAGGTGGGGTCATGGTCAAGGGGGCAATAGGAGGAGGCGTCCGCGAGCTGGCATTTGGCCTCAGCGGTATAAAGGTCAGTGCGCCAAACTACTACCTTGTCTGCCAGTTTGATGGTGAGGTTGGGGTTGGAGCGGAGGGAGTGGAGGGCTGCACGTTCTGAGGGTGAGAGGTTGGAGTGGGTAAGAGGGGTGGACAGATTGAGTCGGTTAATGTCGCTGCAGCAGTTGGCTATAAATAGATCGAGGGCGGGTAAGAGGCCAGCACGGGGTGTCCAGGTGGATGGGGTGTGTTGGAGGCGGGAGAAGGGGTCGTCAGAGGGTGGTCGGGAGTCTTGGTTGAAAAGTAGGCACGGAGGCGAAGGCGGCGGAAGAATTGTTCAATATCTCGCCGCGTGTTGAACTCATTAATCCGAGGGCGTAGGGGAATGAAGGTGAGGCCTCTGCTGAGGACTGATCTTTCATCCTCAGAGAGGGGGAGGTCTGGAGGGATGGTGAAGATCCGGCAAGGCTGGGAGCTAGGACCTGGTGTGGGACTGGAGCTGGGAGTGGGGGCAGGGTTAGGGGCAGGGGCGGGGACGGAGATCGACGTAGGGGCGGGGTTAGACATGGTGACGAAGCTCAGTGTGGGGGCGGGGTTACGCGTGGTGACGGAAGTAACACAAGAGTCCTTTGTTTTTGGTTAAAGGAGGAGATGCAGCGGAGGTGGAGAAATTTGGAGAATGGGATAGAGTTCTTGCTGGATACTGGATGGGAGGAGGTGTGGTCCAGGTAGTTATGGGAGTCGGTAGGACTGTCACTGAAGATGGAAATGGAAAGATCAAGAAAGGGGAGGGAGGTGTCCAAGATGGACTAAATGAATTTGAGGGTGGGGTGGAAGTTATAGGCAAAGTCGATGAACTGCTCCCGTTCAACTAGGTGCAGGGCACTGCACTGATGCATTCATCAATGTAACGGTGGAAGAGTTGGGGCACAATGCCTGTCTAGGTACCGAAGAGGGACTGTCTGATATAACCAACAAAAAGGCAAGCTCCCTTGGGCACACTCCTGATGAAAGGCTTCTGCTCGAAACGTCGATATTCCTGCTCCTCGGATGCTGCCTGACCTGCTGTGCTTTTCCAGCACCACTCTAATCTTGACTCCCTTGGAAACAGGCAGCCTTCCTTAATTGGACAGCAAAATGCAGTCGTGTGTCCCACCAATCACCTCAATGGAGCTACAGCTCATGTTTATCCTCAGCAATGGGAGACCTGCCAACTCCAGAAATAAGTCAAACTCCGTGTCTCAATTGGTGTCATTATCAACACCCTTAACAATAACACCATTCCCAGTTTAAAAAGCTGTGTTAAAGTTAAAATGCAGTTTGCCTAGCACTGTCATTTATTGTCTCCAAGGAACGATGATTGAGGATTTATTTCTGTCTTCCTCGTAAATAAATAAGGTTTTCCCATGAAGAATGAAAATTATATTGACATCACTGACGCTGCATATCACATTTAGAAATGTCATGGTTTGGCCTTACGCAGCACCAATTAGAAAATAACAGCTCCCTTATTTTTCTATAGTTTACATAGTTTCAGTTTTTACCATAAATGTTTATTGTGGTAATTTGACATTGACCAAGTTATTCACCTGCCTCACTGGCATGTTACAGACCCGGTAATTTTACAATTGTGTTTTGTGGTGCAGGGATCTTTTTCAATATGACTCAAGTTAGATGAGATTCCAAATGAAGAAAGGTCAGTTGCTCCTTGTTGTCCTTTAGCATCATGCATCCTTCCCTTTTTTTCTAAACAGTCAAAGTATTACAGTAATTAGTTGGTTTCTTCATTGATAGTCTACAAGGTCTGTGGACTTTAATGCAAGTATTTAAAATATCCTAGTGACAGAGAATTTCAGGAGCAAAAATGTGCAAATGGGACATAAATCATGAACTTACAAGTCACAAGCAGAATCAAATAAATTTCCCTTGAGCAAAGACAGATATTAATATTTAGACAATGGTTTTGCAGACTCCATATTAAGGTAACCCTATCATCTGCACCTTTCATAACAATTTGATGTATTGCAGTGACTTTGTAATCTTATCAATTAAGAGCTAGGGATGTGTCACCTGGGATCAATTAGATTCTTCTGAAGGAAATTATAAAGGTACCAAATTTAATTTCTCCATTATTAATTCATCAAGGATTTTACCAAGTTCAAAGTTTGTGAGAAGATTCGTAGCTCGGGTGCTCGTTGTTATCGTTCTGTTTGGTGAGCTGGGAATTTGTGTTGCAGATGTTTCGTCCCCCATCTAGGTGACATCTTCAGTGCTTGGGAGCCTCCTGTGAAGCGCTTCTGTGATCTTTCCTCCACCATTTGTAGTGGTTTGAATCTGTTGCTTCTGGTTGTCAGTTCCAGCTGCCTGTTGCAGTGGTCGGTATATTGGGTCCAGATCGACGTGCTTATTGATTGAATCTGTGGATGAGTGCCATGCCTCTAGGAATTCCCTGGCTGTTCTCTGTTTGGCTTGTCCTATAATAGTAGTGTTGTCCCAGTCGAACTCATGTTGCTTGCCATCTGCGTGTGTGGCTATAAAGGATAGCTGGTCATGTCGTTTCGTGGCTAGTTGGTGTTCATGGATGCGGATCGTTAGCTGTCTTCATGTTTGTCCTATGTGGTGTTTTGTGGAGTCCTTGCATGGGATTTTGTACACTACATTGGTTTTTCTCATGCTGGGTATCGGGTTCTTCATCCTGGTGAGTTGTTGTCTGAGAATGGCTGTTGGTTTGTGTGCTGTTATGAGTCCTAGTGGTCGCAGTAGTCTGGCTGTCAGTTCGGAAATGCTCTTGATGTATGGTAGTGTGGCTAGTCCTTTGGGTTGTGGCATGTCCTCGTTCCGTTATCTTTCCCTTAGGCATCTGTTGATGAAATTGCGTGGGTATCTGTTTTTGGTGAATACATTGTATAGGTTTTCTTCTTCCTCTTTTTGCAGTTCTGGTATACTGCAGTGTGTTGTAGCCCTTTTGAACAGTGTCTTGATGCAACTTCTTTTGTGTGTGTTGGGGTGGTTGCTTTCATAGTTCAGGACTTGGTCTGCGTGAGTGGCTTTCTTGTATACCTTTGTGATGAATTCTCTGTTAGGTGTTCTCTGTACAATCACGTCTAGGAATGGGAGTTGGTTGTCCTCTTCTTCCTCTCCAGTGAATCGGATTCCTGTGAGTGTGGCATTGATGATCCGGTGTGTGTTCTCTATTTCTGTGTTTTTAATGATGCCATGGTATCACAAAGGTATACAAGAAAGCCACTCACACAGACCAAGTCCTGAATTACAAAAGCAACCACCCCAACACACACAAAAAAAGTTGCATCAAGACACTATTCAAAAGGGCCACAACACACTGCACTACACCAGAACTGCAAAAAGAGGAAGAAGAACACCTATATAATGTATTCGTCAAAAACGGATACCCGCGCAATTTCATCAACAGATGCCTAAGGGAAAGACAACGGAACGAGGACATGCCACAACCCAAAGGACTAGCCACACTACCATACATCAAGAGCATTTCCGAACTGACAGCCAGAATATTGCGACCACTAGGACTCATAACAGCACACAAACCAGCAGCCACACTCAGACAACAACTCACCAGGACGAAGGACCCGATACCCAGCATGAGCAAAACCAATGTAGTGTACAAAATCCCATGCAAGGACTGCACAAAACGCTACATAGGACAAACAGGAAGACAGCTAACAATCCGCATCCATGAACACCAACTCGCCACGAAACGACATGACCAGCTATCCTTAGTAGCCACACACCCAGATGACAAGCAACATGAATTCAACTGGGACAACACTACTATTATAGGACAAGCCAAACAGAGAACAGCCAGGGAATTCCTAGAGGCATGGCACTCATCCACAGATTCAATCAATAAGCACATCGACCTGGACCCAATATACCGGCCACTGCAACAGGCAGCTGGAACTGACAACCAGAAGCAACAGATTCAAACCACTACAAATGGCGGAGGAAAGATCACAGAAGCGCTTCACAGGAGGCTCCCAAGCACTGAAGATGTCACCTAGATGGGGGACGAAACGTCTGCAAAACAAATTTCCAGCTCAGCAAACAGAACCACATTTTACCAAGTTAACCAAACTGTGTCTTTGGAATCTTCAGAAGTGCAAGACTCATCACTGGAAAAAAAACATTAACTCTGCTTTCTCTGCATAGGTGCTGCCATAAATGATGAATTTCTCCAGCAATTTATGTTTATAATTTTAGATGACTGGCATTTCTTTGTTTTGATTTAGAGCTGAGTAGATCTTTGCTAGGTAAGGGAGTCAAAAATTGTGGGGTGGACAGATTGAAAAGTGGAGTTCATATTACTCCCAGATTCACCTTGATGATGCAACTACCAGATCAGCCACAATCCAACTGAATGAGAGAGGAGGGTAGAAGAGCCAAATAGTCTACTCCAGCTCCAAACTCCTATGTAAGGTGAATTATTTTACTCCTCAGACTTGCATCTAGACCTGGATTCTACTGACCATCAGATCGATTTCAAGAATATTGTCTCTCATGCTGACTCCCATTAATACCCAGCCCACACAACCCATCTGTCTTCTCCTTTCCGCAAGCAAGTACATCAGTGCTGTACTTTCCTGGCCTTCCTCACAATAGGCTTTGAAAGAAGTTACACTAAATTATACTGGATTTGGTTCCCAACCTTGTTCAGATAGGTATAGGGACGAGGTTGTAATTGTGCTTCAGAATGGGGATACTGTTTTAACCAGGCAGACACTTTGCCCACTCTCTGCACGTCGGATGTCAGCTATTGTAGAGCACCTTCTGTTTCAGCAGGAGCACTGTGTGACAAAGCAACTGCTCCCTTCCCTGACTGAAACCCTGAATCTTCCAAAAGGCCTAGCTGCTAATCTGCAGCAGCAATGCTACACCTGTAGATATACGTTGACAATACCCTTCTGCCAAGCAAAAAAGAGACCATTATAAAACTGCCTTTCCTTCCCCCATAGCATTTCTTTTTTAATTTGATGAAACCATACTCATGCATCCATCTGTCCACCACAGATGTGTAAAACTGCCCTGCATTCAATCCCTGCTCATCCCCAAGACTGGGAGAGTGCAGTCTCCATAAACTAGTGTGACACCGTTCTTACAATGACCTTCTCTCTTGTGTTGCATCTGTTTTGACTTAAATAAAAAAGGTGACCATCAGGGCCATAGTATGAGGAAGGGAAGAAGGGAAGGGAGGGAAGAACAGATGAAAGAAGGAAGGAAGAAGGAAACTGTACTTGTCACTGTATCTCAGACCCAATTTCAGATTGAAATCTAGCAACCGATACAGTGTTTATTTAAATTGCACATTGTTTTGAATACAGTAGCTCTGGAATTCAGCTCACCATGAATTACAGATTCCATAGGCATCTGAAAGGAATTCATTGCCTCAGTAATTTCAGGTTTTTCTGACCTCCAAGTGGATAAGTATTCCCTTATTGATTATCTTGTAACTGTTCCCTCTTCCACCTCCATTCTTGCAGCTTCACCCTCTGTCCCCATTCCTCTTGCAGCATCTTTCTCTGATGACCCATCTTATTCCCATCTTTTCCCTCCCCAACATTCTTAGCAATAGCCCTTTACAAGATACAATCCAGGTTCCACGACAAATATCCTCTTTAAAAGAGACTAGCCATAGCACAGGCAAAAAAGCACGGCTAACTTTTTCTTTCAATAACCATCACAGTGAACAAAACTTCAAGGGCTGGCTTCTCTGGAAGCATTTCTGGTATTTTGAGCCCTGTTACACGTTGAGAAATTGTCTTGTTTCCAGGTACATAGCTCTAGCCTGGGCCAAACTGGTGCCACTTGCTGTTTCTGGTACAAGTTGCTGGCATCACTTTCCATCAATCTGAGGACCAAACTTTTCCTTTTGTTTCCAAGCTGTCTGTTGGACTCAAATTCTGTCTTGCTGTATTTTACAGTTGGTTATAACAGTTACAGGTATCAAGGTGTGGCATGCTGAAGTAAACCATTCAAAATGGATATTCTGAAAATGAGCAATGGACAGAAGAAGAAAATTAATGAGGGTAACTCAATCTTTGGATAAAAATGTTAACAGGTGAGAACCTTTTCTTTGAGAAGGTGACCAAACAGGTGGATGAGGGGAAAGCTGTTAATGTGGTGTATATGGATTTCAGTAAAGCATTTGCTAAGGTTCCCCATGGTAGGTTACTGCACAAAATATGAAGGCATGGGATTGAGGGCGATATAATGGTTTGGATCAGAAATTGGCTAGCTGAAAGAAAACAAACGGGTGGTGGTCCTCATTTTTACCTAGTTGATGGGAAATGTTCATCCTGGAGTTCAGTTATGAGTCATGTACCACAAGGATCTGTTTGGGTCCACTGTTTGTCATTTTTATAAATGACCTGGATGAGGGCATAGAAGGCTGGGTTAGTAAATTTGCGAACAACACTAAAGTTAGTAGAGTTGTGGGTAGTGACGATGGATATTGTAGGTTACAGACAGACAGAAATAACCTTCCTTAAAAGAGCTGTGCTGAGAGGTGGCAGATGGAGTTCAATGCAGATTCACTTTGGAAGGAGTACCGCAATGCAGATTACTGAACTAATGGTAAGATTCTTAGTAGTTTGGATGAGCAGAGCGATCTCGGTGTCCATGTACATAGCTCCTTCAAAGTTGCCACCCGGGGAGGTCATGCTGCAGCTGTACAAACCTCTGGTATGGCTGCACTTAGAGTATTGCATGAAGTTCTGGCCACCGCATGATTGGAAGGATGTGGAAGCTTTGGAAAGGGTTCAGAGGAGATTTACTAGGATGTTGCCTGGTATGAAGGGAAAGTCTTACAAGGAAAGGTTGAGGGACTTGAGGCTGTTTTCGTTAGAGAGAAAACGTTGAGAGGTGACTTAATTGAGACATTTAAGATAAACAGAGGGTTAGATTGGGTGGACAGTGAGAGTCTTTTTCCTCAGATGGTGATGTCTAGCACGAGGGGACATAGCTCTAAATTGAGTGGTGATAGATATAGGACAGATGTCACAGGTAGCTTCTTTATTCGGGGACTAGTAGGGGCATGGAGCACACAGCCTGCAACAGTTGTAGACTCGCCAATTTTACAGGTATTTAAATGGTCATTGGATAGGCATAGGGAAGAGAATGGAATAGTAGAGGTTAGATGGGCTTCAGACTGGTTTCACAGGGCCAAAGGGCCTGTCCTATAGAACATGTTCTATGTTCTATGATCTATGATATTTGATTGCACAATTATTTAAAATTAAAACAAATCCCACTGGCAGAGACGGAAAAATTCAAAAAGTAAAAGTTTAAGAAAAGCTCCAAATCAAATGGTGGCTCAGTGGATAGCATTGCTGCCTCACAGCACCAGGCACTTGGGATCGATTCTGGTCTCAGACAACTGTCTGTGTGGAATTTGCATGTTTGCTCCACATCTGTTTGGGCTTCCTCTGCGTGCTCTGGTTTCCTCCCACATTCCAAAGATGTGTGGGTTAGGTAAACTGGCCATGCTGAAGTTCCCATAGTGTTATGGGATATGTAGATTAGGTGCATTAGTTATAGGAAATGTAGAATAACAGAGTAGGGGAATGGGTTTGGTTGCAATACTCTTCAGAGGGACAGTGTGGACTTGTTGGACTGAATGGCCTGTTTCCATACTGTAGGGATTTTATGATTCCTATTTATGTCCATTGGTACAACCACAGGTGGTGAACTGTTAAAGATTAAAAAAAAAGACAATAATCTCTGCTCATTGATAGCAAGAATTTCTCCCTTTGGGTGTACTAAAGTTTCAGCTTTTCCTTTAAACTGGAACCATCAAGGGCAATATGGGTTAATCATGAGTTCTGTAGAAATACAATGAAAAATAACTTTTTTGGCATTCCCAAATGGCAGAATTGACTACAAAGAGGTTTCCTTCTCTACTTGGCTGTGAAGCAAAGCATCAAGAATATGCCATCAAGTTTATTGTGTACAGCCAGCAGAGGTTGGCCAATTTGGATGTCAGGAGTGAAGCAGTGTTAAACAAGGCCTTCATGCTGTCAAGCAGACACAAAGATGCTGCAGTCTCTCTAAAAAAAAGAGCTGCTGAAGCCTGTTGATGATGTCTGAAATTGCTCTGCAATTTTATTTGGCCTGAACTAGTTATTGAGGGTAGTTTTAAAATGACTGGTCCGAAGTGACTCTCATTCCCCTCAAAACATAAAACTTAAAAGTTACTTCTTTCTTACAGCATATATGAACACTGGATTTAATTCTGAAAATATAATAGACTCTTATTTTAAGATGAAGTAATCATTAGTCAAAGGAATCTTAGCATTGATGCATGCTTCTCCAGGAAATTTATATACAATGCCACACCCTGCCACCAAATGTGAAGATTAAAGCTGAAGCATGTAAATGATAACAAGAGAAATAAAACCAACTTGAGGCAATTTTGGCGGTGTCTTCTGCAAACAGACTGCACAGGAGTACTTTTGGGAACCATTCACATAAAGTAGCAAATATACAATTAGACTCCACAAAACCCATAACTTCAACAGAACCAGTAGCAAAACGCGAACTCACAAGATGAAATGGTACAATCTTCACATCTAAAATAATTGCACTCATTATTGATGTAGGACTTAGCCAGCACTACAATCTCTCTCTGTTCTCACATCTTGGTGATTACTGGACAATCAAAGCTATCAACCACAGCTGTGCACTACGCATCTCCCAAATTCCAAGGACCATTTCTTGCAAATCAAAAAAATACCACACAAGATGAGGGTTAGCTCTTTCTGATAAATGTGTCACAGTCCTAACATTCAACATATGCACTTTGGTCAATATGAACTTTCTAAAACTGGCTTTGAAAGTGGGAAATTTAACTCAAATGTGATCTATTTTGACTTATCCATAAAGAATTAACTCAGGATTCTGGAACAATGTTAAAATGTGGGGGAGGCTACCAGCTTTTGAATAAGCATGTTAGAGATGACACCACCTTTTATTCATAGAGTAAAACTCAAAATCAATAGCCTCTGAGACTGTGTCTACAAACTTGTTATTCAAAGAATGATACAGTCTATCACAAGCAGTTATGAACAATCCTCATTCATTCTGCCACCACATTTTAACTTTGGATCAATTGTCTGGCCAATAGAAGGATTGATCATGCAGTCACATGGTCAAAACTGACTTCAGATAAAATATCTTATTTCTCCAAGAACTGGCCAGCACCAAGGTATTTTGGCAACTATCAGAACCAGAAAGTCATTCCCCCAGTAGGAAGAAGAGGACTCTTAGTGGATAGCCAGTGAATCCAATCAAAAAGAGGGCCACTGAGTATACTTCACCTGCAAACATTTCTCTCCATAAAATATCAAACACGACTTTGTCTGGAAGACCAAAGGTTATTGATTTCCATTCATCAAAAGAACCACAAGAGGGAATCTATACAAGCCTACAACACAGACATCTTAAAGGACAAAGGAAAAATGTAATTTACCTCCTGACTTTCTACTAATAATTTAAGTGCATGCTTTATCATTAGAATTCATCTTTACTTAGGTGCTTAAGGAAATGAACTTAAGAGATGTGGCATGGATGAACAATGTCTTCTGACTTAAATTACCCGAAACCTACTTCACGCTTATTACAAATTTAGATTAGACTTACAGTGTGGAAACAGGCCCTTCGGCCCAACAAGTCCACACCGACCCGCCGAAGCGCAACCCACCCATACCCCTAACCTAACACTACGGGCAATTTAGCTTGGCCAATTCACCTGACCCGCACATCTTTGGACTGTGGGAGGAAACCGGAGCACCCGGAGGAAACCCACGCAGACACAGGGAGAACGTGCAAACTCCACACAGTCAGTCGCCTGAGTCGGGAATTGAACCCGGGTCTACAGGCGCTGTGAGGCAGCAGTGCTAACCACTGTGCCACCGTGCCGCCCAATGTTCCCTCGAAACATACATCTTATTATGGACAACAAAGAGGTGAGCAAGAAAAGGGAAAATGTTATCCTGCCACATATTTCTGTCAATGATGATGTCCATCATGCATTTCAAATTAGAAGCATTATGGTAACAAAAATGTTGGCAGATCAAGAAATCAAGGATTAATCTCAAGGTGAGGAGTTATGCTTGCAAAGGTATGGAACTAATTTAGCTTGGAAGCATTGGCAGAATTAAGAGCTTGTATCACAAAGAGCTTTAGTAATGTAACTCTTGTACTACGAGCAGAGGTATGCATTAAGGAAACAAATGTTGAATAAAGGCAAGATGATTATAATGTATTATGTATTGAGAGTTTTGTGTCACCCTTTTGCAGTAGGAGTAGTAAGTGAATGTAGAAATTTGCTACTAATTAAAGAAAATACATTGGCTGGCTTAGAGTCTTTGGATGCATTGTGATAGGAGAATGCTCCAATATGAGGGTCTGGGCCCAACTAGTTAAATGTGCAATGACATGGCGGTGTTATGACATGGCGGTGTTATGACATGGTGGTGAAACCCTCTGCTAATTAAACTAAACACTCAGAAAAGCTCACTGCGCCCCATAATCTGTTAAAGTATGAGTGACAGCAAACTCCCAACTCCCACTTTTTAAAGAAAAAATACAAACTTATTCTTTAACTCTAAAAATGAACATTAAACAACAACTATTTACAACTCTAAGCCTCCTTTCTGTTACATGTTTGTCATCTGCTTCCAACTCTACAACACTATACAGTTCCAATAAAAGCTCTTATTAAAATTACAACAACTTAATTTCAAAACCACACAGTGGGTGTCATCGGTGTCTGTCTGCCTCTGGCTGAATATCTCCCTGGGTCATCTTCAGTCTTCTGATTCCAGGATGGAAAATGGAAAAGGTACCTTTGATAGAGAATGTTTTGCAAGCAGTTACTCTGATGGCAGTTGGTCCCTCTGGCTAACTGTCAAGATGTCTGATTCTTTCTACCCTAAACATCAGATCATCTCATTGGCAAATGCAATAAATTCAAAATCGATTGGGTTTTAATATCCTGGGGCATAATTTAAACAGATTGCTGTTTAAACAACCATTCAAAATGAACCAATCAAAACTCAGGTATATATGTCACAGCCAAATGTTACATATTTTCAATTTTCCAGGACACTCTGAGACTGCTAGTCAGTCACATGACAGGTGCCTATAAGCTTGCAGTGCAAAACACTCTCTCTTAAAGGTACAGTACACGCCTTCAACTTCATAACAGTTGTCACAAACAAAAATTCATGTGGTGACATATTCCTTCAATAGCTACATGAATTAATCTGCAAACATGTTAACATTACCACTACAAGAAGGATAAAATGTTTAATACAGATAAAAGAAAATGTCCTAGAAACAAACTGCACATGTTGCAAATGACTGAGGATTAACTATCTCTTGTGCTGGGTCCATTTAGTTTGTAGTTATTCAATTGTCTTTCAATGAGCATTATCTTGCTCCCAGCTAATCTGTTGCCCACCAAAATTATAGGAGAATCCAGTCTTTGCACTGCTGACTTGCACTAATAGCTTACTCTGCGCAAAAATATGATCAAGTGTGCGACATTATTGATACTTTTCGCATAAGACATTCTCACCAATTCAGGTGTGAGGTAGCTTTGCTTTCATTTTACTTTGACTTTTTTTATTCAATTAAACATGCACTTAAAAGGACATTAGATTCCAGATATTTATGATAACAATGTGTACTGCCTGGCAACAGTGGAAAAACATAATAAACCTCAGATGAAGACTGGATTATGTATGGTTAATTCTACCGAATGATAGGTGAGGTGAAGAAACACAGAGTCAAAATTCTCATCACACACATACACTGACATGGATGATTTTCTGATACTTGATTGATAATCCAGAAAACGTGAGTTTTGGTTACTTATATACACTTTAAGGTCTGAAGGCAACATTTTGCCACTTTTAAAAGAAAGGTGAGGTTAGACAATAATGACCAGCATTATCCATATCACAGAATTTTTAAGGAATATACCTCTGGCATCAAACAGATTGCTGTACACAAGCCTCAGTCCACAAATCAACACAAGAGTCTGTCCATATCTGAACTACTCAAGGGAATGATTGCATCCTATCATATTGAAAGATAAATAGACTTGCTGCAGTCAAGCTTTCTATTTTGTCTGATGACTGAACTATACAGGATTTGTTTTCTGTCTGTTTAGAAGAATAAATATTCTTGACACTTCTCAGTAAAATTAAGTTTCTTTAATTTGGATGCATTTTCAGATGGCCCCCGATCTGATTGTTGAATAACAAATGTCCAGCCAGGCTTTTCTTCCTACAAATGGGCTGCTTACTTGCCATTGTGTAGGTTTACTTAGAAAGTATAGCCAGTAGTTAATGCAGAACTCCAACCAAGAAATACCTTGAATAATCATGTATACTCACACAATTAAAGGTGATCATGTGCCTGTACTTAAAATGCTTGAAAGTGAATGGGATAATAAGAAAAACAGCACAGTATTCTGCTTTCTTGCAATGTCTTGCAAACTGAAAAAAAATGTGCACACCAAGACAGATGAAGCACGATTTATTCATCTGACACCTCATGTACAAAGCACGATAAACAGGGAGCTCGCTCAGGAATGTTATATGAGTTTCCATTTAAAGTCATTTTCACTATCATCTACTTAATCAATGCCATGTAGTTTGTTATCTTAACGAACCAAATATTTACCCTCCCCATGACACAGTTATTGGTCAAATTCACACTGTAAGAAGAGAAGAATTTGGAACAGGAGTAAAATTCCTGATGAAGAGCCTTTCAACCCTTCAGTCTGGTCCTCCATTTGGTAAGATAATGGCCGACATTTGGTGGTCTCTATTGCACAGTCTGGCTCTCCAGTAAGAGCTGCTGCCTATGAATAGGATGGTGGCACCTTTATCAAGTGTGGGAAATTGTCTCATGAAGGATCACTAGACTGGAAATGTGAACTCTGCTTTCTCTTCACAGATGCTGCCAGACCTATTGATTTTGTCCAGCAATTTCTGTTTTTGTGTATTTCAGAACTATAGGGTCTGATCTGATGAAGCAGGGGAAAAACATTTATTGGTATAAGTAGAAGAGTCTCTTGAAGTCAGCAAGCTATAGTTTATTGCATCTTAACAAATATTTACAGGTTACCTTGATATCATAGACACGGTTAATGAGACTTTGAAAAGGAAGAGAGATTTCTGATTCATGTAGCGCAGAAAAGGCCCTTCAACCCTTCAAGTCTGGACTACCATAACTACCACTAAACGTGCACCAATCCCAATTTCCTCCACTTAACCCATATCCATGAATCTTATCATATTTGAAGTATTCATCCATTTTTTTCTTTTTAATTTTGTAAGGTTTCTAACCTCCACTATCTTTTTCAGGCAGTGCATTCCAGATTCTCACCACTTACTAAATGTAATTTTTTTTCCCAAATCCTCTCTGAATCTCAAGCTCCTTACCCAAAAACCATGCCCTGTTGTGATTGACCACTCAACCGAGGGAAACAGCTGCTCTCTATTCACCTTGTCTATACCTATCATAATCTTATGAATGTGAATCATGTCTCCACTTAGTCTTCTCTACTCTATAGAAAACAAACCAAGGATACCAAGTCTCTCCTATAGCTCAGTTTCTCCATCCTAGCGAACCTCCTCTGTGCCCCTTCGAGAGCTATTACATCCCGTTTTTAGTGAGGTGACCAGAACTGCACATACTCCTCCAATGCGGCCCAAGCAATATTCTGTACATCTCCAATATTACCTCCTACTCTTTATACTCTGTGCCACGACTGATGAAAACAACTGCCCCATGTACTTTCTTAAATATGGTATTCACATGTTCTTCTGATTTCAAGAATGTGATAGAGTCATGGAATTGCACAGCATGGTACAACTCATCCATGCTGATCAGATATCCTAAATTAATCTAGTCTCATTTGCCAGCATTTGACTCATATTCCTCAAAACTCTTCCTATTCATATATCCTTTTAGTTGCCTCTTAAATGTTAGAATGGTACCAACCTCCACCACCTTCTCTAGCAATTCATTCCATACACACCAACTTTTGCATGAAAAAGTTGTCTCTTAGATCTTAGATCTTTCTGATCTATGCATACTTACCCCAAGGTCCCACTGTTCTTCTGGACTACCCATTGTCCTGCCATTCATTAAGTATTCCCTCATTTTCTTTCTTTCTCTAAAAGTGCATCAGTTGGCACATATCACTGTAAATACCATCTGTCATTGATCTGCCCATTTGAACAATCCATCCATATTTTCCTGTAATCTACAAGCATCTTCTTCATTATTAATCATTGAACCAATCTTGGTGTCACCTGTAAATTTGTTTAGTACACCTGCAACAATTTCATCTATATTGTTGGAACATGGTGGCTCAGTGGTTAGCACTGTTACCTCCTAGCACCAGGGACCTGGGTTCGATTCCAGTTTTGAGCAACTGTCTGTATGGTGTTTGTACATTCTCCCCACATCCATGTGGGTTTCCTCTGGGAGCTCTGGATTCCTCTAACAGTCCAAAGATGAGAAGATAAGGTGAATTGGCCATGTTAAATTGCCATTTTGTGTTAGGTGCATTAGTCAGAGGGAAATGGGTCTGGGTGGGTTACTCTTTGGAGGGCTGGTGTGGACTTATTGGGACGAAGGGCCTGTTTCCGCACTGTAGGGAATCTAATCTAATCATAGCAAGTTTTGAGAAGATTTGTAGCTCATCAGTTTCTAGATGTAGGCTTGCTCACTGAGCTGGAAGGTTCAGTTTCAGATGTTTCATCACCACACTAGGTAATATCATCAGTGAGGTTCTGGATGAAGCACTGGTGATATGACCCACTTTTTATTTATGTGTTTAGGTTTCCTTGGGTAATAAAAAATGGACCATACCACCAGAGCATCGTCCAGATGGCTCACTGATGATATTACATAGTATGGTGATAAAACGTCTGAAACTGAACCTGCTAGCTCAGCAAGCAAACCTACATCATAATCTAATCATTTATGAATATAGTAAGCAATAAGATTCCCAAGACTGAATGTTATTGTGCACTGCTGGATATTAGGCTCCAGTCAGCAAACAGCTTTCTCCCACTACCCTTTGCATCATGTCACTAAGCCAGTTTCTGACCATCTCACTAAGTTTCCCTCAACTCCAATCAGTCTCCCAAGTGGTACTTGGTCAAAAGTTTTGTTAAAATCCATATTAACTCTATCAAATTAACATCCCTCATCCATAATCTTGATCAAATTTTCAAAATATTCTAACAAATTTGTTAGCGAAGAAGGTTACCTCAGATTACAACAGGATCTTGATCTGATGGGCCAACAGGCTGAGAAATGGCAGATGGAGTTTAATTCAGATAAATGCAAGGTGCTGCATTTTGGGAAAGCAAATCTTAGCAGGACTTATACACTTAATGGTAAGGTTCTAGGGAGTGTTGCTGAACAAAGAGACCTTGGAGTGCAGGTTCATAGCTCCTTGAAAGTGGAGTCGCAGGTAGAAAGGATAGTGAAGAAGACGTTTGGTATGCTTTCTTTCATTGGTCAAAGTATTGAGTACAGGAGTTGGGAGGTCATATTGTGGCTGTACAGGACATTGGTTAGGCCAGTTTTGTATTATTGTGTGCAATCTGGTCTCCTTCCTATTGGAAAGATGTTGTGAAACTTGAAAGGGTTCAGAAAAGATATACAAGGATGTTGCCAGGGTTGGAGGATTTGAGCTATAGGGAGAGGCTGAACAGGCTGTGGCTGTTTTCCTTAGAGCATTGGAGGCTGAGGGGTGACCTTATAGAGGCTTACAAAATTATGAGGGGCATGGATAGGATAAATAAACAAAGTCTTTTCCTTAGGTTGGGGGAATCCAGAACTAGAGGGCATAGGTTTAGGCTGAGAGGGGGAAGATTTAAAAGAGACCTAAGGGGCAACTTTTTCACACAAAGAGTAGTACATGTATGGAATGAGCTGCCAGAGGAAGTGGTGGAGGCTGGTACAATTACAACATTTAAGAGGCATTTGGATGGGCATATGAATAGAAGGGTTGGAGGGATATGGGTTGGGTGGTGGCGGGGGGGCGGGGGGGAACTAGATTGGGTTGGGATATCTTTTTGGCATGGATGGGTTGGACCAAAGGGTCTGTTTCCATGCTGTCCACCTCTATAATTCTATGACTGTATGCATGACCTCCCTCTGACAAAACCATGCTGACTATCCCTAATTAACCCATGTATTTCCAAGTGGGTATTAATTCACTCCTTTCAGAATTTTCTCCAATAGTTTTCCAACGACTGACATGAGACTCACTGGTCTGTAATGTCTTGATTCATCTCTATCACCCCTCTTAAAAGTTGTCCTCCAGTCCACTGGCACTTCCTGTGATCAGAGAGGAATTAAAAATGTGTTTCAGTGTCAGAGCCCCTGCGATTTCCTACTTCACCTCCCACAGCAGCCTGGGATGCTATTAATCTGGATCGGGGATCTGTCTGTTTTTAAGCCCAACAGTGTCTCTAATATCTCCCTATTTCCTACATAAAACTGTGCAAGTTCCTCACAGTCCCTTTTCCTGAATTCCAGAGTGAAAACTGAAGAGAAGTATTCTTTCAACCCCTTTCCAATATCCTGCTGCTTCACATACAGTTTAACCCTGTGGTCCCTAATAGTTAACTTTTTCATTTTAATGTAGTCCAAATATGTGCAGGTTAGGTAGATGGCCATGCTAAATTGCCCATAGTATCCAGGGATTTGTAGGCAAGGTGGATTAGCCATGGGAATGGGAGGGTCACAGGGATAAGATGAGGGGGTTATCTGGGTGGGATGCTCTTCGGAGGGTTGGTGTGGACTCGAGGGGTCAAATGGCCTGTTTCCAAACTGTAGGGATTCTATGATACTCCAGACACATTCTCACTAAGACCCAATACAATTGTATCAGTTAAGTATTTTTGTATTCAACTCTTCCTGCAACATGCACAAAATGGTTTTATTTCCTTTGGTGAAAAGAAATATTGGTAGTGGCTTGGTGAATATGTTGTGTCAAGAGGTGAGCAAACATAGTTTCATAAATAGTCTGAAACACCATCAAAGTGACTGTGGTCATGGTCCATTATTATTCTTTTCCCCTCTGTTTCTTCATCGCATTTGGTATAAGTGACCATGACACTTTTGTCCACCGCTCATCACCTGCTGTCCACTTCTATAGATCTGCCCCTGTTCCAGTTGGCAAACATGCAGCCACTATATCTTCAGCAATGAACTTTCTTCCCAATCCTATCTTCACTCCCAATATTGAGAGGCACAGAGTCAGTTTCCATATGAACACTGAAGGTATCCAACTTCTCCTGTCCAATTGGGTGTACTTCTTTATCACTTGCAAAGGGAAGTTGTGAATGGACACATTTATACAGATTGTTAATTTGAATTTATTGTTATTCATTCCCATGAAAACTATCTTTATTGACGATCTCTACTTGCTCTTCAGAGGGTGGTAGTGAATCTTCTGCTGAAGGTTTGCTATCTGTGTGATGAAGACACCCACAAAATGCTGTAAAGTAAGGATCCAGGAGTAGTGAAAGAATGAATGTCACAGGATTACTTAATTATGATGAGCATAGTTTAAGTTGATAATTATGACAACATTGCCACATGTTTTAGAGTTTTATTTTGATGAGTTGAAAATGTTAAGGTTACCAGCCTTTTCCCCGAAAGTAAACCTAGGCCATAATTACAAAAAGAAAATTGCAAGCAATCCATTCTGGTGATACATGTTTCATTAATGTTGTAGGAACCTTGCTATCCCATGTTAGAATGAAAATATAGCAATAAAAATGCAGTTGCTTATGATGTTCAACTTCAATAATAATAAGAAATTTTCCAACAAAATGATGTTACGTAATTGCTTGGTATCAAGGTTGTGAGGGTGGCATAGAAGCTCCATGTTCAGCACTACTGCCTTACAGTGCCAGGGACCCAGGTTCAAATCCACTCTTGGGTGACTCTGTGTGGAGTTTACACATTCTCCCTGTGCCTGTTTGTGCTTCCTCCTACAGTTCAAAGATGTGCAGGTTAGGTGGATTAGCCATGGGAATTGCAGAGTTACAGGGATGGTGTGGGTCTTGGTGAGATCTTCTTTGGAAGATCATTGTGGACTTGATGGGCTAAATGGCCTAATGCCACACTATACGGATTCTCCAATAAAGTAGTAGAAGTGTAATTGGTTAATTGCATTTATACACAGTCATGAATTGTACAGCATGGAAACAGACCCTTTGGTTCAACTCATTTATGCCGACCAGATATCCTAAATTAATCTTGTCCTATTTGTCCCATATCCCTCTAATCCCTTCCTATTCATATACCCATCCAGATGTCTTTTAAATGTTGTAATTGTACCAGCCTCCACCACTTCCTCTGGCAGCTCATTCCATGCATGCACCACCCTCTGCATGAAAAAGTTGTCCCTTAGGTCACTTTTAAATCTTTCCCCTCTCACCCTAAACCTATGCCCTCTAGTTTTGGACTCTCCCACCCTGGGAAAAAGCCCTTGTCTATTTATCCTATCCATAATCCCCATGATTTCATTAATGTCACTCCTCAGCCTCCGATGCTACAGGGAAAATAGTCCCAGCCTATTCAGCCTCTCCTTATATCTCAACCTCTCCAACCTTGGCAACATTCTTGTAAATCTTTTCTAAAACCTTTCGAATTTCACAATATCTTTCCTACAGCAGGGAGACCAGAATTGCACATGGTTTTCAAAAAGTGGCCGAACCAATGTCATGTACAGCTGCAACATGACCTCCCAACTCCTTTACTCAATGCACTGACCACTAAAGGCAAGCATACCAAACACCTTCTTCACTTTACTGTTTACCTGTGACTCTACTTTCAAGGAGGTATGAACCTGCACTCCATGGTCTCTTTGTTCAGCAACATTCACTTGGGCCTTCCTATTAAGTGTATAAGTCCTGCCCTGATTTGCATTTCCAAAATGCAGCACTTTACATTTATCTGAACTAAATTTCATCTGCCTGTTCTTGGCCATTGATCAATATCCCATTGTACTTCATCTTTCTCCACTACACTGTCAATTTTGGCGTCATCTGCTAACCATGCCTCCCATGTTCACATCCATATCATTTCTATAAATCACAAAAATCAGTGGACCCAGCACCAATCCTTGTGGTATACTGATGGTCACAAGTCTCCAATCTTAAAAGTAACCCTCCACCACCACCCTCTGACTTCTATCTTCGAGCTAGTTCTGCATCCAAATGGTTAGTTTTCCCTGTGTTCCATGTGATCTAACCTTGCTAAACAGTCTACCAGGAGGAACCCTGTTGAAGTCAATATAGCAATAATGAAGTCAATATAGATATAGGTGCAATCAATATGACCAGTTAGCATGGATCAGAACAATCCCCCTCAAAATATATTCAAAAGATACTCTATACCCCCTCACTTTTCCTTATGTAAAAGGTAAGTGTAAGGTGTTGCATATCAAACGCAATTTGATTGGTCAAACTATCAGATTTAAAACAAAACACACTTTATTCATACACTATAGTTGAAATTTAAAACTGGGTTATAGTCCAACAGTTTTATTTGGAAGTACAAGCTTTCGGAGCGCTGCTCTTTCATCAGATAGCTAGTGTACCTGACCACGAGCTACCTGATGAAGGAGCAGTGCTTTGAAACCTTGTACTTCCAAATAAAACTATTGGACTATAACCTGGTGTTGCATGATTTTTCACTTTGTCTACCCCAGTCCAACATAAGCACCCCCACAACAATTTGAAGTTATAGTTAAAATACAACAAAAGAAAGAAGAAATTGAAATTAACTTAACTCTGCTTGAAAAACTGAACAGAAAAATAGATTATTAGCTATTAATAATTAACTGTTCCAATACTGTAACATCCCAAGCACAGGAGAAAGTGAGGACTGCAGATGCTGGAGATCAGAGCTGAAAATGTGTTGCTGGAAAAGTGCAGCAGGTCAGGCAGCATCCAAGGAGCAGGAGAATCAATGTTTTGGGCATGAGCCCTTCTTCAGGGCTCCTGAAGAAGGGCTCATGCCCGAAACGTTGATTCTCCTGCTCCTTGGATGCTGCCTGACCTGCTGCGCTTTTCCAGCAACACATTTTCAGATCCCATAAACACACCCTTGGCAAAAGACAAGTTCAGAAAAAAAAAGATTGTCTCACAGTCCAAGAGCAAAAAAAAAAATCAAGAGAAAACTGATAGTCAGAGTAGCAGGAAGACATGCACTGCAGCTTCCACCGAGCTTCAAGATCCAGCCACAACTGCGATTGAAGATGAATACTCAAAATCCTGGTTTTGTGGGAGCTTGCACCACCCATTCAGGCTTTCTCTATTGCTCCTATCTTAGAAACAAATCCAAGGCCTCACAAGCCGTTTACATTCTGGGCTATCAATAATCAACTCTGCACCTCTGTCTTGAAACTTCTTCAAAATAAACCAGGACAAAATACATCTCCTAGTATCATAGTATTACATCGCTTAGTGCATTACACAAGCTGAATACTATAGCACAAGAAAACTCGCTAGGCCTTGTTGAGGGAAAACCTCCAGAAAACCATAAAAAATTACATTTAGTTGATTCTGCTCAGATTCAGCCCATAGAGATACAATACAACAGTTATAAATTTCTGAAAGTCTTTTGTGGCATCATTCAGCCTATAGATATCTGTCTATGAAACATTAATTACCTGTATTTGAATCTGAACAGCTTGTTGGAAGCATACTCTGGTACATTAGAGAGCCACAATATGAAATACGAAGTTCTGTATGCCACCTTTCTCACATTGAAAGCTCTGATTCTGTCATTAAACAGCAAGAGTGAAAGAAATCAGAGGAACAGGATGAGATGACCCAGGTAATTAGTGCGGCATCTTTTGAAAATAACTCCTACTGTCCCAGCCCAAAAAGGTTAAAGAACACTTCAGCAGCACCACAGATGGAAGCTATCCATCTCACTGGTCTGTGAACCACAAATGGTGTGAAGTGAGTTCAATGTCGGAAAGTAGATTGAAGTACTAAAATGAGATTGTCCTTAAAGAAATAACTGAACAATTTAAATGTGGCATTGCTTGCCCAAAGTAGCAAATGCATGGCTTCATGCAAAGGAAAGACTTTGCATAATGTCCAATTGCAGTTGAACTAGCGTGGCTTGTTCCCAAGAAGTTTCCAATGATGAACGAAACAAAACATTCAGATTGTCCTTCACAAGAATGGATCCCGTGGTCCATCAGAAATAGCAATGAAGGAAAACAGTGTTCAATGTCAGTACAACTGGCCATCCTGAGGGGAAAGAAGCAGAATGCAGCTGCTGGAAAATAAATTTGAAGCAGTTTTGATGATTAAAGAAATCAATGCTATTCCCTTTAATGAAAACAGGAACAGCTGTCAGCCCTAAGAAACGTGTGCTTTTGAACTGAGGCAAAAATAATCTGTTAACTTTGAAAACTCTGATTGCAAGTGTTAACCTTGACAGGGAAACCTTTGTAATAAACTGAGAAACATCAATGGGTGAGTATTTTTCAATTTATAAAACAATTTTCAAATTGACACTATCACCAAACTCATTATCATCATTGGGCTTGATACATGCACCTGTCAGATACATCTGGACAGCATTATTTCAACTTCAGGATCACACACTCGATTACCATTCACAAATTTGTTCAGTGCTTCACCAGTATTGCAGAACACTATGTCATCATAAAATTACATTTTACAAGCACTACAAAATGAAGAATTGTTGTTATCCACCGTGTTTCCAGATTTATAGCTGATTCCAAGGTAAACGAAAGAGAAAAGGACAGCTTGCAACATGCCAGCATGTTCTTATTTTTAAATAAGAGGCTTTATCTGTCAAAACTCTCTGGTTGAAACTTGTCAGATTCTGAGCAATGTGGGCTATGGCAGGACAAATAGTAGAGTCCAGAGACACATTCTGTGAGACCCACCTCAATAGTAAGATCATGTCGCAGCATCTTGGATGATTTTCCTAAGTGATGTGGTGAGATTCTCATTAGGCAAAAATGAATTCCCAAATAACAATCATTATTGCTTGTTAAATGCCTTTTTAACAGCCCAACTCACCACAGGTTGTGGTCCTACCAAAGTCGCTATATAAATTAGTTGTTGCGAAACCTGACCTGGAAACCAGACTGGATTCTTGGCAGGTTCAACTCACCACCTGCTCCAAAGGACCTTCATGTTGAACACTGGGCATCTATATCTCTAGCACACTCCATAGGGACCAGCCACAAGCCACATCCGCTGATGTTGGCATCCAGCATGTGCCAGCCTCTAATAAAGCTCATGGTTTACAGGATGCTTCTGCACTTCACTACTGCCTTGACAACTTACAGTGGAATGCTGCAGAAAGGACACTGTTCACTCAGGATTTGTAGCACCTCATGGGCTGACTAGGCTGCATCTCTGGGTTCTTCACTCACTATCATCGCAGTCACTGAGTCTAAGCCCACCTGAATGCTCTCGGCATCCCTGCCTTGCATTGCCTTGTCTTGTCTTTTTGGGTACCGTCCCATTAGTCAGAGATATGTGGCTCATATTTCTGCTGTCTTGCCCTCCCAGTGAGTGCAGACACAAAGCCAGGAAGCTTGTCACTACTGATACAGGCCTCAGTCCAGTCATGAGGGATAGCCATTGTCCAAAAGGATACCAGCACAGTAAGTCAAGGGCAGCCTCCAATATGGATCCAAGGCCTATTCAAGGAAGTCAGCAAGAGTCCTCTGCTCATTAGAGGTAAGGAGTCAAGTCTCTGGCTACACACCACATGTCTTGACTCTTCCTGCTATATTGTGGGCTGATTATCTCAAGAGATGACAGAGAGGCAGGTTTATCAAAGGTGCAAGTGGCTGTCACAGTTATTACTATTGCTGAAGGTCCAAGCAAAAAGTAGGCAGCATAGAGTATGTGCAGGGGTTAGGGTGGTGAGGGTCAGGGGAAAGAATTTGTAGAGTGGAGCCTTGGTTGAAGGTTGAAGTAGACCATGGAGCCTTGGTTGAAGGTAAGGTAGTGAAGTTAGAGTGATTGTGAGGTTTGTAGATAAATGGTGATTCTCACACTAGTAGGGTGGAGAAGGATACTGACTGACTTTATACGTACAGTACAGGGCATTCCTCCAGATGGCTGAGACTCGCATGGCACCCACAGACCAGGCTGGCATGGTCTAGTGTCATGATTTTGTCTATTGGTGTTAGAAGAAAGGAAAGACCCACCTATGTTCCACTCAATCCAACAGGAGCTCCAGTTCCATGCCTGTGAAGTGACACACCAAATTTCCCATCTGCCATGTCCAGGGCAAACACTGAGAACAGTGCAGGGCAGCTCCATACTGACAGTGCTTGTCTAGGTGCGCAATTGCCATTCCAGGATCTTCAGCGAGTGGAGAGTTGCTCTAAGAATAGCACATGGTGAGATGGGGTAGAAATCAGATGTGATACTCTGTATGAGCTTTGAAATACCAATTAAAGCAGTTCGTTCACAATATTTAAGGGGAGGTGATGGCCCTAGTGGTATTAAGCTGGACTGTTAATTCAGAGATCCAGGTAATGTTCTGTGGACTTAGGTTCAAATCCTGCCACAGCTGATGGTGGAGCTTTAATTCTATTTAAAATATTATCTGGAATCAACAGTCTAAAGCTAACCAGGAATTCATTGTCGATTGTCAGGAAGAACCTGACTACTAATGTCCTTTAGGGAAGGAAATTGCCATCCTTACTTGGTCTGATTTACATGTGACTCCAGACCTACAGCAATATGGTTGACTTTTAACTGCCCGCTGGGCAATTAGGGATAGACAATAAATGCTAATCTAGCCAATTCTATGAATGAATGAATACAAACTGCAGTGATAGTACTTGCTAAAACTTGTGGTGAGGAAAGCATTACAAAATCTGACATGCATCGCAATTAGCTAACGAACCATAAGATTCAGCCTGTCATTTTGTTAATTGTGTGGTTATAGAGTAGGAGGCTGGAGGTTGATTGTGATAATTGCTATGTGATAAACCACTAAATTTCACTGAGAATAAGATCAGTATAAACACTAATGTCTGAAGGATATTGTATGGGGAAGGATCAGTGAGAAACTATTCAGTTTAAGCACTCCAGAGAATTGAGGTGAGAAGGAAGCATGGATATTTTCTACTTTCTAAGAATGCCCTGTATAACTGAAGCATGATCTCCCTTCTTTTGTATTCAATTCCTGTCATCATAAAGAAGAATATTCTATTAGCTTTCCTAATTATTTGCTGTGCCTGCATACCAACCTTTTGCAATTCATGCACTAAGACACCCAGATCCCTCTGCATATCAGAGTTCTGCAATTGCTCACCAATTAGATATTATGCTTCTTGTTTATTCTTTCTATAAAAATAGACAACTTCACATTTTCTATATGTTACTTAATTGGTCAGATCTTTGCCCACTCATTTTCTTTGGCAGCCTTCATGATCTCTTCCCAAATTACTTCCCTACCTATCATTCTGTTATCAATGGTAACTTTATCCTCCAAACTTTCAACCAAGTCATCAAAGTAAATTGTGGGTGGCTGAGGTCCCCACACCAACTCTTTATGGCACACCTCATATTACGTCTAGTCAAACTTAAAAAAAGAGGACCCATTTACTTATAGTCTCTGCTTCCCGGTGGCCAACAATTTTCAGTCAATTCCAATACACTACCCTTGCACCATGAACTTACACTTCATGCAATAATGTTTGATACGGTATCTATCTTCTGAAAATGTAAGTACAGTAAGTGTACTGGTTCCCCTATATCCACAGCATACATTATCGCCTATAAGAACTCCATTAAGCTGGGCACCCTTTCACAAAAACTCTTAATTTTGCCTAATGAACCTTGAACCTATCTTTGTGACCTATTAAAACCTCTTTAATAATAGCTTCTAAAACTTTCACAACGAGAAAGTGTGAAGATAACAGACCTATAGTTTCCTACTTTCCATCCATAGAATGATAGAATCCCTACAATACAGAATGAAGCGATTTGGCCCATCAAGTCTGCACTGACCCTCTGAACAGCATCCCACCCAGACCCACACCCCATTCTATAACCCCACAATTGCCATGGCTAATCCACCTATCCAGCACATTCAGGGATACTACAGAGCAATTTAATTTGACCAGTCCATGTAACCTGCACATCTGTGGACTGTAGCAGGAAGCTGGAGCACCCAGAGGAAACACACACAGACACGAGGAGAATGTGCAAACTCTCCACGCGAAGTGGAGTTTCCCTTCCTTCTTCAATAACAAATTTACTTTTGCAATATTCTAACCTAATTAGACTGTTCCTGAATCAATAGAGTTTTGAAAAAAATAAAACTAATGTTTCAATTATCTCACCACTTGCTACTTAAGAATGAAGCCCATCAGGTCCCATACACTTCTCAGGCCACACCTCCAACAAGTTCAGTGCCACTTCTCTGGTGATTGTGATTTTACTGAGTTCCTCCTTTCCTTCCATTTCCATATTTATTGCTGCCACTTGTACCATTTGTAGTGAATACTTTTGTAAAATATATGTTCAATTATTTTCCATTTGCTTATTTTCCATTTAATTGGAAAATTTTAAAATTATTTATTTAAAAAACTCAATCTTTTGTTATATTTCTGACTAGATTTTTAATTGTTCCCTTTTATCATTAATATTTATTTTCTCTTTCCCTATGAAAGTATTCTCTATGAAAACCTTTCCTGCTGTCTATGCTTGCATTATTACTTTTGTTTTAGTTTCATAACATTGGTAACAATTCTTGTTAGCCATGGATAATGAGTTCATTCCTTGGAATTTATCTTCCTCATTGGAATTAATCTATTCTGTGCATTCTGAAATACCACTTAAAATATCCATGACTTCATCTTTATTGCCATATCCTTCAACTAAAAATTTTCCAATTCACCTCAGCTAGATTTGCTTTCACACCCTCATAAAGGCCCTTTCTTGAATTTAAAATAATAGCTCTAGATCCAGTCCTCCCTCCCTCAAGTTAAATGTAATATTCAGTCATATTATGATCACTGCTACTGAGGAACACTTTCACCATGAAAGTATCATGCTACATAAGCTGAATATAACCTATTCTATTATAATATCTAGAACAGTGCTGTTAATTTTCTGATTCATGCACTTGGAAAGAAACCATGAAAATTTGTTTGAAAGTCTTTTGTAATGTACTTTCAAAAGACTATTATGGCCTCTTAACAAATATGTTTCCTTGCCAATCACTCAAGGCAGGAATTTATCAACAACAGCAGTTAATCCAAAAATGCATTTTACACTTGGGTGGCAATGGTGGCTCAATGGTTAGCACTGCTGCCTCACCCTACCAGAAACCAGAGTTCAATTCCATTGTTTAGTGACCGTCTCTGTGGGGTTTTCACATTCTCATTGTCTCTGTGTAGGTTTTCTCTCAGTCCAAAGACCTGCAGATTAGTTGAATTGGCTATGAAAAATTGCCGTTGGTGACTAGGGATGTGTAGGTTAGGAGGATTAGCCAAGGGAAATGCAGGTTACAGGGTGAAGGATTGGTATCAGTGAGATGCTCTTCAGGGTCAGTTTGGACTTAATGGGCCAAATGGTTTGTTTCTACATTGTAGAATCACAACATTGCATCTAAGTAGTACTAACGAGTAGAGTGCCACTAGGATCAGTACTGGAGCATCACTAACAATCTATAGTGAAGAAAGATGTGCTGATGATACAGAAATAGATGGGAAGGCATGCTGTGATAGGGGCATAAAGGTTCTGCAAGGGGATACAGAAAGGTTGAGAAATTGAGGCAGATGGAATTTTAGTCCAGAAAAGTGTAAGCTCATGCACTTTGGCAGGGACATTCAAAATACTATTATTTAAATAAAGATAGCCTCAAAATTGTGCAGCGATCTGGTTGTTATTGTGCATGAGACATAAAAATTGAACATGCCGATTCAGCAAGTAACTTGGAAGGCAAATTGGAATGTAGCCTTTAATGCTGGAAGGTTGGAATTAAAAATAGGGAAATCGCAATACAAGCAGGAGCAAATTACGGCAGAGCTCTGATGCAGAGCAGAGTCAACTAGACTCAAAATGTTAGCTTGCTTTCTCTCTACAGATGCTATTTGACCTGCTGTGACTTCCAGCATTTTTTGTTTTCAGAAAGCTTGTTACATATGTACAGATTGCCCATGGCTGGAGTAATATGTATGGTTTTGGTCCTCATATTTAAGAAAGGATACACTGCACTGGCATTGGAGGCTGTACAAAAGGCTGATTCCGGAGTCGAAAAGTTTGACTTATCAGAAATGGATGAACAGGATACTCCATTACTCATTCGAGTTTAGAATGGAGGGTAACCTTTTTGAAATATGCATGATTCTGAGGAAGTGTGATCATGTGGATGTAGAGAAGGTGCTTTCACAAGTGAGAATATCTCCAACTGGGTCATAAAGTTCCAGTATAAGGGGACACTCATTTAAAGACAATGTGCAAATCAATGTTTTCTCCCAGAGGACAGTGAATATCCAGAATTCTCTACCCAGAGACCTGTGGAGGTTAGATCACTTAAAGTTTTTAAAGAGAAGGTAGATGGATTTTTGAAATATTGAGGAGTTGAGGCCTATAAAGAGCTGGCATGAAAGGAGAATTGAGGCTGTGGAAGATCTTATAGAATGGTGAGCAAGTTTGGGAGTATGAACAGCCTTCTCTTTAGGCTCTTAAGTATGGCTTGGGAGCATCAATCTATAAGTATAAAGCAAGGAGACAGGCAACCATGTATTTTAACATCCAGTGTAAGGACTGAACCCATACCTTTGTCATAATTTTACCCGAAAGGTGTGGTGCTGGAAAAACATAGCTGGTCAGGCAGCATCTGAGGAGCAGGAGAATTGATGTTCATCAGGAAGAGCTCATGCTCAAAACATTGACTCTCCTGCTCCTCGGATGCTGCCTGACCAGCTGTGCATTTCCAGCATCACACTTTTCGATTCTGATCTCCAGCATCTGCAGTCCTTACTTTCTCCTACATAATTTTACCCATCTGGCTAATTGACCAGTCCATCCATTTATGTGCGACCAGATATGGAACCTTACTGAGACTGGCACAAAGCAGCAGCTGACTGAATTTCTCATTATCACTGCACATCAGCGGTCATTCATGATATAGATTGTTTGGAAACTTTTAACAAAGGTAAATATTGTCTGACTGTGTCAGCCTGTGTGAATTAGATAGATTATGCAGCAAGACCTTAA
This sequence comes from Hemiscyllium ocellatum, assembly GCF_020745735.1. Taxonomy (NCBI): domain Eukaryota; kingdom Metazoa; phylum Chordata; class Chondrichthyes; order Orectolobiformes; family Hemiscylliidae; genus Hemiscyllium; species Hemiscyllium ocellatum. The sequence continues at coordinate 30,160,111 of NC_083421.1, read as the reverse complement.
TACTGGTCTGAACATTGTTATGCTCAACTTTATCTATGGTTTAAATTTTGCACTTGTAAAAATTTATTCAAAGGACCTGGGCTTTGCTGGCTGGATGAGCATTTATTGTCCATCCCTAAATGACCTTCTTCACTCTGTCTAAGTTTCAAGATTAGGGTTGGGTTTGTACTGAGATAAAATATATGTGCTTTGCCAATAAGGGTTAATGTACTGAGCATTCAGTGATTTAAAATGATTTATTAGGAGGAGTATATTAAGTTAATTTCACACACTGGAAAATATACCTCCATCTTGAAATCTTTACTTGTAATCAATTGAAGTATCAACAAATCTTCAATGTTTGTGCAGACCTGACAAATCTGTATTCCTCAGAAAAGTAAGGCAAATCAGGGAAGGACATATAGTAGGTTGCTGGGGACTGTTGCTGAACAAAGAGAACTTGGGGTGTAGGATCATAGTTCCTTAAAAGTGGAGTTGCAGCTATACAGGGTGGTGAAGACAGCATTTGGTGCCCTTGCCTTTATTGATCAGTGCTTTGAGCATAGGAGTTGGGATGTCATATTATAGCTGTACTGCACATTTGTTAGGCCACGATTGGAATACTGGTCTCCTTGCCATTGGAAAGATGTTGTTAACCTTGGAAGGGTTCATAAAATTGCCAGGGTTTAAGGGTTTGAACTATAGGGAGAGGTTGAATAGGCTGGGGCTGTTTTCCCTGGAGCATCGGAGGCTGAGGGGTGGCCTTATACAGGATTATAAAATCATGCAGAGCATGGATAGGGTGAATAGCCAAGGTCTTTTTACCAGGTTTTGGGGAGTCCAAAGCTAGAGGGCATAGTTTTAAGATGAGAGGGGCAAGATTTAGAAGAGACCTAAAGGGCGACATTTTCATGGGTGTCGGTGGTGGGTCTATGGAATGAGCTGCCAGAAGAAGTGGTGAAGTACAATTACAATATTTAAAAGTCATCTGAATGGGTACATAAATAGGAAGGATATGGGCCAAATGCTGGCAAATGGGACAAGATTAATTTAGGCTGAGTTGGACCAAAGGGTCTGTTTCTGTGCTGTCCATCTCTATGTCTCTGTGAGTGTAAAGTGGGGAAAGGAAAACACGGCCCGTTCAGATGTGTATCCAAAAGGTATGTCCTCATTGCAACCATTTGACAACACATCTAAATCTCCAAGATCTACTCTGAACTTATTTGTACTGAGGTTATTAAAATAACTAGCAATCCTGATTGAAATGATCGCCCACTTCTGGATGCTAAAAAGATATAGCACTGAATCATAATGCATGTGTACATCAAAGAAATGCATTGATAAATGCAAACTGGAACAAGATATAAGTAGATTAGGCCATTCCCTCAGAGTCATTTTATGCACAGAATTGCTCAATTCATTTAAGTGCTTATTCCTTTTCGGTAAATGTACCTAACCCTATCACCAATCGGTCATGATGTCAGATCCTGCAATTCTATGGACATCTCGAACATGTTCAACAACATATTCTTAAAGGGGGAAACAAAACTTGCAGATATGTGTTCTAGCACAATCCTATGTGGGATTTATAAAAACTCACCTGTAAGATATCATGGAAACTGTAAGCAGAAAAGAGAGGGAAAAGAAGAAATACTGAGGGGACTGACTATTTTCCCCCTGTCAGCTGGATGTCACAACTCTTGCAGACATCTTCTGTGTTTTGCTCTTCCAGAAGTATTCAAAGTAAAGGGTTAAAAACTGACTGCAATTGTGATTTTTCTGAGCCAGTGGAAAAAAGGTATATTTTTGAACTGAGGCACCAATGTGGGATTGAGTGCTAGTGTGCTATGAAGGGTACAGTTGAAGAACCAGTCACTAGCACTATAGGTAAAAGGATTTTCTCTCCTGGAGTGTTAGAAGCCAGCAAGCTAACAAGCAGTCAAAAGGAAAAAGGACAACAGAAGGAATCTGTACTATGAGTGTTGCCAGATAACTACTATAAGGAGGAAAAGCGGAGAGCAACATTTCAATTGAGTACAAAGCCGAGAATTCAGAAATTGGTCATTTAGCAATCAATACACAATATTTTCTCTTCAAAAACTAGCTAGAGAGACTGATCAATATATTTTCTAAGATTTATCTGTTTTGGATTCACTTCTTATTCTAAATCTATCATGAAATCCCAACCGTGTGGAAGCAGACTATTCAGCCCATCGAGTCCACACCGACTCTTTGACAAACATTGCACCCAGATGTACCCTTCTATCCTCTCCCTGTAACCCTGGATTTCCTACGGCCAATTCACCTTGCATGCACATCCTTGGACATTGTGGGGAATTTTACATGGCCAATCCACCTAATCTGCATATCTTTGGACTGTGGGAGGAAACCAGAGCACCCAGAGGAAACCCACGCAGACACAGGGAGAATGTATGAACTCCACAGATAGTCGCTCAAGGTTAGAATTTGACACAGGTCCTTGGCTCTGTGAGGCAGCAGTGCTAACCACTGAGCCACCCCTATGTATATATATGTAATCTTTTATTAATTCTTTTTGCATTTAATAAATCATAAACTGACTTTGAAGAGTCTCAAGAAAGGCTGGTTTCTTTCAAAACATACATTTATTTTGGCTGGGAGAAAAGCACCCAGAAGGGAGAGATTCTTTCTCAACTAACCTTGTGACCAGTTGAGGGGGGTGGTGGATGAACCAAGAAGGGAAATCAATTCATCCCTCCTCTCCTGGGAACTGAACAATTTGAGGTATCTGTCTGGAGCTATGATGACTTGGGGAACTGCACCCAGGGTTTAGTCAGAGCACAGCCCTATCTCATTTTTGAGACTTAACTAAACCAGTTTTCTTGCTACAGCCTAAATTAACATCGATAAATGTTGTAAGAATATTCGTGAAGTAGGTCATGTCGAGTAAGCATTTTGAAGAAAGCAGATCAGCGTAAGTAAAATTGAAAATTCACACAAAACGTGCAGCAAATCTGAAGTAATTCACTTATGGCTAAACAATGAGAGTATGAAAGTCGATTGGTTTCATAAAACCTATTTGCCATCTGACATTGAAAAAGTTGAAAGCATCTATATATAAAAGATAATTGGTTTGATCCAAGGCAAGTATGAACAGTCGTAGACCATTCAGCTCCCTGCCACTTCCCCCCTCGTCTCCCCTGGGTGTAAATTAATTGCCATTGAATTAGGTCCTGGTTGTTGTAAATCTAGGTCATGGCTGCTGTATTTCAACTCCATTGACCTACCCTTGCTCTATATCCCTCGCTACCCTTCACAGGAATCCATCAGCTCCAGCCTTGCAAATTTTAATTGGCCTGTTCCCACATGCTCTTGCAAAAGAAGTACTCCAGATTAATCCTTCTCAGAAAAAATGTTCATCGTGATTCATAAATGTATTAACAAGATAAAGCCATTAGACTCAACAAACTGGCCGGATGCAAATGATCTGTTAATTTGAGTAACTGGACAGTTAGCAGCAGAAGAAAGTTAAACTGTTCTGTATGTTGATTGCAGTGATTTAAACTTGCACACAGTATTGAACCAGTTAACACATGGATAAAGACAGTACATTCAACCTTCAAACAATCAAATCGACAATGAGACAATTGTTCATGTGAAGAGCTTCATAAGGGTTTAAGTATCTGAAATATCATACCTGCAACAGTGGAGTTTTATGCTGCTTCTGCTACTTGGAACATCAGGGGAAAATTCTTCGTCTCCAAATTCCCAATATTGCTCGGTATTGATGATTAGCAGCTGGCTTTTTGGTGCCTGTTACCTGTCTACCAAAGGAGATAAGACAAGTGCAAATGTTCAAAGCTTGTTCTTTTGTCTCACTTCTTCCAATGTATAGGCTCCTCTTATTGATGTTCAAACTATCTAGATGTCTTGTTTTCACAGATATATCATCCTTATGTAATGATTTCTAGTGGCCTTAGTATCGTTTGTCTGTTTCCACTTGTGGTACATCATTTTTCTCACTTTGTTTCTGGTAGTGATTTATGCACAGTCTTTTTATTCTGAATTGACAATAACTCAGTGGTTTAAATAATCTAAATGTTGATCTGTTCTCTTCAATATCAATTAATGTTTGGTGAATCTCATTAAAATAGCAATACACTAATACAAAGAGCCCAATGGAATTCTGATCTTTGCAATCATGATCTAACCCTTTCTCAACTCAAGCCCTATAACTGACACACTAAGTTCAATTTCATCAACTTCAGCAACACATTCCACCCTGACCTTAAATTTACCTGGACAATCTCTGACACCTCCCTCCCCTTCCTGGACCTCTCCATCTCCATTAATGATGACCAACTTGACACTGACATTTTTTACAAACCCACCGACTCCCAGCTACCTGGATTACACCTCTTCCCACCCTATCTCTTGCAAAAATGCCATCCCGTATTCCCAATTCCTCCGCCTCCGCCATATCGGCTACCAGGGGGACCAGTTCCACCATAGAACACACCAGATGGCCTCCTTCTTTAGAGACCGCAATTTCCCTTCCCATGTGGTTAAAGATGCTGTCCAAAGCATCTCATCCACATCCCGCAACTCCACCCTCAGACCACACCCCTCCAACCTTAGCAAGGACAGAACGCCCCTGGTGCTCACCTTCCACCCTACCAACCTTCGCATAAACCAAATCATTCGCCGACATTTCCGCCACCTCCAAAAAGACCCCACCACCAGGGATATATTTCCCTCCCCAACCCTTTCCGCCTTCTGCAAAGACCGTTCCCTCGTGACTACCTGGTCAGGTCCATGCCCCCTACGACCCACCCTCCCATCCTGACACTTTCTCCTGCCACCGCAGGAACTGTAAAACCTGTGCCCATACCTCCTCCCTCACCTCTATCCAAGGCCCGAAAGGAGCCTTCCACATCCATCAAAGTATTACCTGCACATCCACTAATATCATTTATTGTATCCATTGCTCCCGATGCAGTCTCCTCTACATTGGGGAGACGGGGCACCTCCTAGCAGAACGCTTTAGGGAACATCTCCGAGATACCCGCACCAATCAACCACACCGCCCCGTGGCCCAACATTTCAACTCCCCTCCCACTCTGCCGAGGACATGGAGGTCCTGGGCCTCCTTCACCGCCGCTCCCTCACCACCAGACGCCTGGAGGAAGAACGCCTCATCTTCCGCCTCGGAACACTTCAATCCCAGGGCATCAATGTGGACTTCAACAGCTTCCTCATTTCTCCTTCCCCCACCTCATCCTAGTTTCAAACTTCCAGCTCAGCACTGTCACCATGACTTGTCCGGACTTGTCCGACCTGCCTATCTTCTTTTCCACCTATCCACTCCACCCTCTCCTCCCTGACCTATCACCTTCATCTCCTCCCCTACTCACCCATTGTACTCTATGCTACTCTCTCCCCACTCCACCCTCCTCTAGCTTATCTCTCCATGCTTCCAGCTCACTGCCTTTATTCCTGATGAAGGGCTTTTGCCCGAAACGTCGATTTCGCTGCTCGTTGGATGCTGCCTGAACTGCTGTGCTCTTCTAGCACCACTGATCCAGACACTAAGTTCAATTACATAGAGACTGTTGGAATGGTGTAAACGGTACTTTCTTTCCATAGATGCTGCCAGACATACTGAGTCTTTTCAGCAATTTAGTTTTGTTTCTGATTTCCAGCATTTGCAGTTCTTTCAAATACCTAGAAATCTAAGATCTTAAGTCATAAAAACTTTTTGCACACATAGCTCTCTCTCCTCTTGAAATCAAAGCTATTGACTATTGACTTAGGGTGGCATAGTGATTCACACTGCTGCCTCACAGCACCAGATACCCAAATCCTATTCTAGCCTCAGGCAATTGTTTGTATGGAAATTGCATATTCTCCCCGGGTCTGTGAGTTTCCTCCCACAGTCCAAAGATGTGTCGGTTAGATGAATTAGCCATGGAAAATGCAAAGATAGGGTAAAGGAGGGTGAGTCTGGATGGGATGCTCTTTAGAGAGTCCACATTTGTAGGGATTCTAGAATCTTTTAGTCACCTCTAATATTTTCTTCTGCAATGTGAAACCTTAGTTATATTACTGAACTAAAGATGACATACAAATACAATTGTTGCTGTAGTTTATAATAACATATGATTGTCACTTTTATAAAAAAGCTCAACATTGATTCAATGATTACATCAATGTCTCCAAGTCAGAATGTCCTGAGTCAAATTCTTAATTCAGGACCAGAACAAACAATGATATTCCAATATGACATTAAATTTGGTTTATCTTGTGCTTCAAGCCAATACTGCTATCTACAAATTGTGATACTGGTCTGGAGTATTTCAGGCTGTGGGTGTTTGCACATTTGTTGTCCTTGACACTGCTTACTACTAATCCTTAAAGAAGGCTCTTCAGTCCATTATGTATTGTAACACTCCTGTATTTACCTGTACCCAGTGGGTTCGCAAACACGGTCTGTTGAGCAGTGTTTAAGATCCTCTCTCTTCAAACGCTAATTTGAGAGTGATGTCTTCTCTTTTACTGAAGTCAGAATGAGGTGACCATTATGATTTATATGAACTCAGTTCAGAAGCTGAATGCCTTCATTGATGGACAATGAAGATCTCACTATGCCAATCAAAGAAAATGTTGTGCACAAATTAATCACCATGTTGCCTGTATAAAATACTAATGCTTTGTCTATGGAAGACCAGGGGGGATTCTGAGGAGATGAACAACATTATATATGTAAAGTCATAATGAAATATACCAACTTGTGTTTCAAATCCCAACAGAAGGCATTCATGGCTAAGTTACAGATATAGATAAAACTCAGTTTGACACCATTCTTTGACCTCAATGTCTAATGACTCTAACACTTATCATTTCTAGCTAGCTATGGCAGCACCGAAGAATAGTCACACCGGGTACATATGGAATTAATCATTGTTATTATTGTACCTTCCTGAGTTGCATTAAAATTGGTATGAAATTGGGTGTCACTTGATCAATTGTGATTTGCTCGTTAAGGATGGATGACAATGAAGAGTCAGTCACATTGCTATTCAATAGAAGTTGTACATACTTTCAGACTGTGAGTAAATTTATCAGAATCTTGTTCAGTGATCAGGTTCCCAGTGACATGGAAGCTGAAAGGCATTTGCTGAGTGACAGAAGAAAAATAGTTGACTGCTTGTTACTTTCTCTAGTCCTTTCCTCCCTGCATGGCTCTAAATGAGAACACTGTTAGATCTGGAGTTCTGCTGGGTGAAGTGATGTGAATTTAGGGCCAGCCTTCGAGAGAATAATGGTCCTGTCAGTCTTGAAATTTTCTTAGGGATGTATGTTGATTAGTGATTATTCGGCGGGGCGGACAGGCTTGGTTCTGTTTAGGGCATAGTGGATGGTTTTCACAAAACAGTTGACGTGCAAGAGTGATGGACAATATTGCATGGCTGCCAGTCAGATTTGAATTGTGAACTTTTGACATGTTCAAGCATTGCTATAACATCCAAAACTGATCAATTTTCATTGCAATAGATCTAGGTAAAAACAAGGACTGCAGATGCTGGAAACCAGATTCTAGATTAGAGTGTTGCTGGAATAGCATAGCAGGTCAGGCAGCATCCGAAGAGCAGGAAAATCGACGTTTTGGGCAAAAGCCCTTCATCAGGAATAGAGGCCAATAAATCTGCTGAACCCTATGATAGAAAGCAATGGGTTATAATGGATATAAAGAGAGTTGAAAAGAGGTTGGCCCTGATTTATTACTGAAGAAGGTCTTATGCCCGAAAAGTCGAATTTCCTATTCCTTGGATGCTGCCTAACCTGCTGTGCTTTAACCAGCAACACATTTTCAACCCTGATTTATTAAATGTCTGGATTCTGTATTTAGAAATTGCAGACAGCAGAGTGTAAGCAAGGGGAAAGTCAGAATGCAAAAACCAATGTGTGGGTTTAATTGTTTCTCCTAACATGGAGGAGAAAGTGAGGACTGCAGATGCTGGAGATCAGAGTCAAAATATGTATTGCTGGCAAAGCACAGCCAGTCAGGCAGCATCTGAGGTGCAGCAGAGTCAAAGCATAAGTTCTTCATTCCTGGTGAAGAGCTTATCCCCGAAACATCGACTCTTCTGCTCCTCGGATACTGGCTGATCGACTGTGCTTTTCCAGCAATACACCTTTTCTTTCTCCTAACATGTCAACTGTGTGAACCAGAGGCAGATTACTCCTTAAAAAGAATAGTCTTTGAGCAATAAACTACTCGATGTTATCAGAAACAGAAACTTGAGTAGGCACTTTGAGAATATATGCAGCAGCATTGCTTTGTGGAAGAATTGGATTGACGAAACCTTTGCTAGCATTGGCTGTGAATGTATTAGTCTTGATTGATGCTGGCTTAAAATTTCAACACTATTTTCAAAAGATTATGTAGTTATTCTATTAATATTGCAAATAAATTGTGTCACCTAGTGAAAATGATGGCCCGATCACCACATTATTGGCAACCATTAGTTTGACAGCCACAACACAGTTTAGAAGGTGGATTGAAACTGTCAAAACTAATTTTACTCAGTCTTATTTTTTTTCAAACTGAAATATCATATTGGAACAAGCACAAGATTGAGATTTCAGAAACGATAGGTAAATTATCCTAAAAGAAAACTGCATTGACTTGTTGGCATCATTAAAACAGAAACTCATCTACAATGATGTTTTTATAACTTTACATCTAATACCATTTACAAGTAAATTATTTTCAAGTATCTGCTCACCTCCTGATCCAATTCCTGGTAATCCCCTTCAAACACTGGAGCACAATCAGATTATAATTACATTGGAGCCTTTGTCAATATTGGAACAAGGGTTGTCAAGACAAGGATCACATTGCTCTTTGACAGACAATCATGCAGAAGATATGGGCATCACTGCCAATGCTTGCACTGAGTGTCCATTCCTAAGTGTTCTTTGGAAGATTCTAACACTTGACCCCTTGAAATGCTACACTTCATATGGTGTAGATATATCTACATTATGCAAGAAAGTGTATTCCAGGATTTTGACCCAGTGACAGTGAAGGAACAGTCATTTTGTTTGAAGTCAGAATAGTGTGTGTCTTACATTGGAAACTGGAGGTGATGTTATCCCTATTCATTGCTCTACGTGAACTGGTGTGTGGTAGAGTTTATGGCTAGGGAAGCTCCTGCCCTCGGAATGTTGGCAAATTAAAGCAGTGAACATTTACCAACACCGCTGCCAAGGTTACCTCAACTGGCCTACATATGGCAAGGCAAGTGATTCTGAATTCCTCTCTAAAATGGGAAAGTAATCCAATAAATTCCTTTTCAACTAATCTTCAGTAACCCCCAAGCTGTTCTGAGTAACCTATTGAATTTTTTCCAATTAGACCAGCTCCTGTTGCTGGGTAGAATTGAATGTATCTACCCAGTAACTTTTGAAATTGCTTGTTCCATGAATGTTACCAGTCAGCAATTGCTAGCTTAGTCAGCACAAAAAAAAAGGATATAACAAGTGGATTTTATTACAAAATCAATTCCCATTATAATGGGAATAGTCGCAATTCCTGCATTAATTCCACACCATTCTTCAGTACCATGTGCATTTAATACGTCACAAAAGCTAACTGCTAGATGGAAGAGATTATCTTCTTAACAGATACAGCAGCCTGAGAAAGAGAGTTTTGCTGTTACAAGAGCAAACCACAGACATTCTAAACTTGTGCTGCCTGGCCCATTCTGGAGAAGCCCAGCATTAGTCACCCAAATGGATACCAGGGTCAGTGGTAGTATCTGGGGTGTTCCACAACATCTCAAGTATGAAACTGAGGATCAGTGCACAAGGAAAGGGACTTGCAGTAACTGAACAGGCAAGAAGAGACAGGGAAGCTATAGTGCAAACAGGATCTTATGACCCTGGTTTTCCTGGATCAAATAATTAACAAGTGATGCCAGTAATCTCAAACAAGCCTCCCCATTCACCAACCATCTCCAAATCTTTTCCTATCCTTTCACATCATTTCCTAACCCACAGCACAAATTTTAATTCAAATTTATACATGCGTTCTTTGCATTACAAACACGAATAAACCAATATCCCATGCATTTCCTTAGTACTTCTACCAGGTGCTGCCTGGTGCTTCGATAATGCATTTCCTTTGTAGCTGCAGGATGGAAGGTAGCTGACCTCCACTAAGGAAACTAAAGATAGCTTTGAAGGGACACCAACCACCTGCCACCAACACCACCCCTCCGCCCTTCTCACCCCACCCCACCACCCCTTACTCCAACCAGAAGGTCTAGACCTAGACACCATGGAAACAGACTGCACTGTTTCAGTTTGGGATGGCTGCTGTCTACTTTACAGCAACAGCAAAAACTCTAATGAAATGGCAAGGGGTCAACAGGAACACTGTCATCCCAAGAGAAGATTGCAGGTTTGTCCTCCATGGAGATATTGCCATTTCACTGAGACAGTACCTCAGTGTTCCCAATGAGCTGTCAGAAAATAAATTACTGTGTACCAATGAGAGCCTGGGAGGATCTTCGATATTTTAAACCATGATGATACTGGTCTGAGCTGCCATGCCAGCATTTAGACACACTTACTGACGTTTAATCCCCCTTCCCCCAAAATGTCTAGTGCAAGATCTGAAAATATTGATACTCACTCTCTCACCTTCATCCATTCCTGAATGTATCACAACTCAGAGTAACTTTAAAAGTTTTCCATCGCTTATTGGAGCCACCTCCCCTTTAAGATGCGCAAGCTTCTGTTAACTGTCACAATGATTGCAGTCACTGTGCTGCAGCGTATGATGCATCACGATGTGTGCCAGTCATGAACAGGTTGCAGAATGCCAGATAGGCACAGCAATTATTTTAAACAGTGGGCAATGCTAACTAAGCATGCTTTCTGCAGCATGACAAACACATGTAAGATAAAGGTAACCTCCACACTCACAATCAACAATTAGCCAGGTTTTCTTATTGTCTCTTCTTAAATAGACCCTTGATTTCTGTGAGCACCAGGAGATGATTGTGTAATTATACTTTGCCTCATCTTGTCAGCAGCAGATCACTGGCTTGGTAGGTAGATTTAGATACCTAGCTCTATTTTTGGGAGCGATGGCTAAGTCCACCTTTACTGAAACATCTTGTATTCCTATAGTGGTCCTTGATGGCAGGAGGTAATATTGGGGATAACCAAACTAGACAACCAATCATAGAATCCCAACAGTATGGGTTCAGACCATTCAACCCATCAAGTCTTCACTGACCTTCTGAAGAGCATCCCACCCAGACCCAGCTCTCCACCCAACCCCATCCTTATGTTTACCATAGCTACACATCCCTAGACACTGCAGGGCAATTTAGCATGCCCAATTAACCTAGCCTCCACATCCCTGACCACTATGGACAATTTAGCATGACCAAGCCAACTAACGTGCACATCTCAGGAAACTGGAGCACCCAGAGGAAATGCAAACAGACATGGGGAGAACATGTAAACTCCACACACATCGTTGCTCAATGCTGGAATTGAACCTGGGTCCCTTGTGACAATGCAGTTCTTTCAATAGGTTTATATTGTCCTCGGTTTCTTTTTCAGGAGTTTGTAAAATCACATTCTCCGAAAACTCTGGGCTTGGATGGGTTTTAGAGCCAATTTGATTCAGGCTAACAGATACGGCCTCAGGCGAAAGGATTTTAAGATTTAAGAAACACTTGTCCAATGAAAGGGGAGTAGCTAGTATTCCCAGCTCAACGTTTCTCTAGTTTGGTTTGGGTTTGACAGTCTGGCTATTCCCTGAAAGCAGTCAGGCAGTTGTGAAGCTGCTGGACCCAAAGGAGCAGAAGCACGCTGAACACCCCCGTCAGACATCTCTCCTATCAGATGCTGTGTTTGATTTTACCTTTTGTACCAATAGGTGTTTTTGAGGATCTTTGCAAGTATTTGGAATAGCATCATGAATCTGGTATAATGTGTTGGTTTCTTGGATAGGTTAAGTTATTCAGTCCTCTGTTCTCTTTTGTTTGTGCTTCATATGGCAACCTTGTAAATAAATTCTGTCTCGTTTAAAACTAAGTGGTTTGACCAACTGCATCACTCCTGGAACATCTGTGTTACACCTGCTTAAAATAACTCGCAAAGCTCGGGTCCAGGCTGTATTTTTGAAATGTTTTAACAGGGTCTGGCCTGGTCCATAACATCCTAGCACTGAGGCAACAGTGCTAACAATTAGCCACCATGCTATACTAAATTATGCTCGTAAGAATATAGAGATGAGTGCTGGAAGGGACTATGAGGTCTTGGCACAGAAAACTGAAGTCTGGTTTTATGAAAGAATTTTCAGTATGTTTCTGGAAGCAAGTTTGGAAATTGTGAGGCAGAGAGATTCCGATCCGTGCTCCAGAGAGCAGGAGTATTTCGGCTTTAAAGGCAGTGGACAACTACAATGCAAATGCAATGGCTTATCAGAAAATAAAACGATTTGTGTTGAAACTCAAAGTAAAGATCTAAAAATTGAATTTCAAAATGTTAGATCGCAAGATTTATAATGGCACAAATCTGTAGCTGAAAGTTCTGGAAACCCAGTCTCTGCAGGAACACATATTGCCCTCAGCCCATCTTTTTTTCCTGTATCTGAAACACACTTAATTCAAAATAAATATCTTATTCCCTTTGATCAGAAAAAAAGATGAGGAATGAAAAAAAGCATACACAACATACAAAGTGTCAAATTCCAGTCAGGTCCAAATGTAATTACATTTCTAATATCTTTCAGTCAGCAAAACAGCATCAGGGTGTGTGAAGAATATACGTGATAAGGGTTATCTGTCTCAGCCTAAATCCCAGGTTTATCCTTTCATATCCATTCTTTTGATAACAAATCCGACTGCCTCTTGAAGAAAATTAAAAAAGGAAATTGTTCTATTGGTATTGACTTTAAAGTCTTATGGAACACTGAAATCGAAGCACACAATCAATTTAGCTCCATTTATTCTGAGTTTATTAAAAAGTCCTTTTTTTGTTAAATTCAGGTAGTAAACTTCAGAACAAGTCAATCAAGCTATTCTCACACACTCGTCCACAGTACATTTATACTGTGAACTACTCATTTGAGATTGCCAGCTGCAATATTTAGTTGCAGCCAGGCAGAACTTTATTTATGGTTCCGAGAGTTACAATGCTCTTGTCTAGAAGGCAGAGAAAGAGCTCTTTGAGTGCACAGTTACACTTGTGGACTGACATTCCTTGCCAGGTGTCTCAGGATTTACCTTTTAAGAAATGAAGCATTCTCAATGTCTATATTAGCTCCCAGTGTTGACTAGCCCTAAAAGGGGTAGCCTTCAAACCATCATGGGGTGTACATTGCTTCCATTCCTCAGCAAGAGCAGGGACTCGGAAATGCACGGATCATCAGCCCACCCTCTTGCTCATTGTACACACCCAACAAAACATGTTGTCGGTCACCCATTACAGCTGCAAAGGAAGCTTGCTTCTTTGCTACAAACCTTCCACTTGCTCCTTTCCAATCTTGCAGTTTGTATCAAAGTGAGTTAGAACATTGTTCAAGGTACTGTACCGCATAGGTTCAGCCCACAATGCTATGCTGAACATGATGCCAAATTAAGCTCATCTCCTTTCTGCCTGCCCTTATCCCTCCATTTCTTGCATATTCATGTGCCTCTCTAAAAAACCCTTAAACGATCCTATCATATCTGCCTCCACCATCACTCCTGCCAATGCATTCCAGACTCCTACCGCTCTGTGTAAAAAAACTTGACCCCCACATCCCTTTTGCATTTTCCCACCCTCATACTTGTTTTTTTCAAATAGTACACAACTTCACTTCAATTAATACATTTTTTCTTCTTCTTTACTTAATCATATAATCATCTAGCAAGCAACAGTTTGATTGAAAGTACTCAACATGGATTCATCAAGGGCAGGTCGTGTCTCATAAACCTCATTGAGTTTTTTGAGGTGACCAAGCATGTGGATAAGGGTAGGGCAGTTGATGTGGTGTACCTGGATTTCAGTAAAGCCTTTGATAAGGTTCCACATTGTAGGCTATTAGAGAAAATGTGGACGCATGGGATTGAAGTTGATTTAGCAGTTTGAATTAGAAACTGTCTTTCTGTAAGAGAGCAATGAGTGGTGGCTGATGGAAAATATTCAGCATGGAATCTGGTTACTAATAATGTACCACAAGGATCTTGTTTTGGGACCATTGCTGTTTTTCATTTTTATAAATGCATTGGACACAGGCATAGGTCGATGGGTTAGTAAGTTTGTAGATAATACTAAAGTTGGTGGAGTGGTTGACAGTGTGGAAGAATGTTGCAGGGGGACTTGGATAAACTGCAGAATTGGGCTGAGAGATGGCAAATGAAGTTCAATGCAGATAAATGTGAGATGATTCACTTTGGGATGAATAACAGGAAGGCAGAATATTGGGTCAATGGAAAGATTCTTGGTAGTGTGGATGCACAGAGAGATCTTGGAGCCCATGTACATAGATCTCTGAAAGTTGCCACCCAGGTTGATAGCGTTGTTAAGAAGGTATACAGTGTGCTAGGTTTTATTGGTAGAAGGATTGAATTGCTGTGATGTCATGCTGCAACTGTACAAAACGCTAGTGCGGCCTCACTTGGGGTGTTGTGTGCAGTTCTGAGCTCCCCATTACAGGAAAGAAGCGGAAGCATTGGAAAAGGTGCAGAGGAAATTTACCAGGATGTTGCCTGGTCTGGAGTGAAGGTCTTATGAGGAAAGGCTGAGGGACTTGGGTCTGTTCTCGTTGGAGAGAAGAAGGCTAAGAGGGGATTTAATAGAGGCAGACAAGATGATCAGAGGATTAGATAGGACAGTAAGAGTCTTTTTCCTAAGATGATGATGTCTGCTTGTACGAGGGGCATATTTGCAAATTGAGAGGTGATAGATTTAAGATGGATGTCAGAGGTAGATTCTTTACTCAGAGAGTGGTAAGGATGTGGAATGTCCTGCCTGCCAATGTATTAACTCAGCCGCATTAGGGGCATTTGAACAGTCCTTGGATAAACATATGGATGATGCTGGGATAGTGTAGGCTTAGATTAGTTCACAGATCGGCTGTTCACAGGCCCAAAGGGCCTGTTCTGTGCTGTATTGTTCCATGTTCTTGAAATGGTGCACTGTCAGTAAATCAGGGGAATATAAACTGTGGGAATGCAATAGTTAAATGGGATTCAGTTATAAAGGGAAGAGACAGAGGTTTCTGTGGTTGCAAGCGAGACTCCAAGATGATATGGTACTTCCCTTTTACCAGAGCCAAGGATATCTCAGAGCAGCTACAGGAGATTTTGGCTTAGGACAGTCAACAGACAATGGTCATTGTACACATTAGTACAAATGACATAGGTGAAAAAAAGAATGAGCTCCTAAGAGCACAATACAGGGAGTTAAAAAATAGGCTGAAAGTTGGGCAGCAAAAGGTAGCAATCTCAGGATTCCTATTAGAGCTATGTATTAGTCAGAGTAGAAATAGCAAAATATATTGGATGAACCCATTGCTGAAGAGATGGCTTGAGAGGAAATATTTTAGATTCCTGGCGGATTGGGACTGGTTCCATCCAAACAGGATGGGTTATCCTGGTAGGACGAGAACTAATGTTCGTGGGGGACCATTTGGCAGTGTTTTTTGGGATGCTTTTAACTAAAGTGGCAATGGTGTGGGAACCTAAGCAAAGGGTCAGAGGGAAGGGGAATTAAGGACAAGAACAAAAGACAGAAAGGGGAATGAAAAATTACAGAGCATTTAAAATAAAGTGGATGAATTAAACACACAGATGAAAACACATATGGTGTACTTGGGATGACATGGCTGCAGGGTAACCAGGATGGGAAGTGAATGCCCAGGGATATTCAGTACTTTGAAAGGATGGGCAAAAAGGGAAAGGCAGTAGAGGTACGTAACTGGTTAAAGAGAAAATTACTGTAATTGTGTGGAAGGATATTAGCCCTTGAAAAGGTAGAGCCTGTATAGGTAAAGGCGAGAAATACCAAGGTGCAAAAAGACAAAATTAATGGGGATTCTCTCTCGCTTTGACTAGGGAGACAATGTTAGAATGGCACCAAACAGGAAATTAGAGATGGACACAATAAAGGAACATCTGAAATGAGGGGTGATTTTAATCTGTTTTCAGATTGGGCAAATTAAATACGTAATATTATCTTGGAGGGGAAGTCCTGGAAGGAAGTATAAGGTGGTTTTCTGGACAAATATATTGAAGAACCAACTAGAGAACGGGCCATCCTAGGACTAAGCATTCTGTAATCAGAAAGGAATAATTGGAAACTGAATTACACAAGGCCCTTTGGGAATTAGTGACCATAGTATGATCAAACAAGATGTAGAGTGATGTAGTTGATTCTAAAGCTATGACCTTGAATTTAAATAGAGGAAATTATGATGTTATGTGGGCTTTATTATATTGGTGGATATTACTTAAATGGATGATGGTGGAAAAGTAATGGCACATGGATGATCTGCAACAATTTTACATTCTTATCAACTTCTAAAGTAAAATGGGAACTATGACAAACAATAACAGACAGGGGAAATTTGAGGTAGCATGAGATGAAAGGATGAGGAATAAAAATTGGCTAGAACAACGAAGACTGGATGGGAGTAGTTTAGAATTCAACAGAGGAGGACAAAGGGATTGATTACAAAAGGAAAAGTAATGAGAGTAAGCTTGCGGGGAACATAAAAACTAACTGTAAAATCTTCCGTAGGTATGTGAAGTGAAACACTGGTGAAGACGACTGCAGGTCACATACAGTCAGAAAAAGAGAAATTTGTAATGGGGAACAAAGAAATGGCTGACCAAGTGAGTATATCCTTCGGTTCTGTGTTCATGTAGGAGGACACAGTAACATTCCAAAAATTATGAGGAACACAAGGTTAAGAGACAGAGAAAGGGATTTAAGGAAATCAGCATTTTTAGGAATATTGTATTGGGGAAATTGATGGGATTGAAGGTCGATAAATCCCAGGACATGATATTCTACATCCCAGACTACATAAGGAAGTGGCCCAAGAAATAATGGATGCATTGGTGGTCAGTTTCCAAAATTCTATAGACTCTGGAACAGATCCTACAGGCTGGAGGGTATCTGATGTATCCCCTTTATTTAAAAAGGAAGGCCGAGGAAAATCTGTAAATTAGTCTGCCATCATTATTCGAGTATCAGCTAGAGTCTGTCATATATGGTTTAACAGTTCAGCATTCGAGAAACAGTGACAGGATCAGACAGAGTCTGAAGAAAAGGCTGCAGGGTTTAGATCACATGAAATTGCATCATTTCCTGTGATGATGTATACTTCCTTTCATCAGCATATCTCACAGCCTGACTTAACCCCTTATAGCACAAGGACCAGATCCATCTAGGTCATTGACCACCACCTGGTGGCCACACAACATAACAACAAAGGTGTTGTTGACAGAAAGTGACAGTTAACCTCTATTAATAAATGTAGATTATACCAAGAAATTGCTCAAAGAAAACAACAGTGATGGACAGCTTGAGTTGAAATGACTCCATAGACACCGATATCCCGTCACAAAGTTACCCTTTGTTTACACATGGAGAGTCCTTGACACTAATCCATTTTCCTCAGATCCAGCTCTTGGAACAAACAGAACGCCTGACACTCCTGTTTATACCTGTCAGCCGGGGCTCCTTGATTTGTCCAGATTTACGGCCCCAATCAGAGAACTCATGCGGTATTATGTCCCACCTGACTGGCCTTGTTACAATCACTGCAGAAGTCACCTGGCTCTTTTATCTTGTGCTGCACTAACCTCATACTCAGGTCACAAATTAATCAAATACTTTATCCCAAAACTCTTTTCTGTTCAAAGAGCCAAGCTCTAAGAATTGAGGTATGCGGTATTTTCTCTTACCAAAAGATCTAAGTTTAGTATGATTCAAGAATTCACAAAGTATTCCTCAGTGCCTCAAATATTAGCTTACAGTAAATCTTCAGACAATTTCTATCAAAAACTATTTGTTTGCTGTGTGGTAATTCTGGCCCTTTTATAAATTTAACCTATTTTCCAAATCGATTTTTTCAGAGATGTTATTACACACCTCTGGAGCAGGTGGGACTTGAACCCTAGCCTCTCAGTTCAGGAATAAGGATTATGCCCTTTGTTTCTTTCTTTTTTTCCCCTTTTTTAAATTGTGAGACAGAAATAAAAGACATCATTGTGAATAGAATTAAGTTCTTTGACCCCTGCTTCGATTTAAACAGCCAATTTGGGATGAAAAAGGAGGCATTTTTTGACATGGGTTTTTGATGAGATTGAACACATACACTGAGATATTGTCTACTGCTTTAAGTTGAACTGCCAGCATTTCTAACAACTCATTAGAAATGCATGGATTTGTGTTCAACCGGATGTTTATCTGATAGATTCAAATGCTGATATAAACACACAATTAAAAAAAGGGAGCAAAGTATTTCTTCAAACAGCATCAATTATTTTGGTTATTTTTATGCTGACCTTGTCATTACTGAGCTAAACATTGACATTACAAACTGTTTTTATCATTACTGCCAGATTTCACAAGAAAATATTAATCTAGAATGAAGGGTACCCAATGAACACAGTCTGCCGATTTCTCAGCAACAAACCTGAGCAAGCAGACAAAGTGTAACCAGAACCCAGAGCCACTCTTCCCTACATCAAGGACAGCTCAGAAATGACTGCCAGACTACTCAGACCTCTTGACATCATGGTAGCCCACAAACCCACCAACACACTAAAACAGCAACTAATGAACGTGAAAGACCCTGTACAGACAACAAGCAAAACTAATACCATTTACAAAATACCATGCAAGAACAGTAACAAACACTACATCAGATAGACAGGCAGAAAGCTAGCCACCAGGATGCATGAACATCAACTAGCCACAAAAGACATGACCCACTTTCACTAGTATCCTTACATACGACGGGAAAGGACACCACTTCGACTGGGACAACACATCCTAGGACAAGCCAAACAGAGACATGCACGAGAATTCTTCAAAGCATGGCATTCCAACCGAACCTCTATCAACAAACACATTGACTTGGACCCTATTTACCACTGTCTGAGAAAAAGAACAGGAAATGGCATCCCCACAGAAAATGACATCACCTACCCAACGAAACCTAAACACACAAATAAAAAGTGGGTCATTAACATCACTGCTTCACTGGAGGCTCACTGATGATGTTATCTAGTATGGTGATGAAATCTCTGAAAGCGAACCTTCCAGCTCAGCAAGCAAACTTACATCCATGAATGAAGGGTGACAGAACGGTGCAGAAAAATTAGAAAACCTCTTGGGTCATGTTTCACTTCTTGATCAAACAGATTCAGCCAAGTTAGAAAGAACTTAATATAATTTCAAATGTCATAATTGTTGGTGACATTGAAAATTTGTCTTGGTCATGAATTTGTTACCCAGAGACAGGGAGAGAATGAATTAGTCCCCAAAAAGAGATCTAAAGTTACTAAGAGAAAGCAACTCCCAAAATGCACATTACATCCTCCTTAAAATGAGATTATTCTCCTGATTTTGCTTTTGTAGAATTTCATCAACACTCTCAAATCAAATCATCACTTCTTTTGAATTATCAGTATATTGAGTTGACAACTTGTGTCAATAGACAGTGTGTACATTCAAATGGACACATAATCAGAATGACAGTATGAACAGTATTGGAGAAAATGTTGAACTTTAATGTGGCCACCAAAACAACACCATGAAATATTGAAACAATGTGGCTACACTTATGCGGGAAACCAATGCTTCCAGCCGCCAAAAGTCAATAACCTATAGTGACGCTGTGCAATCAATACGTCTGAGTAAAATCTTTTGACATAATAGTTTTAAGGCACTTTCTTTCAATTCATTGTTAAAATATATTCAGAAAAGTACCATATGGACACTGTGATGGAGTGAATGAAGGTCACCCTTGTTGTGAATCATAATGAACTCTACTTTTAAAACATTTTTCAAGTTTGTAGATTGACAGAAAGGTTTAAATATAGCTGTTATGTTCTGAAGATAATGACGTTTTCCCACTGGGCTATAGCGTCTGACATTTGGAAGGGAAGGACTACCTTAACTAAAACAGTATTTTGACTTTGGTGATGAGAGGAGGGGTTTACCTGACCCCAGAAAACTTTTTTTTACCATAAATCAGGAGTTTCTGCTTGAGGACAGCTCTTTATTTTGCTATTTGGAGTAATTATCAAGTTACCTTCCTGCATCCTATTTTATTCCATTCTGGTTTGCAAAATCAGTAAAATAAAAAAAACTGAAACTCATCCAGATTTCTTAATTCATCCTTGTCAATCATTTAACAATCTGAGTGCAACATTAATTTTGAAAGCACTCATATATGTCACAAACAATGTCCAAGTTGGAAGTCTGATTTCACAATGTCGGAAATGTTTTCTGCTCTGTACAAAATTCCATACATTAACTTAAAACCTTTACTCACTTTTCATTGCTCCTATTTCTCATTAAAACACACCATCATGAATTACCTGAATGTATAATTTGTCAGAGAGCTACTTATCCTTTTGATCAACAGATCAAGTTTAGACAGTACTAATTCACAGTATACCCAGTGAACTTTCACTGAAAAAAAATCATAAATTTGCTGCTGTAGTCTGTTTTTCCACAGAACATCAAGAGTAAAGATCATGAATTTGCCATGTGTGAGGAAAAAAAAGGTGTTAAACATTTTGAACAATTTGTCACCAATATCTTAGTATGGTTTTAACCTCTTTCCTTCAATCCCCAACTCTGATTAATGACATATAACAGCATTTTATAAATGGTTTCCACTTTCAAGTCAATACCAAGTCCTAGAATTACTTACCAACATAAAAAAAAGTGCTGTTTTGGGAGCTGCAATGTCAGAGATAAGCTACAGCAATTGTAGCTGTACAACTGGATCCAGAGTGGGTCACAAAATTCAATGGTGTCAATAAAAAAGTAAATACATTGAGCGTACATCAATCTTTAGAGTCACTACACTCTGGAAATGCTGTTACATTCACAGCATTTTGGGAAGTTATTCAAGTTAAACTTTGGTACCGTTGCCTGTTTTGCAGGATAATCGCTGTGCAAAATTGATCAGAAGTTATGTAAAGTGAATTTAGCATATATACACCTATTTATCTATTCCTTGCAGGAATAGAAAGAAGTAGAACTGTAAAGTTCACATCTACTTGGGAGCAGATAAATAGAGGGTGAATCTCTGGACCTACACTTATCATCTGGAAATGGAGAGACACTGAGTATGTATGGAGCTCCTTTATTTGGGCATTGATGGAGTATTTGAAGAAAATCAGAATGACATTACAGGAATACCTTAAGTTGATTAGTTGGTGAGAAATAGCTGTTAGGGATTATTTGTAAGTTGCTGAAAATTAGATTGTTTTTAAACAAATAAAGTAGCAATTTTAATGTTCAATAAGATGGATAAACTGAAGCTAAATAAAGGTAAGATAAGGTAAGTTAAAATAAAGTTAATGTAAGTCAGGTAAAGACTTGCAGGCCAGTTCAGTCATCTGGAAAGTCACTGGTATTACTAGTGACATAGACTATCACATGGACTGGTAGTCAGTTCCAGGCTTTGGTTCCCAAGACTGGGTGCTATGTGATAGTACATTGAGATCAGTGATCAATGATCAGTGTAGTTTAGGAACAAAGAGGCAGAAAGGGAAAGACTTCCCTGAGGTCCATTTTGCTATTCATTTGTCCAGTTTGGATATTAACAAAGACATTTATTGTGCAGAGGAGAGCAGTCAGAGGCAAGCTCATGGCGCCACAAGTAGCTTGGCTACAAAAGAGAGGATGAAGAGGAGTGAAAGAGCAGTAGTGACTGGGCATGTGTTAGTTAAAGGACCAGGCAGACATTTTTATGACTGTAGATGTGAATCCAGACTGACATCTTGCCCTACTGTTGCCAGGATCTAGGGTGTCAGAGTGGCTTTATGACATTTTCTGTGGAAGGATGAATAGTGAGAGGTTGTAGTCTATATCGGTGACAATGGCTTGGTTAGCAGAGGGATGGTGTCCTGAAATCAAATCTCAGAGAGCTAGTCAGGAGATTGAAAAGCAGGCTATCAAAAGTCGTCATCTCAGTCCAATGAGCCTGTGGCAGGAGAACTGAATAATGAAAAGTGTTGCAGGAGGGAAGTCATCAGACTTCTGAGGCTTTGGGACCATTTCTTGAGAAGGTGAGACTGGTGTTGTGGGACCTATATAAGATGGACAGGTTGATCTCAGCAAGTTTGGGATTAAGATTCTCACGATGAATTTCATTAGTGTTTTTTGGGAAAGGTTTAAGCTAATTTATTACAAGGAAAGGAAGCTAAGAGGGAGTTGGAATTTGAGGGGAACAAAACTGGCAAATGGAAGTTGAATCATAAGTCAGCAAAATTAAAAGACAGGCAAAGAAATGGCAAGCATCAAATAGGATCAGGATGGAACATCATGTTGAAAATTAACATAATTAATGACATGGTATCTCCGTTACATTAAGATATTCCTATTAGATGAAAGAGAAATGATCAGCTCAGACAAATCTGTGCTTTAAACAGGTGGGGAACGCATGATGATGATGCTATAGTATAATCAATGGATGAGTTTCCTCGAGGCCCAGCCTGATGCTCTGGGGTCCAAGTATAAATCTCACCCTGACAGCTCCTGGACCTTGAAGCTGAAGGTGATGATGAGTGCTCCTTTGCCAGTAGTTTCCAACATCAGCCTGACCATGTCATTGAGTTCCCACACACCCACATCCATTCCATCATAAGCCATTGTTAACCTCACAGGATTCACCCACATTCCCAACTCATAAAGAGACATCTGTCTACCTTTACACCTTTCCCATCCCTCCACCCTTGAGGCCCGGGCGATCCTGATCATGGATGTTCCCCTGTATGCAAACCCGACAAACCTTCTTCACACTTGTACTGTGCTCTTTGCTCAGAATCTGCATCCCCCAGTCTCAAAGTAATGTACACAAGATCAGTTCCACAACAATGGCTGACCTAGCCCCCCTTCACCCACCCTGTCTATGTTAGTTTCTATGGAATGATTGCATCTCCCCAGTTTTGGCACACAACTGCCTTCATCACTGAGAACCCTATAAGGCTTTGACCATGGCTTTCAGAGATGGTGCCAGAGCGAAAGGTCACTATATTGTGATATAATTCAGAATGTCACTGAGGCCAATTTATTCATATTGAAGCACTCTCCTGCAACAATCTGTAGCATTGTCAATGACTTGCACCCAGTCTTCATTACAAAAAAACGTCAGGCCATTGGCTTGTGCCAACAAAAAATATTGAATTCTGCTAGTAATTGGTATTACACGATTTATATGATGCCCTGAGCATTAAGTTCTATCTATTGATAATGAGGCCATTTTGGATAATGGTTTATGGTGAATTAATCAGATTGTGTTTTCATTATCTTGGACACTCCATAATTTTGATTGCTCACTCCAGAGGTCCCATAACATGTTGTTATCCATTGTTGCTATGAAATGATTTCTTTGTTCAGTATGGGATTTGAACATCACTGACAAGGCCAACATTAATTGCTCATCTCTGATTGCCCTCAAGAAGGCAATTACCAATGAGTAATAAAGACTGTCCTTGGCAGAGATGCTTAAATCTCCCAAATTAATTAAAGAAAACCCGAGCTTATCATGACTCCGCAAGTTACTGACCTTGAGAATGAGTCTAATTTAGCAAAAACCAAGCAGGATGGGCTGGGAAAATGATAGGAGGGGTGCAAATCATTTGTAGGCATATAAAAAAAGGTCTATAAGCCAATATGTAATTTCTTATTGTGTTGTAATAGTCATTTTGAATCATATAAGTGTGTTTTTGATTCTTTTCCATCAATAATTGTAAATTGGTTGTGGTAAAGTTCTGTACACTGGGCTAGTTTATGTATCAAAATAAAAATTGGTATTCTGACCAAAGATTTTTTTTAATATATTTGGATATGAGAACAAAAAGTTGGAATGGGATGTTCATGATCAAGCCATAGATTCTTACTCAAGGTCTGAAACTGTGTTGAAACTGTGAACGACAGTTTTCAAATCAGAGAAACTGGCTCCCACATTTAAGCTGTGAGATCGACTAAAGAAAATGTCTGAGACAACTACTTGTGTTTACTCAAGTGAATCCTTAAATAATACAACTGGTGATAGCTTTGACCAAGACAGTCGTATCATTAAGTAACAATTAAATGTGCCAAAAATAGGTATTATCTTATATGGCAATGACAAATCAAGAAAAGATGTTTTTAAAACAAACTCACCTCGACATCCAGGATAGAATGGATTGATCACCAGTTTCAGAAAATGCGCTCAGAGGACTGTTGATGGTTTGACCACTCATTACACAACTTGGCTCAGCAGGCTCCTAAGCAAATAATATCATTGGATGCAGGTTTGCTAGCTGAGCTGAAGGTTCATTTTCAGACTTTTTGTCACCATAATAGGTAAAATCTTCAATGAGCCTCCGGACCAAGCACTGCTGATGTTTCCTGCTTTCTATTATAGGTTTGGGTTTCCTTGGATTTGTGATGTTATTTCCTGTGGTGATGTCATTTCCTGTTATTTTTCTTGGGGGTTGTCAATGGGATCAACAAACACATTGACTAGGGTCCCATTTACCACCCCCTGAGAAAAAGAACAGGAAATGATATCACCACAGGAAATGACATCACCACAGGCAATGACATCACCAACCCAAGGAAAAGCAAACATATAAATAGAAAGCAGGAAACACCAGCAGTGCTTTGTTTGGAGGTTCACTGAAGATGTTACCTATTATGGTGATGAAACATCTGAAAATGAACTTTCCAGCTTAGCAAGCAAACCTACATCCAGAACCTCAACCTGACTAATCTTCTCAAAACTTGCTAAAAGTATCATTGGACAAACAATTTGCTGAAATTTGTTCTTTGGTTTGCCTGAAACCAGTTAGTCTTCCAGAGCAAGGAACTGACCTTGAATGAATGGCACAGACTGGCACATTCCAAGGTTCAGGACTACGTGCTGAGGGATGGACTAAAGGTCGGGGCAGCTGCTGCCAAGGCGCAGTGGGGAAAGACTGCTGTGTGAGGTTTTTCTGCTGAAAGTAAATGGGGGTCCATTCAGTTATCAGACACTCCCAATGCCTCAAATGCAGGTAAACTTTGTCTTGTCCAAGTAAG
Source organism: Hemiscyllium ocellatum (assembly GCF_020745735.1). Lineage (NCBI taxonomy): Eukaryota > Metazoa > Chordata > Chondrichthyes > Orectolobiformes > Hemiscylliidae > Hemiscyllium > Hemiscyllium ocellatum. The sequence goes on along the minus strand of NC_083421.1, from coordinate 30,134,821 downwards.
AGATGTTTTTGCTTTGTTTTCTTCATAGGCTACAGTACAGAAATGAACTACATTTGTGACTTTGTGCATAGATTCCTTTTATGAATAAAGTAAATTTTTGAAATTAAAAAAAAATATTGTGTGTATGTACTATTGCTTTGTAGTGTAGTAAAGGTACCATAGTAAGAAGATAAGTCCATGTTGTTGTGTGCCATTGATATCTGAGCCAGAATGTTTAAAGTCAAAAGTTGTGGCACTGGAAAAGCACAGCCGGTCAGGCAGCATGCAAAGAGCAGGAGAGTCAACATCGATTCTCCAGCACCTGCAGTCCTCACTTTCTCCCTGAATATTTAAACCCAACGAGGGAGATATTTTTTTAACCGTGGCAAATTCCTTCCAATGTTAGTGAAAGCCTGTTTCTGATTCCAGATGAACTGGTGCTGAAAATTGGACACATTCATGTGGTCAAATCATACACACGATTTGAGCTTTCATTCCAAAATTCATCCTTTTGCCAAAAATGTAGTCTCTGTCACACTCAGAATGCCTTTTTTTTAACCTATTTGTTTATCTGAGAATCAAACAAATTTGTTGGACACAACAATGAATGAACTGTCACAATAACTTTCAGTCCAGGTTCAACAGTATAAAATAAATGTAGAAAATAAACACTTGCCTGGATGTGTGCAGCCCAACAACACTCAAGAAGTTTCGATGGTGTCAAGTTTATAGAATTTTATTCCATTAAATTAAATTCTATAAGGTTGACAGCATCCAGGAAAAAGCAGCCTGCTTGTTTGACACCACATTCACAATTATCCACCCCCTCCATCATCACTCCTCAGCAGCAGCAGTGTGTACTAACTGCAAGATGCACTGCAGAAATTCACCAAAGGTCCTCAGACAGTACCTTGCAAATCAGGAGAAAATGAGTACTGCAGATGCTGGAGATCAGAGTCGAGTGTGGTGCTGGAAAAGCACAGCCGGTCAGGCAGCATCCGAGGAGCAGGAGAGTTGATGTTTCAGGAATACGCTGTTTCCTGAAGTAAGGCTTAAGCCCAAAATGTCAATTCTCCTGCTCCGCGGATGCTACCTGACCTGCCGTGCTTTTCCAGCACCACACTCTTATAGTTTGCAAACCCACAATCACATCGACCTAGAAGGACAAGGGCAGCAGATATACAGGAATTTTACCATCTGCAAGTTCTCCTCCAAGCCACTCACTGGCCCGACTTGGAAACATATTTCCGTTCCTTCAGTGTTGCAGGGTCAAAATCCTGGAATTCTGTCCTGAATGGCATTGTGGGTCTACCCACAGCAGGTGGACTGCAATGGTTCAAGGTAGCAGCTCAGGACCACGCTCGCAAAGGGCAACTAGGGACAGACGATAAAGGTTTGCCCAGCCAGTGACATCCACATTGAACAAATGAATAATTATTTATAAACTTGCCACTTCAGAAAGGTATAAGCAGGATAAAAATGAAGCCTATATTCAAAGTGAATGAAAATGATGCTCAATCCTTTACAGTTTGCAACAAATAATACCAAGGAGCAGAAAGGAATTTAATCCCAAAAGGTTTTGCTGATTTGACAGGAGCAGTAATGTGCTTTCAAGTTCAGGAGGCATCTTCATCAACACCATAGCAGGTTAGCCTCTCTATATCAGACAAACAATGATGAAGCTTACCAGCATTAGTTTGGTATGTACTGGGTGCAATCCATCTAAGTCAAAAATAAACTAAATTGTGAAAGTGGAAAAAAAAAGAAGACGGCTTGTCTGCTGGAAAACAGGGGATGTCTTAGTTTACTGAATTCCCAGTCATTGTTTGAGTCATACTCCTCAAAAACAGCAACTCATTTGTCATCAACCCCTCAGCTAAATGCAATTGAAGAGAAATAGTAAAATTGAAATAGCCACTGTCTCACAACTAGTTACTGATAATTACAGCACATGGAAATTCATCCCTAGAGCTGAAGGAAACCAGATCATTACTCCCTTATTACATGTAACAGCCACTGATTCGGCTCACAGCATTGCTTCACAGATTATTGTTATTACGAGTAGAAATTAATCGTTTGAACTAACAACGACAGTCATTAGCCCATGACTAATCCACACCCATGTATGTTGGAGGATAGAATTTCAACATCTACTTAACAGCCATTGTTTATTGCTCTGGAAAACTACCACCGTGCAGTAATTTCAGTTTTTATTAGCAGCTTCATGTTGAGTACTATTAGTTCCATCTAATCCTTCAATTGACTTGAAGATGGATAATTAAGAAAAACAATCTTCTTTTTCATGAACGGTAGTTGGAGAAATGAATATTACATTACTTAAAAGAACTGAAACCAGAATTAACTTCTGCAATGGTACCACAGTCTGAATGGAGAAAAGGGACTTCAACCATTAATAGTCATGCACTCTGAAGTCCAATTTTGATCTTCAAGACAATTCTATTTATCCTATGAGTGCAGCTTTCTGACAACAACGTATGAGACACATGCTAAGAGTATATGTTGAATTTTTGTCTGTGGCAAGCAATCATAGTATTAGTTTCTGCTAAGACAGAAAACCTGACAAAGGGGAAAAAAGAAAAGATGTAGCTGATACAGAAACAGATAAACTTGGAGAGGACTTTGATTTGGAAAGGTCGTACAAATGTGATGTATAGTATTTATTAAAGAGGATGGGAGTGTCAGCCTGTGGAGAAAAAGTACAAGCAATCTCCAGACAGACAATACCCACGCAGGAAGACAGACAGTGATGTCTTCTTGTTCTGCTTCTGAATTTTCCAGCTACCATTATGAAAAATATGGTCTTTGCCCTTTTCAGAGTGGAAGCTGCTTTTGAAATGGCAGCGATAAATTATAGTTGAGCCTGCAGTTGACATTTAAGAGAAGCAAAATTGGCATTGACAGGATAGTTGTACATGATGCACTTCTGCTAACGTCAAAAGGTCATTCTGTTGTGATTTGGTTTTGGGATAACAAGGTGTGTGCCACTGCTGCTACGTAGAATCATCCTGTGCTCAATGTATGTGTTGTGATAGTACAAACTGAGATAACCCTGATTTTCATCATGCCTTATCCATTTTATACAACTCCTCAGTGAGCCTCAAGTCTATTTCTTACGTACTGCCATAAAAGAAAATCTACTGTGGATTCTGAAGATCTGGAATAAAAATGGGAAATACTGGAGAAGTTCAACAGGCAACCTTTCTGGGTAGAGAAACAGAAATTCCAACAGCAATGTCGTACATCTTCTGAACTGTAAGGGCCTGGAGAAGTGGTAGCTTTCATCCTGTTGAAAAAGGCAGGAGAAGGAACAAATGGAAAAACTGGTAAAACTAGACCAGAGAATTCAGCAAAGAGGATACAGAAATGCACTTAGAGATGTCTGCTATGTGTTAAAGAGGGTTCAACTGCAAATCTAAGTTGGGGATGATGTAGGCATTGAATCTCTGAATTTTTGGTGTTTGTTTGATACGAACCCTAACGAGCTGTCTTGCCCTGTTTTACCAAACTCACTTCCTTAACTACCTACCGTACTTCTCATCTAATTCTATCCCCAACACAGGTGACACAGTGGCCCAGTGGTTAGCACTGCTGCCTCACAGCACCAGGGACCCAGGTTCAATTCCACCTTCGGGTGAATTTTTCAGCTACCGTTAGGAGTTTGCACATTCTTCCTGTGTCTATTTGGGTTTCCTCCCACAGTCCAAAGATGTGCAGGTTAGGTGGATTGGCAATGCTAAATTACCCATAGAGTTCAGGGATGTGCAGGCTAGGTGGGTTAGCTATGGGAAGTGCAAGGATAGGGTCAGGGGATGGGTCTGCGTGGGATACTCTTCAGAGGGCCAGTTTGGTACCTTTGGGCTGAATGGCCTGTTTCTACACTGAAGGATTCCAAGATCCCTAGTGCCTAATGCACAGTTAAAAGGCAGCTGTGTACTAAGATGAGCACTGGCATTGCAAAGATGCCCTGTACAGTGATAGGTACAGTGTGAAGATATCAGAGAAGAGGAAAATGGTGCCACAATATCAGACATGGAACTGGAACTTCTCGTGGAGGGGACAGTGTAGTGTCCTCTTCCTTGAGGATTGGCAGGAGAGGTCACAACATGATATTCCGGCAACCTGGTCTGTGACCATCAGCTGGACTAGTGCAGTTGCCAGACAGACAAACTGCCAACAGTGCAGGAATCAAGACTGTGACCTTCCTTGATCTGCCAGGGTAAGGGGCACACTCTCATCTCTGCTAAGTCAAAATTAGTCTATCTCTACAACTGCACCCATCTCCCACCACAGCTCATGGTTTGTCACTCTCACTTCTGAGCCGGCTGGGAAGAAAGGCCCACAGATACCAGGCACCTGCTCAGCTCCAGGCAGAAGAGGACCATGTTGAGTTGGCAGTCAGGGACATGCACGGAGGGAATAGGAGTGGCAGACAGTTAGACAGGATGCAATAGCCTTTACTGTGCAGAGGTTATATGAGCATATCCATGCTACAGGTACCTAGCTGATCCCAGGACGTGATCATCTGGCTGCCTCTATGGACAAGTTAATGGAGAGCCAGGCCCAGCACACTCAGGATCTGCCCAGGACCTTCATTCCATTACTGCAAGCCTTTGGTCCTCAGGAGCAATGGCAGGGCAATGAGGGTTGCAGGGAGAAGGGGAATGCCAGAGGCCCTGCTGTCTCCAAGGTTCCCTTCCTCACAAGGCATTGCTACAAGGTACCCAGCCCCAGGAAGAAATATGCACAGGCCTCTCAGAAGTCTTCTCTCAGGGCATTCTAGACGTAACTAGTCCCTCCACCCCTACTCTACTGACCTCCTCTGACCTTTAGACATTCGAGTTTAGGGTCTACTTGCCTCAGTGTATCAGGGTAATCCAGACGCTAGCAGCTCCAGGGTTGCTCAACAAGTATCAACTGCCAATGAGGTCCACAGCTGAGCAGTTCCATGCTCACTGTAGAAACTGGGACAGCGTAGCAGATGGGAAAGAAAGAAAACAAAATAACTCTTAATGCCACTTTTCTGTTTGGGTGATATTTGACTGTATATGAAGTCTTCATTTTTGTACAGCACTGTTTGTTTTTCTCTCAGTGTATCCCTGAATGTAATAGACAACATGATGCCTCACACCATACCTGTCAGGATATATTATGGATCAGTATCTGTGGTGAGAGTCTGCTGCACTATGTGGAAGCAAAATGGTCAAGGTGCACATGGGGCAATGGGTTATACTGACACCATTACTTTTCATCCAAAAATATCCATATTCTTTTCACATGCAGTATGTAAGATACTGCCATTCTATGTTGTCACCTCATTCCACCACTACTGAAAACACCATGCAACCCTGTCACATACACGCTCACAGACATACACACACACATAAATCTGTGGGGTGAATTTGCATTTGCAAGATGTGTCAGAGCATCAGCATGGATGCTACCATCACACATGGGCACACCACCATCACATGCATGACAGATACTCATGTGACTTGACTAATGTTGTCTATCTCACAAATTGCAAGCAAGGATCCTCTGAGGCATGGTACATTGGCGAGACCACATAGATGCTATGAAAACGGATGAATGGGCACTGCGTAACAATCACCAGGCAGGGATAATCCCTCCCATAAGGGGACTACTTTAGCAGTCAAAAAACATTTGGCCTTGGATCTTCTGATAAACATCCTCCAAAGTGACACAACAATGCAGAGTCACCAAACAGGCTGATAGCCAAGTTCGGTACCAATGAGGACAACCTCAGTGGGATCTTGGGTTCTTGTTGCACTGCAGGTGACCCTACCATGCTATATGCGCGCACACACACACACACGCGCACACACACACACACACACACACACACACACACACACACACACACACACACACACACACACACACACACACACTCTCTATCACTCCAAAACACTCACGTATACCCTCGATCATGCACGCACTCTCTCTCCTTCATGCACACAGATACACATTCACATGCACACTGTCTCAGATGCATATACTCCATCACACCTGCACATTCTCTATCCCTTACACACCTCTCTCCCTCACACACACTCTGTCTCTCTCTTCCTCACACATACACACTCTCTCTTTCCCTCACACACATACATACTCTCTTTCTCCCTCCAACACACACACACACACACACACACACACACACACACACACACACACACACACACACACACACACACACACACACTCGCCCCCTCCAACATGCATGCGTGCACATACACACAACATAAAGATCTGTGGGATGAATTTACATTTGCAGAATTGTATTTGCAGATGCATTCTATTTTGTCCAAAAAGCACACAATCTGTCGACAGTCAGTCAATGTGGCATTTTATAAACGTTAGAAATAAAAGACACAGAGAGACTCCAAACAAGACCGCACACCGAAAATACATTATCTGAGCAGAGATGTCACCTCATTTGCATTAATAGCAGCTTAATGTAGTGGTTCTGTTCGCTGAGCTGGAAGTTTTTGTTGCAAACGTTTCGTCCCCTGGCTAGGAGACATCATCAGTACTGTGGAGCCTCCTGCGAAGCGCTTCTTTGATGTTTCTTCCGGCATTTATAGTGGTCTGTCCTTGCCGCTTCCGGGTGTCAGTTTCAGCTGTCCGCTGTAGTGATTGGTATATTGGGTCCAGGTCGATGTGTCTGTTGATGGAATTTGTGGATGAATGCCATGCCTCTAGGAATTCCCTGGCTGTTCTCTGTCTGGCTTGCCCTATGATAGTAGTGTTTTCCCAGTCGAATTCATGTTGCTTGTTGTCTGAGTGTGTGGTTACTAGGGATAGCTGGTCGTGTCGTTTCGTGGCTAGTTGGTGTTCATGTATGCGGATTGTTAGCTGTCTTCCTGTTTGTCCTATATAGTGTTTTGTGCAGTCCTTGCATGGTATTTTATAAACTACATTAGTTTTGCTCATGTTGGGTATTGGCTCCTTTGTTCTAGTAAGTTGTTGTCTGAGTGTGGCTGTTGGTTTGTGTGCCGTTATGAGTCCTAGGGGTCGCAGTAGTCTGGCTGTCAGTTCTGAAACGCTCCTGATGTATGGTAGTGTGGCTAGTCCTTTTGGTTGTGGCATGTCCTCGTTCCATGGTCTATCTCTTAGGCATCTGTTGATAAAGTTGCGCGGGTATCCGTTTTTGGCGAATACCTTGTATAGATGTTCCTCTTCCTCTTTTCGCAGTTCTGGTGTACTGCAGTGTGTTGTAGCTCTTTTGAATAGTGTCCTGATGCAGCTTCGTTTGTGTGTGTTGGGGTGGTTACTTTCATAGTTTAAGGCTTGGTCTGTGTGTGTTGGTTTCCTGTGTACCCTTGTGGTGAATTCTCCGTTCGGTGTTCTCTGTACTATCACGTCTAGGAATGGGAGTTGGCTATCCTTTTCTACTTCTCTCATGAATCGGATTCCTGTGAGTGTGGCGTTGATGATCCGGTGTGTTTTTTCTATTTCCGTGTTTTTGATGATTACGAAAGTGTCATCGACATATCTGACCCAGAGTTTGGGTTGAATTTGTGGTAGGGCTGTTTGTTCTAACCTTTGCATAACTGCCTCTGCTATGAGTCCCGAGATTGATGATCCCATGGGTGTTCCGTTGATTTGTTCGTATATCTGATTGTTGAATGTAAAGTGTGTAGTGAGGCATAAGTCCAGTAGTTTAAGTATGGCGTCTTTGTTGATAGGTTCCGCCTCCTGTTTTCTGTTATGTATGTCCAGTAGGTTGGCTATTGTTTCTCTGGCTAGGGTTTTGTCAATCGAAGTGAACAGTGCCGTCACGTCGAATGAGATCATGGTTTCTTCTTTGTCTATGTGTGTATTCCTGATGGCGTCCAATAGCAGCTTAAGTTATCTCAGGGCAGTGATTTGAAGGAAATTCTAGGGTTTACATATTAATCAAATGAAACCTGCACCTCCATTCTATCTGATTAAAGAGTTAAGAGTCATTTTAAGTGTGTTCAATTAGTTTGCGCGAGTTGTATGACCCTTTGATCTTTTCCTTATAAATTCTGTATCTGAGTTCTTCTTCTCTCACTCACACTTGATGAAAATCAAGCACTCCGAAAGCTAGTGTTTCCTAATTGACCCGTTGCACTATAACCTTGGTGTCATGTGATTTTTGCCTTTGAAAACCTCAACCACATTTTTAAAATTGATTGTCTTCTTTCCTAACAGCCTATAGCAGTGCATTTGTTTAATTTCTATTGCAACTTGTAAACTCTTAATGTTACAAATCCCTGAGCTATTGGTCTTACGTTCTTTAACTGCCTGAACAGCAACAACTCATCTAAGTAACATTCAGTTGCATTTGAATATGTTAAGAAGTGCTCATTTAAATCTCAGCTCTCAAGATTATTGATATAAACTATATACTCCACCACAGATGAATCTACAATGATAGGATAAATATATCCTTCTCTGGATGACGAACTGCAACTATTGGGGTGCTGTAGGTTCTTGGCCCTCAGCTATTTACAATCTATATAAAGGATCTGCAAAAAGGGATAAAGTGTAACATAGCTAAATCCGCAGATAATACTAAAAATAGATTGGAAAGCAGGCAGTGATGACAGGAAAAAAAAGTTGACAGAGAGATATTGATAACTGAGGAGAATGAGCCAGAATTTAGCAGATGAAGTTGAATGTGGATAAGTGCAAGGCTGTCCATTTTGGCCAGAAAAACAACAGGGCAAGTTATTGTTAAAATGAGGAGCAGATTCAAAGCATGTCAGTGCAGTGCAATCTGGGCATTGTTGTGCATGAATCGCAGAAAGTGGAAATGCAGGTGCAGCATATAATAAGAAAGGCAAATGGAAGCCTGGCATTTATTGCAAAAGAACTGGGTTATAAAAGTAAAGTAGTATTGTTACAATTATATAAGGCATTGGTGAGACCAAACATGCAGTATTGTGTCCAGGTCTGGAGTCCTTACTTGAGGAAGGATGTGATGGCACAGGAGGCAGTTCAGAGGAGGTTCATCTGACTGATTTCTGGGATGAAAGGGCTGTCATTGGAAGAGTGTTTGAATAGCTTGGGCTTGTACTCGCTGGAGGTCATAAGATTGAGGAGGGAATATAAAATGCTACAGGGGATTGATAAGGTAGATGCTGAACAGGTGTTCCCCTTGTGGGACCGTCTCCAATGAAGGTCACGTGTATAAGTGAGAGGAGGTAGGTTCAAAAACTGGCATGAGGAGAAACTGCTCTTAGTAGGTTGTGAATCTGTGGAATTGACTGCGCTAGAGTCCAGTGCAGGCAGAATCAATCAATCGAAAGAATGAAATAGAAATGTTTCTGATGAAAAGTGGGGTAAAGAGTGATGGGTGCAGGCAGGAAAGTAGAGTTGAGACCATGATAAGATCAGTCACAGTCATGTTGAATAGCAGAGCGGGCTTGAAAGCATAAGTTACCCACTCCCACTCTAATTCCTATGTTGCTTGATGAAGGATCTTTGATAATTTTTGAGTTGTTTGGAAGAGAACTACATCTCTGTCAGATTTGAATCAGCGACTAATGGGACTCAAGTTTTACAATGGAAGTCCCCTTTTTTTGGATAGATTGGTCTCCCAGAGATAGCGACTTAAAAACGCTGTTTAAAAAATCAATCCATTGATTAGATTGATAAATCAAATTGAATTGTACCATGAACATTTTCTGCAGTTGATAAAGCTTTATAGCTTTCTCCCAATATACATGAACAGCACTCTCCACTTCATTTAAAAATGTCACTAAACCCAATGTGGTTGTACATCAAGTCTGTGCGCTGGCTTTCCAACCAGTGGATTCATTAAACCTGGCCTAAGAAGCACCATAGAGGGAAAAGACGAGGTAAAGGCGAGTCTCCATTGCCCTCAGAAATGAGTTTAATTTTTAAAATATGGTAATGGTACGAAGCTCTCTTCACAGAATCTGAAATCCATGTTCCTCCATTTGACCTTGAGAACGATAACCACGCAAACAGACAGACAGACGGACACGTATAGACAGACAGAAACAGGGACAGCAAGCATCTTTGAATTTCATCTTTCAAATAAGAAGTTAAACTAAAGCTTCATCTGAACTTTCAGTTGGATGTAAAATATTCCTTGGTACAACATGGTAAAGAGTTGTATATTTTTCCTAGTGTTCCTAGTGTATTTTTCACACACTCACTCCCTCACCCTCACACACACTCACTCCCTCAGTCTCACACTCACTCCCTCACCCTCCCTCTCTCACACACTCACTCCCTCACTCTCCCTCTCTCACACACTCACTCCCTCACCCTCACACACACTCACTCCCTCACTTTAACACACACTGAATTACATGATGTCAGGAATAGAGAATTCGACGTTTCGAGCATAAGCCCTTCATCAGGAATAAGAGAGAGAGAGCCAAGCAGGCTAAGATAAAAGGTAGGGAGGAGGGACTAGGGGGAGGGGCGATGGAGGTGGGATAGGTGGAAGGAGGTCAAGGTGAGGGTGATAGGCCGGAGTGGGGTGGGGGCGGACCCCACTCCGGCCTATCACCCTCACCTTGACCTCCTTCCACCTATCCCACCTCCATCGCCCCTCCCCCTAGTCCCTCCTCCCTACCTTTTATCTTAGCCTGCTTGGCTCTCTCTCTCTTATTCCTGATGAAGGGCTTATGCTCGAAACGTCGAATTCTCTATTCCTGAGATGCTGCCTGGCCTGCTGTGCTTTGACCAGCAACACATTTGCAGCTGTGATCTCCAGCATCTGCAGACCTCATTTTTTACTCGAATTACATGATGTGCCAACTTCCCTGAACCCCCTTCCTCCCCAGTCCCTCAGCTGAAACAGGTGGGGGGGGAGGGAGGGACAAGCTGCCAAGGTAATCACTGGTTGCCCCACAACCATCAGAAAACTGATTTCCATCTCTTGGTTACAGAAAGTCCAAATTTGGTGAAGTGCTGGCCAAGTAAAGAGAGGAAGTCATGAGATGTGCCAGATCGGGTCTGGGTAAGGATCTGTTTAGATTAGATTAGATTAGACTTACAGTGTGGAAACAGGCCCTTCGACCCAACAAGTCCACACCGACCCGCCGAAGCGCAACCCACCCATACCCCTACATTTACCCCTTACCTAACACTACGGGCAATTTAGCATGGCCAATTCACCTGACCCGCACATCTTTGGACAGTGGGAGGAAACCGGAGCACCTGGAGGAAACCCACGCAGACACGGGGAGAACGTGCAAACTCCACACAGTCAGTCGCCTGAGTCGGGAATTGAACCCGGGTCTCAGGTGCTGTGAGGCAGCAGTGCTAACCACTGTGCCACCATGCCGCCCACAAAGAAGATGACTTCAGTGAGCCTGACGTGATACTTCAGTAGGTGCCAAGTTGGGAAGCCTTAGCACACTCAATGGGGGGAGGGATGAGAACTTGAGATGTACATACGGGTTGGGGGGCAAGTAAGCAGTCTGGGGGAGGCAGTGTGAAAGACTTTGGATATGTGGATCTGCTTTTCGATGGGTCCTAAGGATCTTATTCGGGATGAAACCGACATTATTCTTGTCCTGGGTTGAAAGAATATTCTGCTGAGGTAAGTTCTATTTTAAAAACACCTTCTTTCTCCTTGAGGCTGCAAGAGCAAACAAGGTCATATGACATTGCAGTATTTCTTGTGAGGGTATACTGTGTCTCATTGTCATATCATACAGTTCAGTTTAACTCCTTGTGGAACCAAGTCAAGCCTGTTCACAATCCTGCCTTTTTGAGAAAATCTGCTGGGCTGGCCAGACCCCTTTCTCCCAGGTGTCCCCAGAAAATAAAATACTTCAGATGCCTGGAATTACAGTCCCTGTAGCAATTGGTCCTTTGTATTATACCAAAGTAACAAGTTCATTTTGCTTTCCCTGTTTTCTCACCACATAAACAATGAAGTTCTCAGCAATGGCTAACTCTTCGCACCTCAAACCAAGATACCTGAGTACCTTCTCACTTTCTACTTTTACTCATCTCATTTTCATCAAAAGTTTCAAAGGTGTAGCTATCAGTTTGAGTATGGGTCCCAGCTGTTTCTTTGTGGAATAAGTGGAACATTCCTTGGTTCCAATCCTAGTTGGGTTTCCACACAACTCTTTCTCTGATATTTTGATGATGCCATTTGTGCTACTTCCTGCCCTTATTTGGAATTGAAATGATTCATCAATTTTGTTTCCAATCTCCAGCCTTTTCTCACCTTCACCCGCTTCATCTTTACCTCTTCCTCATACCATCCTTGCCTTTACTGTGTCCATGGCTGGGGATAGAGAGTCCATTATATTATCTCTTGAGAACCCACTGAATCCACATTTACCTCAACTATACTTCCTCACATCCTACTTCCTGCAAAGACTCCATTACATTTTCTCAGTTTGGCCATCTCTGTTGCAATGATGTAACTTCTGCTGGGGTACCTCTGACATGGCCATTTTTCTTATATCGAGCACTCCTTCACATTGTGGTTGACAGGACCATTCGCTGTGTCTTACCCACCTTCCAGATTCTGGATCAGTGGTGCTGGAAGAGCACCGCAGTTCAGGCAGCATCCGAGGAACAGTAAAATCGACGTTTTGAGCAAAAGCCCTTCATCAGGAATACTCCAGCACCACTAATCCAGAATGCTGCCACCTTTACATTAGCGAGGTTAAATGAAGACGGAAGGCTGCTATGCTCTGTCTATTGGAATGACTCTATCCTCCCTGTCACTTGCTATTTCAAAAAGCCACCTTTGCTCTCTTATTCATATTTCTGTCCTTGGCCTGTTGGAATGAAACACTATGCAAACCAAAGGAAGATTCTGGTTTGCACTCTGTAAGTCGCTATTCTTGGGTGGTTTGAAACAGCTCCAGATCCCTGGTTCTCGACACAGGACTTATTTATGGAATGTGAAATGAAGACGGCAGTAGACAGATGTTTCAAGGTAAAAGAATCTCTGTGGTTATTTAAATAGAAAAGGTAATTATACCACAAGAAATACAGGTAAAATCATTAAACTGCGAAATTAACACTATCAGTTATAAAGAGGACAGTAATGATATACAGTATTAAATTAAACACAGATTAGACACACTATTAGAAATTAAAACAGCATTTTTAATCACAGAAAGTTTCATCAGAATTCCTAACCTTGGGGCCCTGTGCACTGTCACGACTCGCCTACCCCCTCCCTGCTCGCTAGGTCAGAAATTTTGGGGTCTCGGGAGTTTAAGCTCACCACTGAGGAAAATGCGATTTTGAAGTACAGCTGGCTGTTCTCACTTTCCGTACCCCAGTGCCTGGCTGAAGACTTCGGACTGCATTGGCCTTCAGTCTGGGTTGAACCCACTGATAGGGTAGGATGCGTAGTTAACCATTGATTAAGTACCTGGTTTTCTTTACTTCCTGCTGGTTTTGTGGGCCTGGTTTTCACCTGTGTCTGAGACCTTGTGGTGTCGGTCAGGGTAGTAGTTTTCCAGAGTTTGTCAGTTGTCTGGTCTGATGGTCATGGTTGGTTGCCGCTGATTCCCGTGTTTAAAACAGGCCTGGGTCAATGGCTCTTGGAATTGATGTCAGAATGCTCTCTGGGTAAGCTCCCTGAAACTCATCTGGGAATAATTGGTTGGAACTGTTACTGTGGGGATCGCTGCCAGAAATAGCTGTTGGAGTTCGTCCTCTGGAGTTTGTTGCTTCAGATGACGTCAGGGCCTGTAATTATATTGATTGTAGGCCCCTTAAATTCATGCAAAATCTGTACTTGCCACTGTGTTTCTGGTGTTCCCTTTGAAGTCAATTGGCATTCTGGTAGCTAAGAGCATATGTAAATAGTTTGGATTGATTTGGAGATGCCGATGTCGGACTGGGGTGTACAAAGTTAAAAATCACGCAACACCAGGTTATAGTCCAACAGGTTTAATTGGAAGCACACTAGCTTTCAGAGCGACGCTCCTTCATCAGGTGATAGTCAGATGTCTGGTTTTGCTTGAAGTTGAGTGTTTGGTATCTCTGTAGGCCCCATAATGTCTGTGCATCATAGCCCAATGTGTAAAAGTTAGTTCTGGTCGAGAATGTTAGATTTGGTTGATTGGTCTCTGTGAGTGGAGGTGTAAATTGGAATTCCAAGCTGAACTATAGCCGCAGGCTGAAATCATTCTGGTTTTATTATTTGTTTGCTGTCTGAGTCCAGGGTTTGTCCAGTATTTTAGATGATGGGGATTTTGCAGAATCCTATAGGCACAGCACTTCATTTTCAGCTCAGGCATTTACCAGCCTCTCAGAATCAATTTCACTTCACAGTATGAAATCTGTACTCCATTTTTCTTACACCTCTCATCCTCTCCATCCCTATCTTGTTCATATGTTGGTAGCAAAGCAAACCTATTTTCTTTATTTCACGCCTAACATTTACACCCATTTATACATCTATCCTCCTTTTGCCACCATTATCACAAGCTTTGTCTTTCATCAATCCCACATGCTCCTCCTCGTCTGTCTACACAATAAAAACTACATTTCCCAGCTCCTTTCAGTTCTCAACAAGAGTTACATGGGACTCAAAACATTAACTCTGTTATTCTGTCTGCATATGCTATCAGACATAATACCTTGAAAGTCGAGTCGCAGGTAGATAGGATAGTGAAGAAGGTGTTTGGTATGCTTCCTTTTATTGGTCAGAGTATTGAATATTGGAGTTGGGAGGTCATGTTGCGGCTGTATAGGACATTGGTTAGGAGTGTGGTGCTGGAAAAGCACAGCAGGTCAGGCAGCATCTGAGGAGAAGGAAAATCGACAGGAATAGTGAAGAGCTTTTGCCTGAAATGTCGATTCTCCTGCTCCTCGGATGCTGCCTGACCTGCCTTGCTTTTCCAGCATCACACTCTTGACTCTGATCTCCAGCATCTGCAGTCCTCACGTTCACCGAGGACATTGATTGGGCCAATTTTGGAATATTGCATGCAATTCTGGTTTCCCTGCTATAAGAAGAATGTTGTTAAATTTGAAAGGGTGTCAAAAATATTTCCAAGCAAGTTCCAAGGTTAGAGGGTTTGAGCCTTAGGGAGAGAGGCTGAATAGGCTGGAGCTATTTTCCCTAGTCTTTCGGAGGCTGAAGAATGACCTTCTAAAGATTTGTACAATCATGAGGGGCATGGGATAGGGTAAATAACAAGTCCTTTTTCCCAGGAAAGGGGAGTCCAGAACTAGAGGGGATAGGTTTAAGGTGGGAGGGGAAAGATGTAAAAGGGAGGATGGTGCGTGCACGGACCAAGCTGCTTCCCCAAGTGGTGGAGGCTGGTATAATTACAACATTTAAAAGGCATCTGGAAGGGCATATAAACAGAAAAGGTTTAGAGGGATATGGGCCAAAAATTCGCAACAGGACTAAATTAATTTAAGATATCTAGTCGGCATAGATCGAAGGGTCTGTTACCATGCTGTACATCTCTGTGACTCTGTGACCTGCTGATCTTCTCCATCACTTTTGGTTTTTAGCTCAGCTATACCTTTAGCTGACTTGAATCTCTCCAGCTGAAGCAGTCAAACTCTACTGCAGCTGAGGTAATTGTTTTAAATTCACTGGAAGCAGACCAGGATGGTGTCAAGTTTCTTGAGTATTTTTGAAGCTGCACTCATCCAGCCAAGTGGAAGTATTCCATCACATCCCTGACTTGTGCCTTGTAGATGACAGACAGGATATGAGGAGTTAGGAGGTGACTTCCTTGCCATGGTATTTGTTGCCTCAGCCCTGCTCTTGTCATCATGGTATTTGTATAGTGAGCCAGCTGAGTTTCTGACTATTGGTAGCCCCTCAGAATGCTGATAGTGGGGGATTCAGTGATAGTTCTAGTATCACTGAACGTAAAGGGATGGTGATTAAATTGTCTTATTGGAGAATGTCGTTGCCTGGTATTTAATTCAAGATGGTTTACCTCACATTTGCACGTTCAAAGGCAATATATAGGTTTCAATGTTTCAAACTTCCAAGCTATCCTGTCATTGGGTTTAAAATTGGATGTTGATGAGTAGTAGGGTTATGGACAATGACCATTTGGCAGGCTGTTAACATGGACAACTGTCCAGTTGAACACATCAGCTTGCCTCTCAGAGCTGCTGACACAATCAGTAGCTGCACCAAAAAAGGATCCTCGAAGGGAGGGGAACAGAATGTACCAAGCCAGGCAGGGGTGCCACAGGAGCAGCTATCACCAAGGAAGGAACCATTGTCAGTCATGAGGAGAGCATTAATGAAGGTCAGTCCAGGAACCCATCATATTTTACCTAGTGAGCTCGCTTTTGAGTGGGCTGGTGTGGGGGGAGTCCTACACTGACAATAATAAAATTTTAATGAGTAAGAAGGTTGATGATAATGGAACAAAATAATTGGTTTGATTTGCTGCCTGGGTGGGTTTAGTTTGTGAATACTCTCTGACCATTCACACATGTGCATCCTGCAGTGGAGTGATGGACGTTGAGCACACCCCCCCAGTGCCCTCTGTTGCCAATTGACGCTCCCACCTCCAAAGGACAGGTAAGATCCAACACTCAGATTAATTTACCACTGTCTCACTTGTCGTTTTTCCCAATTTTTTCACGATGAATAAAATCTGTTATGAGTTTTGTCATGACAGGAGCCATGATCGATCTCATTTTGTTTTCTCTCTCCATCCTCTGTCATGTTCGCTTTCTGGGGAATGGAGTGAGGAGAGAGGCACATCACAGATGCTAAATGGAGCCAAGTTAAAGTTGACACAGTTGATGGTTGGCTCAGTGCCATTACTTAGTGTATGAAGCTAACTTAACATGAAATTAAAGACTACAGCAGTAATATTGAAAGACTGAGAGGCAATTCAGTGCATCTCTGATGGATTCAATTGGATGGGACTTGCACAATTTGATTACTATAGATAGCACAAGAGGGAAATGATAAAATGACTTATTCCTTGAAGACGTTTGTACAATTATTATTGAATTTTCATTTTAGGATACCTATTTACTAAATGACCTCTGCGGTAGACAATAGTTAAGCAATTTGTTTAATTTGTTGTTTTTAATAAAGAACACAGTTTACATTATCAAAAGCTGTAATGTTTGGCAAATGGATTTTTTTTGCAATTACTTACCTCGCATAGACTATACAACTGATTGTGCTCAATTTTCCTCTCTAACCTCTTGACAATTACTTGCAAGTTCATTTGAAAGCTAATCACTGCATGGACTCGCGAACATTCTGAACTCATATGCAGGCAATCTGAAAGCAATTCCCCAGTCAAGCGTTTATTTTTCTGATTTTACTTCGCTCTTCCTTTGCAGCAGGTAGTCTTGAGCCTAGGGATCGAGAGCTGAACAAAACATTTAAGTGGAAAGGAAATTGTTTGTTTCTGAAGAGAATGTCCAATTGTTTGTACATTCTTGCAAAGTCCACAGAGAGGGAGGGGTTAAGAAAAGAGCAGGGCAATAGAGAGGTACATCACCAATGCCCTACAACTACTCCCTGGATAAATGTCGGCAGTTCATGAGAATCCCAGATGGGAAGAAAGGAACTTGCTCTCTCCTTTTTCAATCAAGCCCCAAACCCTATGGCTGCAACAAGGTTAACTTAAAACAAGGCATCTCTTGTTTCATGAATACCTTTCCCAATTCTAGTGTATTTGTGATTCAAAAAGAGACAACTTAACCAGGATTTCTTGAGTTAAAGATGAGTTAGTTCATTACATATTAAAATGCAAGGAAAAAGTGAAACACAATGCACAATGACCAGAACTCAAAAATAAGATGACAGCGAAATGATATAACAATCAGTCTTTGGTTTGTCCATATGGAGTTGATGATGGAACATTACAGCTAATAGTTTGGGGGATCCCAGTCACATTGGCTGTTGATTTGGAGACTTAATAAAGTTGGCATCCAGTTTTCTGTTCAACAATGGCTTTTGTCTAGTGACTAGCTTCCAGCAATCACAGAGAGAGAGAGAAACTTTCCATCTTTTTCATCTTTCCCTGCAAATTCAAGAACATCAAATAAATGTTCTTGAGCGGTAACCTTCACAGCAGACTGTAGCCTAAGAATCAGACTGGCATGCACATGCCAGAGGTGCAGTCAATTTTTAAGCCCTTCTCTTGTATATTTCTGTCAAGGTAGAACACAGAAGTGTCTTCCACCTGAACTGTTTTCTTTCACCTCATGTTATGTCCACAACCTGAGGATATAACTCACAGGAGATGGTTCAGGTCTTGAAAATGTTTCACTTCCTCTGAAGTATTTCCCTGAAATTCTGAGATGCCTTTCCAGGTGTGGAATTGCAAGGTTTCTCTCTAGGCTGGTACGCCGCAGACAGGAATTTTCCAGAACTCGCTGAAGTGTGTTCTCGGCCATCTCTGCCTGATAGAAATCCTTTGTCACAAAAATAACAGAACAAACTTGTCGAATGTAAAAGTTCAATATGTCTGTAAGTAAATTAAGGCTGTGATCCACTGTCATAACAACTGAGACAGGATAAAAAAATATAAACATATAGTACATCCTGATTGCTAAAACAAAGAGCTTTTGATGACAGAGAAAACATTCCACCTTTCTTAAATGATTATTCACACAACATATTTCTTCAGGTTTTGGATGACATTACCTAATTTTTTAAGGCTGTGCTTGATTTATCCTTTATTTGTGGCTGTTTAAAATTTATTTCATTGAATATCCCTGCCATTATACATTAGATTAACAATATGAATGCAACCTGGTTCACCAAAGAGGTGATGTGTACTAGAATCTCCAGGGACAGTGTTTGATAGACTAACAAGGCCTCAACAGATGGTAAAACCACTGTATGCTTGTTGACTTGTCGTCTGCTATTCAGTAAGTCATGACAATCTGCCACGGAGTTGTAAAATGTGATTGTACAAACAGACACTAGCACACAGCTGTGATGCTTGTCTCTGCAATCAAACCTGCAAAATATATATATATTTTTTAAATTATCCTATTGCCTTTGGAAACCAATACCAGTATCACATCAAGAAGTTGGCATGCAAACTAAATGCACCATTAAGCAAGTCCTTTTCTTTCTTGCATATAAATTAATCAGTGGTGAATTTCGAGATGGAATGAATCCTTGGCTGTTAAGATACATGAAGTCAAGAGAATATGGAGGCATTTCTTTATCACGTGTTAAATTGCATAGTAATGCTACAACAGACTAAACCATATCCAGATTCGAGTTTTGATTAGACATGCAATTTGCGATTATCATATTCTTTGAAATTACAATAAATTAAGTTGCAGAAACTTATTTCTCCACCTTTTGATAGTTTGATAGATCAAATACTTGAAGCCTTTTAACAGCTAAGAGACCTTGAATCAATAGTAACTGTAGTTAAGTATATGGATATAAATAGCAATATAACTTGTTAGTTTATCAACTAATTAGATTGTGAACAGTCATCTTCACTCTGACGATCCTTACCCAAGATAAGGGTTGTTCTTAATTACACGCTTTGCAAATATATCACTATCTTAAGGGAATAGATCAAAAATGTTCTGCAATCTCAAATCACTCAGAACTGGTCCCAAAGGAAAACATTCCATTCCCTACATTGTTTATAAATAATATTCTGAAAAAAATATATTTTCGGCACATTAAATTTCTCCCGTTACTGCCACCATCCCTTCTACTTGTTTTATATGTCCTTTTCCATTTCTATAAATCATCTCATGTCAAAACATGGTGTCTTGTTAATCGATAAGGTAATATCATTTAGCCAGTGCCTTCACATTTTATTTCCACTGAAGGTCCTCCTTTATCAATTGCAGTCATGATTTGGAGATGCTGGTGTTGGACTGGGATGTACAAAATTAAAAATCACACAACACCAGGTAATAGTCCAACAGGTTTATTTGGAAGCACACTAGCTTTCAGAGCATCGCTCCTTCACCCTGATGAAGGAGCAACGCTCCAAAAGCTAGTGTGCTTCCAATTAAACCTGTTGGACTATAACCTGGTGTTGTGTGATTTTTAACTTTATCAATTGCAGTATCTAACTCTTTGTCACTACTGTGAATACCATCAAAGAACTGGTGCAATCTATCTGTGAAACCACCTAAAGCAAAAATATCCCATAAATGGAACTAACTCTATCAAATATACTTATTATTCTGTTACATCTGGTTCTAGATAGTGCCAGACTTGAATATTGCTGAAAAAAGAGAAAAGCTACCAAAAATGTTTATCTTACACTCATCAGGATAAATATCACAATGCCAAATTTCAAATGAGCAAAATAATTCACAGTATGGGAGGAACAAGTGTTGATTGGTGATGCACTAAATAGAGGAAGCAACAGAGAACAATAAGCTTCCCAAGTCCTGGGTAAATCAAAGCATTTGTAAAGCTTGGAGCATATTCCTTTTGTTTGCAGAGGAGATGTGAAGGTATGTCATGCTCGCAAATTTAGATTAGATTCCCTACATTGTGGAAACAGGCCCTTCAGCCTAACCAGTCCACACTGACCCTCTGAAGAGTGATCCACCCAGACCCATTTCCCTCTGACTAATGTACCTAACACTAAAGGCAATCTGGCATGGCCAATTCACCTGACCTGCATATCTTTGGACTGTGGGAGGAAACTGGAGCACCCGAAAGCAACCCATGCAGACATAGGAAGAATGTGCAATTGCCACACAGACAGTCACCAAAGGCTGGAATCGAACCTGAGACCCTGGTGCTGTGAGGTAGCAGTGCTAACCACTGAGCCATCTTGCCACCTCAAATAAAATGAGCCACATTATGAATTTGATTGTTAACCCTAAATTGATTGTTAGTATAGCAATTAGTGCAATCAGTGAGTGCTGTCCAACTATGGAATCATATTCAACAGTAATATTTTCGGTTGGATTTTGTCAGTGTGGGCTGGTTGAGCATGGTCAGTATTCCTCTATTATAAACAAACATGTTGTGTGGCTTGATCAGCCAAATGTTGGGAGATACCTCATACGGGGAAAAAGAAAAACTGGAAACAAAAAGGATGCATTCTGGGAAATAAGCAAACTGATATTATTCATCCTTCATTTTGAAGTATACAAGATGAGTCAATGCAGTGTGTTCTGTTCACCAGTTTATTTTTTTTTCCCTTAGCCAAAGCATTCTGCCCTCTAATTCCCCATTGCTTTCTCCATGGCAACACATTGGTCAGTCAGAGTTGATTTGCCAAAAAAAGCACTACATTTCTCTATTCTAGGCAAATGGTGATTGTTGGAAATTCAAGATGAAAAGCATTGATAAAGTCTCATTACTTCAGTAACATTGAAGGAAAAGCCCTGCCAATGTAATTACGCTACTTTAAGACAAAGTTTACAAATTTTAAATGCATCATATCTGGGTGAATATACACAACATGGCCTCTGATGATAGACCCGTGCTTTGCAGTTGGGTCACTTCTGATGTGAGGTGCAAAGAAATTGCCATGCATTGTCAGATGCTCTTTCTGAAGTTGATGAGGCTGGTGCTCTGCTCTAAGCATAGACGATACTTCAATTTCAATTAATCATTCACGACAAATCAAGACAAAAACAATTTTGACAATAATTGGGCTTAAACTTTACTCAGGAACCTGAATTAGCTCAAAGAGAATTTTTTTAGAAACTCAAAAAGCTTGGTTCATGACCCCGAGAACTCAGGAATGTTCCCCTGAGGAATGAGATTACCAGTGAATGCTGTAGTTGGCGTAGTTCTGTGCAGCATATCTGAAGCAACTCAGTTAGATATTCTCAATTTAGTTACACTGCTTTCCAGCAAGTGGAATGAGTTTTTATTTAAAAACCATTGCATCATTCAGAATCCCCAATTTAGATTTAATAAGTACAGGTTGATTACTAAGAAAATGCTAATTATTTAAACTCTTTATTTATGTCATTTATTCATAAAAATCCCATAAAACTATCATATTCTATTTACCATCTAATAATGTACAGCAGATCCAACTTACGAGCTGCTGGACCTTTTATTTCGAAATTGCTCATTATGTAAATCCACTCATCAGAACTTCCCCTTCTCCCAATCCATCTTTGACATGCCATGTACTGTATCACGAGCTGTTGAGAAATTACAACTCTCCCACAGTTTACGAACTGGATTGTCACAAATAAACAGAATTTACTCAAGTCAACTGACATAAATTGTTGCTGGATTGTTATTAACAGTGGGAGTTGGAGAATGGCTTTATCCGTTATAGACATGGTTCCTTAGAGAAGGATCTATTGTGTATAATTGAACTCTGGAAAGGTTGCTGTTTAAAAATCCATGCTTGTATCATTAAGATTGATAACAATTCATACAATACATACCCATGTTTTCCTGTGATAATTAAGTATAATAAAGCACCTTGAATATATTTAAACACATATAAAAAAAAGTTAACACATTTTTTTCATGGGATACTTTATCAGCACTGAATTTATTCTCATCACAATCCCTTAAAATGCAAGGATTGCTCAGAAAGCAAATTTTAAAAAGTCAGAATTTATCCTGATAAATGCAAACTTCCCTGCATTCTTTCAAGGGCTGACAATTTTGTGCAATTTCCTTCTTTCTTTTGTATTTCCATCACACAGCTCTTTTTTATTACCCCTCAAGCAAGTGTTTACTGTCAACAGTGACGGCTGCCCTGAAATTTGACCATGGCATCTATTCAGTGTTTTGGGTTTCTGCCATTGGTATTACTGAATAGGCTGATTGTCAGTGCATAGATCTTTCAGCACATGGGACAGGGGATCTTATGAGACAGTGGGACTCTACTGCAACTTCTGTCCTCCTTCTCCTCTCTGCTGTTGCTCTGCCTGAGCATTAAGGCTTTTGAATGATTGGCAGCCAACGACCTCTCAAACATTCACATCAATATTAATGCTGCACTGCAAGGAAAGCTTCAAAGTGCCTTTGAAGTATTTTCTTGGTCCTCTCTGGCTTACTAGCAACTTGACAGTTGAGAAACCAGATCTTGGTCTTCAGCAGCGTTAATTTTGCAGGAGGTTTTATCTAAATGCTTGTGGAGCTGGTTTCTCAAGAACGTTTATTTGATTATGCCCGTGTTGAATGTGAACATTGAGGTAGAGGCATTGCTGGTGGAATCTAGCTTGTACTCTGACATGTTGTTGATGCACAAGCCAGGTCTCACTGGAATGCGAGAGTGTAGTAGCAACAATTACACGGCTTGCTTGAATTTCTGTTAACTCATCAATGCCTTTATTGGTAAACATTTGCTGCCATCGCTTGTGGAAGGCTGAGATAGCACAGGTCATCTGGTGTTGATACTCCTGGGCAATAATAAACTATCCAGGAAAAGACAAGAAAAGTTCTCAATATATTCCAGAATCCCTCCAATGTATGTGGGAGTTGGAATAATTGTCTGGATAGGCATGGGCGGGGACTCCAGGTGTTAATGAGGTGGCAATTTTGGTGGAGCCAAGGACCTCTGGTTGCGGTAGGCCTAGAGCCGGGAGATCCTGGTTACCAGCAAGGCAGTGGAGACCAGGGGCTCTTGGTTACCAGCGAGGTGAGGTGTGGTGGGCAGCTTTTGGTTAAGAGCTGGGGTTTCCTGGTTATCAGCAAGGGAGTCGAGCCCGGGAGGTCCTGGTTACTGGTGAGATGAGGTGTGATGAGGTGAGGTGTGGTGAACAGCACCTGGTTATAGTAGGCCCAGAGCTGAGGTCTCCTAGTTACCAGCAAGGCAGTGGAGCCAGGGGATCCTGGTTACTGGTGAGGTGAGGTGTGGTGAGCAGCACCTGATTATAGTAGGCCCAGAGTTGGGGTCTCCTGGTTACCATCAAGGCAGTGGAGTCTGGGAGCTCCTGGTCACCAGTGAGATGATGTGTGGTGGGCAGCTCTTGGTTATCATAGGCCCAGAGCTGGGGGCTCCTGGTTACTGGCCAGGTAGTGGAGCCCGGGGGATCCTGGTTACTGGTGAGGTGAGGTGTGGTGAGCAGCACCTGGTTATAGTAGGCCCAGAGCTGGGGGCTCCTGGTTACTGGCCAGGCAGTGGAGCCTGGGGGATCCTGGTTACTGGTGAGGTGAGGTGTGGTGAGCAGCACCTGGTTATAGTAGGCCCAGATCTGGGGGGTCCTGGTTACCGGCAAGGTAGTGGAGCCTGAGAGCTCTTGGTTACTGGCAAGATGAGTTGTGGTGGGCAGCTCCTGGTTACCGGCAAGGCAGTGGAGCCTGGGAGCTCCTGGTTATTGATGAGATGAGGCATGGTGGCAGCTCTGTGGTAGCCCAGAGCCAGGGGCTCCTGGTTACAAGGATAAGTGTGTGTTGAACACGGGAGCTGGCATCGGCAGCCCATCAGCGAGATGGACCGAACAATAAAAAGATGGCACCTGAAGAGTGATGACTCTGGTGTTGATGAAGGTATTGCAATGCAGGTGTCATTGGTCAACCAGCTCAGGACTCACTGTGGAGGAGGCACAACAAAGAGGGACTTTCTTTCAGCTTATTCTTTTTATTCTTAAAACAGGCAAAATGACTTTGGATTATGACAAGAGTTGAAGCTTTTCACTATGTGTTATTCATTGGAGAGCACAATAGATATATTATCATTCATTTGTTTTTTTGTTTCAGCAATATTAAAGGACAGGCAAGAGTCCATTGTGCAGAACTAGAGAAATTGAGTAACTTGTAAATCTGTTGCAGAGTGGGCACAGCAATCAGCTGTCATGAGACAGAGCTTTGACCTGGGAGTCCACAGACAAGAATCTGCATGCAGGTGACAGAAGACAGACTGTGGAATATCTACATGGGGACAGAGCATCCGTGACTGAAATGTCCTGCTCCAGATTCTCTTTGCTCATCCCAGAAGAAGAAGGAGCTGGAAAAGGTTTCCTAAAAATGCACCGTCCCACTTGTTCCTGGATCCAAACATTGTTCGATCAGCATCTTCATGGTGAAAGGGGAGGAAGAAAACCCTCTAAAATATTGTAACATGAGAACACTCATGGGTAACCTCAAGAGCAACAAGGTGAAAGAAGAACTACAATGAACTGTGGAGGCTTCAGGATGTGGATGTTGCCACACTCTGAGGCCCATCAATGTTGGAAGGACAGCTTGAAGGAGAAAAACAAGGGACTACAATTTTCTATTGGCAAACAAATGGTTTTCAGGCACGTTCAAGTGAATAAGAGTCACTGGATTCAAAATGTTAACTCTGCTTTCCCTCTATAGATGCTGTCAGACCTGCTGAGTTTCTCTAGCACTTAGTTTTCTTTCTCAAATCTATGACAGTGGCTTTGTGATCCTGAATCTGACCTTGGATGCACTGCCACTGAATATGCCTTTTGAACAAATGAAAGACTTCTAACTCTTCACCTACAGCTCAGCCAATAATCAACATTGTACATTTGTCAGTACATCATCCCCAACCCAAGACTTGATGAAGATATCAAGACAAGATTTGGTCTAACATTGATAAAGTCCTCGAGGAGAAAGTGAGGTCTGCAGATGCTGGAGATCAGAGCTGAAAATGTGTTGCTGGAAAAGCGCAGCAGGTCAGGCAGCATTCAAGGAACAGGAGATTCGACGTTTCGGGCATAAGCCCTTCTTCAGGAATGATAAAGTCCTCACTTCCAGTTAAAAGAAGAAAACATCAAGCTTCTTGGTGTCCTTAATGTCACTTTGGCTGTTCCTGTGATAACTGATGTGAACCTATTGGTTAAAAACAATGTTTGAAAAGCCAATGTAAATAGTGTCTGCCTGCTGACAAAGTGTGTTCAGCATGGTCTCATTATGACAAACACTGTCTTATACCAGAAGGACAAGTTTGCAGCCATTTGTCAACAAAACTCTGAGTGCTGTGCAACATATTTAGCAATTATCTGGTAAGAAGCGTGACTTCTGTACGAACATTAAGTAGAAATCTTTCATCATTATGTAACTGCATAATTGCAGTAAGTAAGTGAGGAGTATAGCAGTGTGATAATTGCACAAATGGCAATTTCTGCAGTCTACGCTTTTTACTGACACTGCATAAAGTTAGTTTTGCTGTGATTGCTGTCTCTAGAGCACAATGTCTATTTGATACCGTTGTTCCGATCACAGTGTGCTTGCTGAGGCATAATCACTAACACTGGACTGTGATTGTTTCAGCAACATTACTTCTCTTCCTTCTTGAGGATAGTTACAATCATCACACTCACAAATTTGCCATGGTGAGGAGGATTGTGCAAGGGAGGGTGTGCTGATAGTGGGGAGCAAGTTGGAGGCATCTTGCTCAAAGCACGGACACCTCTGATTTCATGACTGTTCAAGTCAAAATCTAAGTGATGTCTGTATCACTCAGTCGATGCAAGGGACTGGTGCTTGCTGGACAGACTATCCAGTACTTTCAGTGATGAATATCCATGAACACAAAGACATCACTAAACACAAGGTCCAAGAGAAAGAAGCTAAATGTCTTAGTCCTAAAGGAGTGAGAATGGAGAGTGACCAGTCTGGAACCAATCTGGAAATTCTTCAACATCCAACACACTTTGAGAACTGTTGCATCAATACAGTCAGCTGCAGTTTGCACCTCTGTCCAAACCATTGAGGAACATTGTCACTAGGACTGGTTCAACCGAAATGATATGGAAGTTTGCAATGTCACCTAAGATCACAAAAATGTAACATTCAAAAAGCTCAAGGCTGAAACCCAATGATAAACTTCAAACATAAATGACAAGTGACTGGTATATAAAAGTCTAGAAACTCAAAAGTATGCTCTCTGTCAAGACATTAAAAAAGCTCTTTCAATGTGAGCACCGGTGTTAACCATGGACCCAGGTAAATGGGACAAAATCCTCTTTCCTCACAGGATGGTACCTTTCTTTTTAAGGATGTCTTTTTAATACTATCTGTTAATCCCGCACAGAACATTACCAAAGATTCTTCAAGCATAAATCCATAAATTACAGGAGTCTATCCTTCAGTGCCATGTGCCACAGTCCAGTTGAACCCCTGATGGGAGATCCGCAGCCAGCAGTCCAAATGGATGATAAACTACAAAGCCTGGCCCTCAATGATGATAGGCTTTTAGTCAGATCAGGATGCGACACGCTCATCCCAAGACTTTGCGAGGTAAACTAGTTGCCCCACCACCACCCTGTCACCACCACCCTTTGTCCCTCTCATTCTCCCTCCCTCAGTGGTAAAATCAGGAATCTGGCAATGAGAATTAACCTCACAGAGGGAGGATTAGGAATATTGCTGAAACTGTCACAGTTCAGTATAGTGAGCATGGCTCAGCAAGCAGGTTGTAATAGCAACACCTGCATCAAACAGACACCAGAGACAAGGATCACAGTTTTGAGACCAACACCAACTTTATGCAGTGTCAGTATAAAGTGCTGACTGCAGAAATTGCCATCTGTGCAAATTATCACATTGCTATAGACCTCACTTCGTTGATGCAGTTGTACAGCTACTTATTGATGAAACATTTCTACATAATGTCCGAACTGAACTTCTCTGAAGTCACACTTCTTTCCAGGTAATTATTTAATTATTAAACTTGTTGCAAGGCACTCAGAGCTTTAGAATATAGAGTATAGAACATTACAGCACAGTACAGGCCCTTGATGTTGCGCCGACCTGTGGAACCAACCTGAAGCCCATCTATCCTACACTATACCATTTGCATACATTTGTTTATCCAATGACTATTTAAATACCCTTAAAGTTGGCAAGTCTACTACTGCTACAGGCAGTGCAGTCCACGCTCCTACTACTCTCTGAATAAAGAAACTACCTCTGACATCTGTCCTATATTTATCACCACTTCATGTAAAGTGATGTCTCCTCGTGCTAGCCATCGCTATCTGATGAAAAGGCTCTCATTGTCCACCCTATCTAACCCTCTGATTATCTTATATATCTCAATTAAGTCGGCTCTCATCCTTCTTCTCTCAAATGAAAACAGCCTCAAGTCCCTCAGCCTTTCCTCATAAGACCATCCCTCCATACCAGGCAACATCCTAATAAACCTCCTTTGAACCTTTCCCACAGCTTCCACATCCTTTCGATAATGCAGTGACAAGGACTGTATGCAACACTCCAAGTGCGGCTGCACCAGAGTTTTGTACAGCTTCAGCAAGACCTCAAGGCTCTGAAACTCAATCCCTCTATCAATAAAAGCTAACACACTCTGTGCCTTCTTCACAATCCTATCAACCTGGGTAGCAACTTTCAGGGATCTCTGTACATGGACACCAAGATCTCGCTGTTCTTCGATGCTACCAAGAATCTTACCATTGGCCCAGTATGCTTTATTTCTGTTACTCCTTCCAAAATGAATCACCTCACATTTTCTGCATTAAACTCCATTTGCCACCTCTTAGCCCAGCTCTGCAACTTATCTATGTCCCTCTGTAACCTGCAAATCTTTCACCACTATCCACAACTCCACCGGCCTTAGTGTCACCCACAAGTTTACTAACCATGTTTCTATGCCCTCATCTATGTCATTTATCAAAATGACAAACAACAGTAGCTGATCCTTGTGATATATATCACTACTAACTTAACCCAATTATCCAGGAATCAGAAATCCTTCCTCCTGCACCATCCTCATAGCCATGTGTCCAAATCTTCTCTCTCCCTATTCCTCACCTCGCTAGCACAAGGCACGGGCAAAAAAAAACAGAGATAACAACACTGTTTGTTTAGGTCTAAGCATCCACACTAGCTCCCTGAATTTCTGTCTTCAATCCTCATCCCTTTTCCTACTGATGTCACTGGTGCCTATGTGGACCACGGCTTGAGCTGCTCCACCTCACCCTCAAGGATCCTAAAAACACAGTCCAAGACATCATGAACTTTGGTACCTGGGAGACAACAAGCCAACCGTGAGAATCTGTCCCCCTAACTATGGAGTCCCCAAGGACTAATGCTCTGCTCCTCTCCCCCCCTTCCCTTCTGAGCAACAGAAACAGACTCTTTGCCAGAGACTTGTACCCTATGGCTTACCCATGATAAATCATCCCTGCCAATGGTATACAGAGGAAACTCGATTATCCGAATACCAATTATCCGAAAATCGGATTATCTGAAGACGATCTCGAGGTCCTGATAGAAACATTACATCAAAACATGTTTCCAGCAGAGATCGCATCTTTTATTTACAGTGATTAAACAGGCACCATCTGCAAATGACTGACCTCCCGCGCTCTCTCTCCCCATATTTTCCCTGGAGTTCTACAGAGGGGTGTACCCTAAACCCACCCCACCCCCTTCCCAGGAATAATCTCTTCAACATTGTCCTGTACAGGGCAAACATGGAACCTGTCACAAATTTGCAATAAAAAGTTGTGAGTGTCTGTGCACCATTTGGAGACTTACCCCACAAAGGCAGCAGCAGCAGCAGTCTAGTTGTTGGCATGCAGTCCGGATGCCCTGGAGAGGGGCCAGAGGTGGATGGGGGGAGGTGGGGGCTCGCGCGCTTTGTGCTGGAGGGCGGGGCTGGTATTGGACCAGGTTGGGGGGCAGTGTTGGACAGAGTCAAGGGGGGGGTGCGGAGTTGGATGGTATTGGGGTGCGGGGAGCTGGGTTTGGACCGGGTTGGGGGGAGGGGGGCGGGGTCTCGCGTGCTTTGTGTTGGGGGGCAGGGCCGGTGTTGGACAGGGTTTGGGGGCAGTGTTGGACAGGGGGGGGGGGGGGGGGGGCGGGGTCTCGTGCGCTGTGCGCTGCTGCAGCCTCCTAAACAGGGAACAGACTTTAAAACTCCGAGCCCCAGAGGAAAGACATTTAATCGATTTTCCGAATAATCAATTATCCGAACGAAATAGTGTCCGCCCATCTTGTTCAGATAATCAAGTTTTCACTATACTTGTTATTGTGAGGAACAGCCACAAGGTATCCTTGCACTGCCTGCTGGTACCCTTTCCATCCCCTGACTTTAACCCATCTGCCTTTTTCTTTTACCTGAGGTTTGACTATCTCCCTGTAAATCCTCTCAATAACCCTCTCCGCTTTCCAAATGATCCAAAGTTCATCCCAGCTCCAGCTCCAGTTCCCTAATGTGGTTTTCATGGAACTGGAGTTGGGTGCACTTCCTCTGGAGGAATTCAGCAGGGACATCCGTTGTGACCCTTACCTCCCACATTCTGCAGCAGGAGTATTCAACTGTTCCAACTGCCAATCTAAATTCCCAAAGAGACCGCAGAAAAATAAAGAATAAAAAAACTAGTTACCTTATCAATTCCCCACACAAAACCTTTTTTTTATTTGGAGGAGGAGGATGGGTGGGACACACTACCTAATTAGTGTTTCAAATTATGCAGCTGCCCAAATATATCACTTCATTTACTCAACAGTTTCATGTACACTCCTGCTCAGTTTGCACTCTGCCTTGGCAAGTTTTTAAATCATTGATTCAGCTTCCAATCAATCCCGGATTGATGCTCCCTCTCTTCCTGCAGCTGAAACAAAAATGGACATTTTTGACATATAGTCGAGAGTGTGGTGCTGGAAAAACACAGCAGGACAGGCAGCATCCAAGGAGAAGGAGAATCAGTGTTTCAGGCTTAAGCCTTTCATTAGTGATTCCTGATGAAGGGCTTATGCCCAAAACATCGACTGTCCTGCTCCTTGGATGCTGCCTGACCTATTGTGCTTTTCCAGCACCACACTCTCGACTCTAATCCCCAGCACTGGCAGTCCTCACTTTCTCCTTTGTTGACATCCAATGTTTAAATCAGAGTGGTGCTGGAAAAGCACAGCAGGCCAGGCAGCATCCGATTCTTGATGAAGGGCTTTTGTCTGAATTTTCCTGTTCCTCGGATGCTGCCTGACCTGCTGTGCTTTTCCAGCACCACTCTGACCTCAACTCTGGTTTCCAGCATCTGCAGTCCTCCCTTTAGCCTAGCCAATGTTTAACCAGTTAGCTGCCCATAGAACAAAGAGTGAAGGTTCTCATTTGGTCAAATGCTTCTGTAAAGATGTTAACTCAGAGTGAACTGCAATCAGAATTGACACTTTGTTAATCAGGATTTTTTAAAATGTTGAATTCAAAGTTTTGCACCATCAGAAAACAAACACTTTTTTCCAGGATGACTTGGGTTTGAGTGCGGTAGTTCTCCTATTTTAGCATCCAAGAAGGAAATAACTTGTGTTTGCATAGTGCCCCAGCAACTCATCAGAACATCACCAAATATTTATTCATGAACTGACAAATTAGGAGCAGGAGTTGACCATTCAATCACTTGAGCCCACTCTGCCATTAAATAAGATTATGGCTGATCTGATTCTACCCTCAAATTCCTAATTATGATTACCCTGATAAGCTAGAGTTCTGAGAGAGGTGGCTGAGGAAATAGCAGAAGCACTGGTTGAGATCTTTCAAGAGTGACTGGAGTCAGGGAAAGTCCTGGATGATTGGAAGATCGCTGTTGTAACCCCCTTGTTCAAGAAAGGATCAAGACAAAAGATGGAAAATTATAGGCCAATTAGCCTAACCTCGGTTGTTGGTAAAATTCTAGAATCCATCATTAAGGATGAGGCTTCTAAATTCTTGGAAGAGCAGAGTCTGATTAGAACAAGTCAACATGGATTTAGTAAGGGGAGGTCATGCCTGACAAACCTGTTGGAATTCTTTGAAGAGGTGACAAGTAGGTTAGACCAGGGAAACCCAGTGGATGTGGTCTATCTAGACTTTCAAAAGGCCTTTGATAAGGTGCCACATGGGAGGCTGCTGAGCAAGGTGAGGGCCCATGGTGTTCGAGGTGAGCTACTGGTATGGATTGAGGATTGGCTGTCTGACAGAAGGCAGAGAGTTGGGATAAAAGGTTCTTTTTCGGAATGGCAGCCGGTGACAAGCGGTGTCCGCAGGGTTCAGTGTTGGGGCCACAGCTATTTGCATAATATATTAATGATCTGGATGAAGGGACTGGGGGCATTCTAGTGAAGTTTGCCGATGATACGAAGTTAGGTGAACAGGCAGGTAGTACTGAGGAAGTGGGGAGGCTGCAGAAGGATCTAGACAGTTTGGGAGAGTGGTCCAGGAAATGGCTGATGGAATTCAATGTGAGCAAATGCGAGGTCTTGCACTTTGGCAAAAAGAATAAAAGCATAGACTACTTTTTAAACGGTAAGAAAATTCGTAAAGCCAAAGTACAAAGGGATCAGGGAGTGCTAGTCGAGGATTCTCTACAGGTAAACATGCAGGTTGAGTCCGTGATTGAGAAAGCGAATGCAATGTTGTCACTTATCTCAAGAGGGTTGGAATATAAAAGCAGCGTTGTGCTACTGAGACTTTATAAAGCTCTGGTTAGGCCCCATTTGGAGTACTGTGTCCAGTTTTGGTCCCCACACCTCAGGAAGGACATACCAGCACTGGAATGTGTCCAGCGGAGATTCACACGGATGATCCCTGGAATGGTTGGTCTAAAATACGAGGAACTGCTGAGGATCCTGGGATTGTATTCATTGGAGTTTAGAAGATTAAGGGGAGATTTAATAGAAACTTACAAAATAATACATGGCTTGGAAAGGGTGGACGCTAGGAATTTTTTTCCGTTAGGCGAGGAGACTAGGACCCATGGACACAGCCTTAAAATTAGGGGGAGGTAAATTCAGAACAGAAATGCGGAGACATTTCTTCAGTCAGAGAGTGGTGGGCCTGTGGAATTCATTGCCGCAGAGTGCAGTGGAGGCTGGGACGCTGAATGTCTTCAAGGCAGAGATTGATAGATTCTTGATGTCTCGAGGAATTAAGGGCTATGGGGAGAATGCGGGTAAGTAGAGTTGAAATGCCCATCAGCCATGATTGAATGGCAGAGTGGACTAGATGGGGTGAATGGACTTACTTCCACTCCTATGTTTTATGGTCTTATGGTCTTTTATCCTCTTGCTTGTCAAGAACCTCCCTCTGTTTTTAGAAGGTTCAAGGTGGTGTAAGGAGAGTTCTGATGACTCACGACTGTTTAAGAGTAAAAGGAAATTTACCTACATCCCACTGTTAAATGGACAACCTTAGATTTGCAAAAAGCGACTCTTAGATTCTCCTGTCAGAGGAAACATTCTCTTCACATTCATCAGATCAAGATCCCTCTGGATCATATGCTTCAATCATATCTCCTCTTACTCTCCAGTACTCCAGAGGATAGGAGCCTAGTCTGTCCAACCTTGCCTCAAAGCAAGGATTTGTTCATTCTAGGTATTAATCTGGTAAACCTCTTCTGAACTGTCTTCAACACTTTTGCATACTTCCTGATACAAGATGACCAATACTCCAGATACAGATTCATCCGTTCTCTGTATAACAGAAGTATGATCTTCCTACTTGTGGATTCAATTTGTCTCATGATTAGTGATAATGTTCTGTTGAATTTCCTAATTACCTGCTATACCTGCAACCTAACTTTTCACAATTCATGCTGAGGATATCCAGATGACTCTACATCTCAGAGATTTACCATGTCTTATTATTTAGATAATATGGTTTTTAAATCTTTCTGGCAAATGGATAATTTCATATCTTGCCACATTGTACACTCATTTTGCTGGTTGTTGGTACAGGATCCTTTGAAAACCTCTGAAAAAAAAAGAACCAGAAATGATATCATCCACCTTTACAGACCAAGACCCATAAATAGAAAGTGGGACAGAACACCAGGGCTTCACCAGAGGCTCACTGATGATGTTACCCAGCATGGTGACGAAACATCTGAAAATAAACCTACCAGCTCAGCGAGCAAACTTACAAACAGCTATTTATCTGCTTGTTGGTAGTGAGATTTATTTTCTTAATGGTTCACTCATGGGATGTAGGCATCGTTGGTTGGCCAACATTTATTTCCCATTTCTAATTGCCCTGGAGAAGTTTCCCATTTCTAGTTGCCCCTAAAGGTATGCAGACAGGCTAAGTGATTGGGAAAAGATTCAGACGATGGAATATAAAGTGAGAAAATGTGAGGTTATGCACTTTAACAAGAAGAACAGAATAGATGGAAACTACAGAAAACAGCAGCGCAGGGAGATTTGAGATCCTCAACAAACTTGCATACAAGTTCA
This sequence comes from Hemiscyllium ocellatum, assembly GCF_020745735.1. Classification (NCBI taxonomy): domain Eukaryota; kingdom Metazoa; phylum Chordata; class Chondrichthyes; order Orectolobiformes; family Hemiscylliidae; genus Hemiscyllium; species Hemiscyllium ocellatum. The sequence continues at coordinate 30,100,818 of NC_083421.1, read as the reverse complement.
GTAGACAATAGGGAAGGATAATGGAATAGCCATTATTTCAAAGGATAGGGAGTAGTGAAGACAAACCATAACCTAATTGAATGGTGGAGCATAGTTAATGATGACTTACTCCTGCTCTTAATTCCCTAACTTCTGAGATGTCACTTGTTTTTGTTATAACTTACCTGCCCAGCCACTAGAAAAGATTATTTAGTTATTGTGTCATTTCACTGAGGATTTGGCAAAGTTAGGACTAAGACTTCAAAATGACATGATTTAGCGTACATTGAATTTGAATATATCCCAGACATACCAGGATCTCAGTTATAGTTATCATAAACGAGGACTAAACTATCTTCTTCATGTGTTCATATTCTCATGTGAGTATTCCGGAATGTAGTGTAGTCAAAAGTGTTCTAATTCCATCTACACTGTGTTAATTATACTCAGTGATGTACAATAATAGCACAGAACTGCAAGGTCCTGTTGTTCCTGCAAAACAATTGTGAATTTTACATTTCATCAACAACAGCGTAACTGAATGTTAAAAGGAATTATGCTCTAAAGTGTAGAATCATTGGCACTGCAAGACAACAAGTCTGACTGTAATGAGCTGACAGAAGGAAAGATAAAGTTTCTCCTGTCCTTTTAAACTATTAAATTAATTTCCATCATTGATTAAGCAGATGCTGAGCTCTGTTCCTAAGGCTTATTAGCCTGCAAATATAATTGTGAAAGATCGTAACCACAACTGTCCACACAAACCATTGCCTAATAATCTGTGATGAGCATCACAACATTATGGAAATCTAAGTGCCATTATAGAGACAATTATCAATGAAACATGACACTGAATATATTTCCAGAGATGGAATCAGGGAAAATCAGATCTCACATCTATTGTCCTCTCCAGAAAGCAAGCAATTGCTTCCTTTACATATTCAAAATGTTACTAACACCATATCATAAATTAAGTCATAATGCATTACTGCTGACCTCAGTGCCCTTCAATCTTGTCAGAATGAGAATATTAAAAACAAACCTTGTCTGAAAACAAGGAACCAATGGAGGTTGTAACAATCAAGTCCAGAACTGTGAATAAATTTAACTTCTGAGGTTGGTGATAAAGGAGTTTGATTTTTTTAAAAATGTGATACCTCAATTCAATTTTTACTTGACAAAGCGTAAAGCCACATTAAGGAATAAAATATACAAATCTCGTGTTAACAAAACTAAAGAGTCAGTTTTCCATAAGCTTAGTCAAATTAAATGTAACATTTGTTAAAAGGTTCAACCCTTAGCAGATCCTGCAACATACACACACCAGAATGGAAAACAGAACACGTTCCAAGAAATGGAAATATGTTAGTCTATAAGTAAAAGTAGTTATATTTGAAGGTTCCTTCAATGTGCTTGAAGTTCTGGTGGGGTTGCGAACAATGTAAGCTGATCCTTTTTTCAGACAGTCTCTTTGAAACGACAATCTCTTCTTTCCAAAGTGAGTCCAAAGACACATGAGGTTCTTTTTATTTTTACAAACATGGGAACAATGCACAGGATTAGGCTATTCAGCCCCTCAAGCCTGCTCTACCATTCAACAAGTTTATGGCTAATCTAATCGTGACCTCAAGTCATCATTCTCACTTAACACTGGAACCTTTCACCACCCTGCTTACCTAGAATCTATATACTTCACATTAAGAAGCTATCAATCCTTTCAGAAAAATATTCAAGGATTCTGCTCTGACTGCTCTTTCAGAAAAGGACTTGGAATCCTCTGGGAACCTTTTGTCTCCCATTATCTCTGTTTTAAATGGACACCTTGATTTTTAAATATAGACACTTAGTTCTAGGTTCTCCCATATGAGGAAGCAATTTTTTCACATCGACTCTATCCAGACCCCTCAGGACCTTATATTCTTCAAACAAGCCACCCACTTATTGTTCTAATCTTCTGCTGACAGAAACCCAACCTGACCAACCTTTCCTTCTAAGACCACCTGCCCTTTCCAGGTATTAATAAACCCAAAGAAGTGTGGATGCTAGAAATATGAAATAAAAATAAACAAAAAATGCTGGAGAAACTCAGCAAGTCTGGCATCAACTACAGAGAGAAAGCAAGGTTAACTTTTCCAGTGCAGAAACCTATCTTCACATATTCAGATATTAGTCTGGTAAACTTTCTCTGAACAGCTTCCAAAATTAAGAACGATTTTATCTTTGTGATGTGCTCCAAATGTAACAGAGATAGACTCTGAACTTGTAAAATATGCTCTTGTGATCAGTCCATTCTACATGCATTCTTGATGTTATTTCCCTTTGGAACAAACTGACAAGATTACACTCATTACTTTCCATAACAAGATGTTTTAGGTTAAAAATCACACAATACCAGGTTATAGTCCAACATAACATGGACTATAATCCGGTGTTGTGTGATTTTTAACTTTGTTCACCACAGTCCAACACCGGCATCTCCAAACCAAGAGATGTTTTAGTCATGTGATAACTGGCTAAAAGTGCACTTTGAAGACAATGCATGTTAACAAAAGTGTCTCAGTATTCCATTGTCAAAGCTACCAAGATGCCTTTGAAACAGGTGGGGGTGAGGTTAGCATCTTTAAAAAAAATATATTTCATTCAGGGATAAGGGCTTTGCTGCATTTATTGTTTGTCCCCATTTCTTTGTATTCATTCACCAGAAGTGGATGTCAGTGGCCAGGCCAGGCCAGTATTTATTGCTCATCCCTGATTAGCTCAGAGGGTAGTTGAGAGTCAATCACATTGCTGTAGATCTGAAGTCACATAGAAGCCAGATCAGGTAAGGATGGCAGATTTCCTCCCCAAAAGGACATTAGTGAGCTCAATGGCATTTTGAGACTGTCAGCAACATTTTTTTGGTCATCATGAGATTCTTAATCCCCAGGTTGGTATGGGATTCAAATTCCAGCATTTGTCATGGTGGAATTTGAACTTCGGTGCTCAAAACATTACCTAGGTCTCACGAAAATAGTCTAATGTTAATACCACTAGATTGTCCTCCCCCTACCCCAGTTACTTTTGAGATGTTTGTGGTGAGCTATCTCAATGAGTGTGACTTCATAGCATTCAAGAAGTTTAGCATCAGCTAGTTCAAAGCAGCAGCTTTGATTGTCACAAGTATTCACTCCCACCAGCACTAGCAGTGGTGTGCACCATCTACAAGATGCACTGCCTGCAATGCACAGAGTCTCCTTTCCAAACCCACAATCACTACAGTCCAGAAGGTCAATGGCAGGGAATATATAGGACATCACTACATGCAAGTCATTCACCATCCTGACTTGGAAATCTATCATTGTTCTTTCACTGGTACTGGCTGAAAATGCTGGAACTCCCTCTCTAACACCACCATAGGCTTATTTACTCCAAACTGACTGCAGTGATCTAAGGAGGAAGATCACTAGTACCTCTCAAAAACAACTGGGCATGGTCTCTAAATGCTGGCCCAAACAGCAATATTCGAATACTTGAATGAGGAAAATATTCCACTCTGCACAGAAAAGCAAATACAGAGTAACGTTCTCCCTGTGTCTGTATGGATTTCCTCCCACAGTCCAATGATGTTAAGATTAAGTGGATTGATCATGCTAAATTGTACACAGTGTCCAGGGATGCATAAATTAGCCAGATTAGCCAGGGGATATGCAGGATTACAAGGATAAGGTAGGGGGTGAGTCTGAGTGGGATGCTCTTTGGAGAGTTGGTGTAGACTTAATGGACTGAAAGGCCTACTTCCACACTGCAGGGATTCTATGATGTATACTATGTGCCTATTCAGCTTCCTGGTTGCTATTAGACAGTTGCTGACTCAACATTCTGTAAGGAACCCAGGGATTATTGTCAGTTTCAGTTGTTTACTGTTTCCTTTTGACAGGCATGCTGAGACGATTTGTCTCCATCATTGGTTTCACATTAATAATCGGCAGGACTCAGGCTGGTTAAAAGAGAAATACCATAACTGAACTCTTGAAATATTTCAAAATAGCAGACAAAGGACACATAGTGACCACTCTCTATTGTTCTTTAAAAATAATGCCAGTGTCTTTTAATATGCTTAGGTTCAATCAAATAATATTCAGAAAAAGATTTTTCACTATTTAATTTTAAGAAGCAATATTGAAACAAACAGAATAAACACAATTGAATTGAAATATTCTTGTATCCTAACTAAAGTAATAAACAGCAGAACAATAACTGTTGACAAGATGCTGTAATCCTTCTTCAGTGTTCAAAATATTATTGAATGAACAATTTCTGTCTCAAAAGCATTAGGTCATAATGAAACTGGAAGAAAATCTGACAAGCTCAATTATTAGTGTTGCTAGGAAATGTGAAATACAGATAACAAAGTGATATGTGAAAAAAAAACACAAACCCTGTTACATAAAGTATGTTGCCCCTGATGTGAAGTAACTAATGCAATGAGAATTCAAAGCCCTTTCTATCAAACTTAGGTATAAAAGTCCATCTCAAAAGATGTTGCTGATTCTGCAGGCGGGATTTTGACATTGATAATAGGTCAGAAATTGAGTTAGATGGGCAAGTGACTTTAGGGTGATATCCAACATACTGTTTAAAATTGGCACCATCTATTTCTGGGAAGGCCAGATTGGGGACCAAATCGTTGTCCACCGACAATGGTATACAGCATATTAAGGCCACTGATGGGAGGTCAATTTGAATATTCCAGGCCATGGGAAATGATCTGCTCCCTGGAGACAATCTCCCAGGAGCAGAATGGCTAGGGTCCAGTATTCAGGATGCACCAAGTCTCCTCCTTGCTGATGCGGTCACAGTGGCTCAGTGATTAGTGCTGTTGCCTCATAGTACCAGGGATCCAGGTTCAATTCCAGCCTTAAGTGACTATCTGTGTAGAGTTCCCATGTTTTCCCAGTGTCTGTGTGGACTTCCACTGGGTGCTCTGATTTCCTCCCGCAATTCAAAGATGAGCAGTTAAGGTTGATTGGCCATGCTAAATTGCCCTTCAGTGTCCAAGGATGTGCACGCTAGGTGGATTAGCCAGGGGCAATACAGAGATAGGATGGAATGTTCTTTGGAGGGTTGGTGCAGACTTGATGGGCCAAATAGCCTCTCTATCTGCCTCATATGGTTTCTATGCCTTAGGTGGCATGATGGCTCAGTTGTTAACACTATTGCCTCAGAGTGGCAGGAATATGGGTTTGATTCCAGCCCTGGACAACTGTTTGTGTGGACTTTGCATATTCACCCTGAGTCTGCTCTGATTTCCTCTTACAGTCCAAAGATGTACAGGTTAGGTGGATTGATCATGAGAAATGCCGGGTTACAAAGATCGGATAGGGGATGGATCTGGATGGGATGCTCTTCAGAGGTTCAGTGTGGACTGGATGGGTGAATGGTCTGCTTCCACACTGTAGGGATTCTATGATTCTATGGTGACAGATGTGGCTCCAAAACACCCTACGCTTCCTTGAAGGTCAAGATCATATTCAAATGCTCTCTTTCTCTCTCTCACAGACACACAATGGCAGCCTGTAGCTCTTCAGTTAAAGGGCTTCTGATTGACCCAACAGCTTCAAAAGTCATTTGAATGGTGACTGCCCCCTCTAGTCACTAAATAGGCAATCTAGGTACAAACAATGTCACCTAACTGTAAATTAAACCCTTAGGAGGCATATTGCTCATACCACCGTGACATCGGGATCCTGATCCCAAACAGAAAATGGTTCACCCAGAGAGTGATGGAATGCTCTGTCCCAGAAGGCAGTGGAGGCCAAGTCTCTGGATACTTTCAAGAAATTGACGGATAGAGCTCTTAAAGATAGTGGAATCAAGGGTTATGGGGATAAGGCAGGAACAGGATACTGATTGTGAATGATCAGCCATGATAATAATGAATGGTGATGCTGGCTCAAAGGGTTAAATGGCCTACTCCTGCACCTATTGTCTATTGTTCCTGTGTTTAGAATATGATTTACAATCAGACTGGTTGAAATGAGCAAGGAAACTAAGGGCTTGCATAATCTATCGCCCACTCACATCCCATCACTCTGTAACATGTTTTACAGTGAATTGCACAGAGATTACGATTTAGAAACAGGCTATACAGCCCAATTCATCCGTGTCATTGCCACAAAAACTATCTTGCCCACTACTTCATTACATCCTACAAACATATCCTATTCTTTCTCCAACAAGCCACTCACCTAACTTTATCTTAAATGCATCTCTGTTATTCACTTAATCACTTTGTGGTAATGGAATTCACATTTCAACCACCCTTTGCAACAAGTTTTTTTTTACACTGAATTCCTTATTTGGTTTAGTCATCAATATTTCCATTTAGGGCTCTAATTTTGGACTTTCCAGGAGCAGAAGTATTTTTGTAACATCCTACCCTATCAAAGCCTTTCCTCATATTAGAAAAGTAAACGTAGAGAATGCTGGAGAAACTCATCAGGTCTGTGAGCATCTTTGCAGAAAAAAACAAAGTTAATGTTCTGAGCCTATTATGACTTCTTTAGGAGTTGACATTAATGAGTGGAAATATAAATTGAAATGCAAAGACCTAAATTATACTCCTGTAACTATGTTTGTTAACCATACCCTGGCCAGGTTTCTGTGTTCTCCATACTCCAGGACTCTGAAGAAATTTACTTTCATTGACACGTGAACAAGAAGGTCCAGATTCCATTGTCCATCCACACTTTCCAATATACTGTTCCTTTCTGGTTTTCACACTACAGTGTATAATTTAATGTTTAGCCACATTGTGCTGCATCTGCAATGCGCTTGCTCTCAATCAACATCTCAAACTGCCTTGAAGCTCCCTTGCACCCTTCTCACAGCACCACCCAGTTTTGTACTGTCAGCCAATTTGGAAATGCTGAGTTTGGTTCCCTCATCTAGGTCATTTCCATATATCGTGAATGGCTGGGAGCCAAGCATTGTGTTATCTCTCTAATCACTGCCTGCCACTCAGTCCAAAGCATATGTTTAATTCTTCTGCCGCTTCTTTGTTTTCTTAAATTTATCTTCGCTAATCATTTTGTCTTCACATATTTACAGATGTTTTTATGGTCAATTTCTGTATTCTCAGCATTTTTAAACAGACTCAGTTTTCTCCTTCTTAATCAAATGTTTTGTCATCTTTTGTTGAATTTAGTCATGTTCCCAACCCTCAGGCTTACTGCTTTTCTGGTAGCCTTATAAATCTACTCTTTGGATATAGTACTATCCTTAATTTCTTTTGTAAGTCATGGTCGAGTCACCTTCCCTTTTAATCTTGTGTTAAACAGAAATGTATAATTGTTGTAATTCATATTCTTTAAATATGGACCATTTATACCAATCATTAATCCCTTTAATAGTGCTACACAATCCATTCTTCACAAATCATACCTTCATAGTTCCATTTATTTAGATTCAGGGTTTCAGTTTCAGAGTTGACTACTTCACTCTCCATCTTAACAAGGAATTCCATCACATTATATCTGGTCTTCCCAAAGGGACCCCACACAACAAGCATTAATTAATCCTTTCTCATTATACAATACCCAGTTTAAAATAGCCTATTCTAAAGTCAGTTTCTCAATGTATAGATTTTAAAAATCATCATGTTCCCCTCTTCAATATAATTGCTAGTTTGGTTTGTACAATCTATATGTAAATTAAAGTCACGCATTTTATAGTTGTACTGTTATCATTCATTTTTGACTTCTCTCCTTTAAGAGATTATTGCAGGCACTTCAAACTTTACTCATAAGATTATAACATAGTTTGTGTAGGCAGCTAAACTAATTTAACTGACGACAAGAACAGCCAGATTCCATTATCAATTCCTTTGGGAATCTTTCTCCACTTATTCACTCCAACTCCACAGTTATCCTCACTAGTGCATTTCAGCAGGGTGGTCACACATGGAAAGCATCACAGATACATCCCAATCTTCTTTTTTTTAGATTAGATTAGATTTCCTACAGTGTGGAAACAGGCCCTTCGGCCCAACAAGTCCACACCAACCCTCCAAAGAGCAACCCACCCAGACCCATTCCCCTACATTTGCCCGACTAATGCACCTAACGCTACGGGCAATTTAGCATGTCCAATAGATAGATATAGCTCTGGCTCGCAGCTTGGTAAAGATGAGCTCTAGTCTGCTTGCCCCTTGTATTGGTTCTCAAACCATCCGCATTAGACTGAGACAATAAATATGTTCGTTAGGACTCAACCAGCTTTTGACCAGCATTCACACACATGCGCTTTCCAGCACAGGTCAGGAAGTATCAATTCAATCATTTTTATTTTCTCCTTCTCTCAGGAAATGCACAACTCTGGCTGAAATCAATTCACTCAACAGAGACTGACAGACAGCTTACTTCTGCATGCACTGTGTGGCAACATTATCAATACGTCCTTTGTAATTGCATTCTGACCAGGGAAAACAGGCTGTCGAAAGTCAAAGCTGGGTCACCCGATTCATAAAAAATAACTCAGCAAGGCTGAAAGGAAATCATTAATCACTGGCATGTGCACAATGGTTGTCAGATGTTCCTAAATCAATCGTAAATATAAGATGCCCAGCAAGAAAGATCTCTACATTTTACTAAATGCGAGATTTAGCTGTCCATCTAAGAAGAACCGCATCCCACTATCACCTCCTCCCACCCTGGTACTTTACTGAGATGTTTTGCATTTCTTTGTATCACTAAATTTAATATCAATGCCAGTCAATATTCAATATGGAAAATGGTGCGTGTTTTTTTAAACTCATGTCCCAGTGGAAATCATGTTAAGGCTCTTAAGTTAATTTCTCTTATAAACTTTATCATGCAGAAAGCATCAGTGACTCAATCTCAAACCCAATTCCCAGAAGAGCCTAACTAGAGTGCTCTGTTGCGAACAATGAACCACAAATGTTTCTCTTTTGACGGTCTGTAGTCACGTACCAAGGTGACACAACCATTATTCTTGCATAAATTCAAAACAATGTCATCAGATTATTTTGATGGCCTATTGCCAACCAATATGATCAATATCTATTCAGGAGAAAGATGCTGTAGAGAGGAAACTGTTTCTTTATCTCAACATTCAGATTAAGAAAGCACTGTTGAATGGTCACCAAGAAGGTGTTAACCCTGCAAAAAAAAACCATTAACCAGTGCAGTGTATCACTGATTCTGAAACATTCACTGTCTGAAGGGCAAGAGAAGATGTTTGTTCTGTTTCTGAAGAGAACATAAATAGAAGATTGGGCTTCAGTTAACTGGAGGACTGGTTTGTGATGCAGAATGATGCCTATAGCATGGGTTCAATTCCTACACAAGCTGAGGTGGCTCCTCCTTCTCAGCCTTTCCCTCATTTGACATATTCTCACTAATGAGGGAGCAATCCATTGGCAGTATAATGATTTTGCCTTCATAAGACAGAAAGAAAAGGGGTAGAAATTTGCTGGGAAAGTAATAAATGTGTGTGAACACTGCATGCCGTTAGCCAAGTGCAAATTGGCCAGCAGTTTGTGATGAGGTAGAGTACTTGCCATGAATTTAAAATCATCACCAATGGCTGGATGATTTGCATCACTGTGGCCATTTGCTTTCCAAAATAAGCTTTGTAGACCTTAATATCCTCATGACTTTCAGAATGCTATATTTGCAAGTCAATTGTTTGCTAAATGGGCCACCAAAACGAAGTCTAGTAATTATTAGCTTAAGTATCCTTGCAATGATATGATGATTGTTAATAATGGCCAATGAATCGGTCAAGCACAGAAAATGAACAAATTGAGATGCAGAATCTCCTTCCTTTATTGATTAGTTGTTGACATTTTTAAAATGATCAACTTTTCATTCTACGTTATTTCATACTTTTCCTTCCTTGTTTTCTCTCATTTAATCTAAATGTTGTTTCCCTTCCTTCACTTCCCTTTTTGTACCTAACCTGACTATCTACAAATTTGCAAGCTATCTGACAGTTTGACCAACGCTTTTGCAAGGATTTAGTCCAGTTAGAACACTGCTTCTCCATACTCAAAAACCCCAGGCACCGCTCATGGATCCAATGCTTCATTCATATAGGCCTTCAATTGCCCTACTGCTCCTTCAGCAAAGTAACCGCCATGCTTTCCCTCCCCCAACCATGCATTGTGGTTGAAGGACAGTGCCAAGCCCTTTGTTTTGAGCTAATCCAGCGATCTGCAAATTGAGATACTAGTCTTCTGTATATCAGTTCGCGTGCATTTGCAAATGCACTCTCCAAGGCTACGTACCTGAGGGACAGGATTTACACGTATTTGGAAAGACAAGGACTAACTAGGGATAGTCAGCATGGCTTTGTGCGTGGGAAATCAAGTTTCACGAACTTGATTGAGTTTTTTGAAGAAGTAACAAAGAGAATTGATGATGGTAAAGTGGTAGACATGATCTATGTGGACTTCAGTAAGGCGTTTGACAAGTTTTCTTGTGGGAGACTGGTTAGCAAGGTTAGTTCACATGGAATACAGGCAGAACTAGCCATTTGGATACAGAACTGACTCGAGGGTAGAGGATAGAGAGTCGTGGTAGAGGGTTGCTTTTCAGAATGGAGGCCTGTGACCAGTGTATAGTCAACAAAGTGTGCAAAAAGGATTGATGATGGGTCCACTACTTTTTGTCGGTTATATAAATGATTTGGAGGTATATTTAATAAGTTTGCAGATGCCACCAAAATTGGAGGTGTAGTGGACAGCGCAGAAGGTTACCTCAGAGTACAATGGGATTTTGATCAGATGGGTCAATGGACTGAGGAGTGGCAGATGGAATTTAATTTAGATAAATGAGAGGTGCTGCATTTTGGAAAAGCAAATCAGAGCAGGATTTATACATTTAATGGTAAGGCCCAGTAGACAGTTGCTGAACAAAGAGACCTTGGAGTGCAGGTTCATAGTTCCTTGAAAGTAGAGTCACAAGTAAATAGGATAGTGAAGAAGGCATTTGGTATGCTTTCACTTATTAGTCAGAGCATTGAGTATAGGAGTTGGGAGGTCATGTTGCGGCTGGACAGGATGTTGGTTAGGCCACGTTTGGAAGATAACATGCAACTCTGGTCTCCTTCCCATTGGAAAGAAACTTGAAAGGGTTCAAAAACGATTTAAAACATGTTGCCAGGTTGGAGGATTTGAGCTATAGGGAAAGGTTGAATAGGCTGGGGTTGTTTTCCCTGGAGCGTCAGAGGCTGAGAGGTAACCTTAGAGAGGTTCATAAAGTCTTGAGGGGCATGGATAGGACAAATAGACAAGGTCTTTATCCCTGTGGTGGGGGAGTCCAGAACTAGAGGGCATAGTTTAAGATGAGAGGGAAAAGATATAAAAGGAACATAAGGGACAACGTTTTCATGCAGAGGGTGGTGTGTGTATGAAATGAGCTGCCAGAGAAAGTGGTGGATGCTGGTATAATTACAGCATTTAAAAGGCATCTGGATGGGTACATGAACAGGAAGACTTTAGAGTAATATGGACCAAGGGTTGGCAAATGGGACTAGATTGGGTTAAGATACCTGGTCGCATATACAAGTTGGACCGAAGGGTCTTTTTCCATGATATGCATTTCTATGACTCTATGACATATTCCTTAGCTCTAAGTAAATTCCTTCAACATTTTACATATTGCAACATTCCTTTAATGGGAGGCATTGGCATGGTAGTAATGCCAGTGTACTTGAAATATAGAATGCTAGACTACTATTGTTGGGATATAAGCTCAAATTCTGCACTGATAGATAGTGACATCTCATTACAATAGAATAAAATCAGTAAATAAATTATTGTCAAAAGCAACTGCCAATTTTCATTTTTAAAAAAGTATCTGGTTCACAATACTATTTAGAGAAGGAAATCTGCTGTCCCTTCCTGTTCTGGCCTACTTGTGACTCTAGCCTCTCAACAATGTAATTGACTTTTAACTCTGGATAATTAGGGACAAGCAATAACTGGTGCCCTAGCTAGTGATGCACATGTATCATGAATGAATAAAAAATATACATCTGTGTATGATAGGTTCTCAAATACAACTCTCTAGCATCTTGATCAAGACATCTCCCTCTTCATATGTTTACATGTATTCATATGTCATCCATACCTCAATCTCTACCATCCACAAAGGCAGCGGTGTCTCTCCTCACACTAGTGATGCATTTCATCATAATGGTCATATTCTTGGTGACTATATCGATCACATAGTAGAAGGCAGTGACACACTATTGCTGAACATGACCAAATTAACAGCTCAAAATCAGTACAAGTTAACACCAGTGGTATTGACAGGAAAGTCTGCCAATAGAAGAGTGAAGTGGTGGTGCTCAGGAAGGGAGAAAATAAGGCACCATCCTCCAAAATTGTCATATGTACAACATCATTAATATTAAAAGAATATGAAGATATTATATAAAAGTAATGAACAAAGAAGGAAAATGAGAAAACCAAAAGCATGAAATGGAAAAGGTGAAATTAAATAGCCCAGGGTTATGTGCCATGAAGTCACATTCTCCTGTCCACAGTCTGAACGATGAAGTGAGAATGATATACTTAGAAAGAGAAATAAAAGAATAGGATGTGCTGGTCATGCTAAATGCCAAGTGTGTGAGTGAGTTATGATGTGATTCAGACAGATTGATGCTGGTAAAACTAAAGGAGCAAATAGTGACATTACCATCACACAAGCAGATCTGCCCACAAGTGAACATAGAGGTTAAAGGCTTGATGAAATGTATGGCAGAATGGTAAAAATATTGAACAGGAGGATGAGAAAAGCAGTGTGATTGCAATGGGAGATTTAAACAATAATGTTGG